>NC_061092.1:68971645-68997141 GCF_015104395.2 Macrobrachium nipponense
TTTTCCAGCGATGACTTGCTGGGGAACTGAATACCTAAGTTGTTTTTGCTTAAGCGACCTTGGTCAGCGGGCTCTTAGCTCACGAGCAGCCTGTAAAATTCCATGGCGAGTCCTTTCTCCTTATATTCTGTTGAATAAAATGGCAGAATTCAGCGAATTAATCTTATATATTATCTTTTCTATTTTTCTTATTACTCGCTGTCCTGGCTCAACAATACTTCGCAATAATTGGCCAATATTCATATTGGGGATAATGCTGAAAGTGGTATTTTATTTAGAACAGGATTTATTAATAAAAAAACTGGTATTTTCAGTATACTGGTATTATGTATTATGAGAATGTTGATAATTGAAAAGGCGTTCCCCTGTTGCGGTGATTTTTCATGAAGAGCACTGCGAAGAAGTAGTTTCGGATCTCCATTGTAGAGGAGAGCGGGGCGGGGAGTGGGGAGGGGCAGACAGCCCAGAGACCGAGCGAAGTCCAGAATTACAGCTTAGTGCCAGTACAGTTCACTTATGAAAAATCACCGCAACAGTCTCTTCAATTCACTATCTTTTATTGATTCTATTATTTGCAAAAAATTGTTCACTAAAAGTTCTACAGGATTTTATCTCACATGTACAAGAAACGCGCCAATAAACAGAAAACTTGTTAGTTTGGGAAGTTACCGTCCCTAAATTTCATAATAATTAACCGAACCACTGTAAATTTAATTTTTAATTTTTCCAGCATTGTTTTGTCTAAGAGGGAGGAGTTCTTACTGGTCTCTGGGTTTGGACATTCTGCCTGCCATACTATAAACCTAATTTTACAAAATTCTTTTTGCCACTTGAATCGATATCCACCGCCTCAAAGCACTCCCCTTACAAGCTGATCTGGTAAGTTCTACAAAAACAAACGATTGTATGAACTCTCTCACAGCACCTTTAGAAAACTCCAGAAACCTCAAAAACATTTTGAATGGACTTTTTCCGAAAGAAGATTTTGATTCATCTTGAAAAAACTGGCAAAAAACCAAGACATCATTCTTACCCGACCTGATAAAGGGAAAGGAACTGTGATTCTCAACAAATGCGAGTATTTATCAAAAATGGAAAGTATTTTAAATGACAGAACAAAATTTTAACTTATTGGGACACCTGACTACTATAATATTTTTAAAATTGAAGATAAAATCAACCGTTTTCTTAGGTCTCTGAAGAAGGAAAATATTATTAATGAAATTATTTACCAAGAACTGTTCTCCACAGGCTCCTCATTTGGTGTCCTTTACGGCCTACCGAAAATTCACAAACCTGACGTTCCACTTAGACCTATCCTTGCTTCTTTTAAAACCCCAAATTACAAATTAGCCAAATTTCTTGTACCTATGTTGGAGCATCTAACTAAGAATAAGTATACAATAAATAACTCCTTACCATTTAAAGAAACAATTCTCCGCCAAGACTCAGATTTATTCATGGCCAGTCTCGACGTAGAGTCACTATTTACTAATATCCCAGTTGGAGAAACTATTGAATTAATCCTTAAAAAGCTGTTTCCTGTTCCTGATTCTACTTTTAACAATTTTAATCGCACGCATTTTAAATCTTTACTTGAACTTGCAGTGCAGGACACCGACTTCGTTTTTAATGGTAAATTATTTAAACAAGTAGAGGGCATGGTCATGGGTTCTCCTCTCGGCCCTACATTTGCCAATATCTTCATGTGCTCCCTGGAGGAGCAAATGCTCGATAATTGCCCATTAAGATTCTACCCCCTTTTTTATTCCAGCTTTGTTGACGATACGTTCGGCCTCTTTAAAAGTGAATATGAAGCTGACCTCTTCGTAGAATATGCCAATGCAATACATCCGAGCATAAAGTTTTACGATCGAAAAAGAGGCGAACGACCGTCTACCATTCCTGGACGTTTTAGTTTTCAGAGAAAACGACTGTTTTAATACCACGATTTTTAGGAAGAAAACTTTTACTGGGACTTGGCTGTACCAACTTTTATAGCTCCTGTTTTATGAATTTTAAGTCCAACTCTGTTTCTACCCTTCTCCACCGAGCACTTGTCCTTACGTCGAACTGGGTCCTTTT
The DNA here is from genome assembly GCF_015104395.2 of Macrobrachium nipponense. Lineage (NCBI taxonomy): Eukaryota > Metazoa > Arthropoda > Malacostraca > Decapoda > Palaemonidae > Macrobrachium > Macrobrachium nipponense. The sequence continues at coordinate 68,973,731 of NC_061092.1, forward strand.
CCATAACGAAATAACATTTTTAATTAACTTTTTTAACAATAACTGTTTCCCTGCTAAGCTAATTTATAGGAAATTAGATCACCTACTGAAAAAACATTTCATTGTTAAACCAAAAGTTTTAACTGTCCCTAAAATGAAGTTCTATGCATGCTTTCCATTTACTCATGACATCAAATTTCACAAAAAGTTCACAGAAATCATTCAGGAACATTTTCATGCCATAAACATAAAATTAATCCCTAAGAACCCTTTCACCATCGGTTCCCTCTTTACCTCGAAGGAGCGATTATCACCTTATATGTCCTCTGGTGTTATTTATAAATATACTTGCCCTGAATGTCAAACAGGGACCTATGTGGGATCCACCAGCAGACTCCTCAAGGTGAGTATCGATTCTCATCGTGGCATAAGCTTCCGCACTGGCAGCAGGATTGCAAACCCAGAACACTCCAATATTAGAAATCACTCCAAAATATGTAAAAACATATATCGATAATAAAGACTTCAGTATTTTATAGGCCATATCACCAAACCCGCACGCCCTTGTTATTCTAGAATCGCTCTTAATAAAACTTGTGTTCCGTCGTTGAATACCCATACGTCTTCCTCCCCTCTGTATTTGTCTTGACTTGTGTTGTTTATTTATGTTTTTATGTTTACGTTTAGTTTAACGCTGTCACTCCTCTAGGTCGGTCCTTAACTTCTTTGTTCTGTAACTGCTTTCAATCTTTTGTCAATTTTTGCTTATTTTATGTTCATTTATCTTTCATTTTAATGTATGTCCTTTTAAATAATTTAACTTCCTTAATTTTAATGTGTATATTTTATACACTTGTAAGAATAACTTTTTTAACTTTTGCATTTCTGAATTTTTAATTTTTAGTTTTGTTTTTACAATTTTACTAGGAAATTTATTTTTCATTTTAACTGCCTGATGATGTAATTAACTTGATAATTACGAAACGTTGCAATAAAGACAGCATGTACATCTGTGTGTGTCCTCTTCCCTTCATTGATGGTTATTAATATGGATTGACTCCTGGCTCCTGGCACTAAGCTATATATATATATATATATATATATATATATATATATATATATATATATATATAATATATATATAATATATATATATATATATATATATATATATATATATATTATATATATATATATATATGTGTGTGTGGTGTGTGTGTGTGTGTGTGCGCGTGTGTGTGTATATATATATATATATATATATATATATATATATATAATATATATATATATATATATATATATATATATATATATATATATATATATATATATATATATATATACATATATTAAAATAATCCCATGACACTACGGCTTTTGAGAGAATATGGAAAATAACATCAGCCAGACTCCTTCCTAATGCCCATGCCTGTACTCAATATCTGTATAATTTATCTACATTTCTTTGTTGTTTGAGTCGTATTTCATGTTGCTGTATCCTTTCTTTCTCTATCCTAAGTGTGGCTTTCAGGAATATTTTATGGGGGCCTCCCACCAGGGAAGTTCTCCTCCTCACCAACATTGGCCCTAACCAATCACACTTGGTGATTCCTGTCCTGAGCACATTCTTCCTTTCGATTATCACATTTTTCAGAACCTTTTCCCAGTAATGCGCATCATTATCAGTTTCCACAATGAGGAACGCAAGAAGTGACGACATCGCTATGTGACCTCATTCTTCTTGTATATGATGTGGGCAGACGTCCATTCTGCATTCGATGTCATGTTAGATCTAACCTGCTTTTCAGCATCTTCCTTTTCCTCATATTCACTTTAAAATAAATAAGCTGCGTCTTGCCGAGCGTGGATATTTTGTTGCTCCCTTTTGCTTTGTCTTCCAGTGAAAACGTGACAACGTTGCAGCCTTTTATGTTTCCTTGTTTCATATGAAACAGCCTTCTAATTTCGCCCCCTTATTCAATTAGTAACAGACGTTGTAATGTATGTATTAAAATTTGTTCACCGCGATTCTGGTTCTACAAAAACGACCGCTCTTCTCGCGTGCCATAAGGCTGGAGACCAGATATTACAGCTTTCCTATTCCTATAAACGTTGAGACCAAACTGTTAGTGCGTAAGTTACGAGCGAATTCTTACGTAAGTGTTCAATAAATTACTTCATAATATCAGGGCAAGTGTTTTTTTATAGCGGGACCTCTCTCTTTCTCACTCTCTCTCTGTTGTACACAAACACACAAACGCACACAAAAATAACCCTCATGGTTGCTCAACTTTACTCTCCGGACGCGAGCCGTCATCCTTAATCTAGGATGTAGACTCTCAGGGGAACAAGGCGAACCATGAAGTTGGAATAAATGTCTTAAAATTAATTCTATGCTGTTTAGTTCTGTAAGAGGAAACTGTAGTTCTGGCTTTGCCTGTCCGTCTGCCTTCAGATCATACCAAATTGCAGTCCTCTAGCTTCAGTATTTTTTTTTTTTATTTGAGGATAAAGTTAGCCATGATTGTACTTCTGGCAGCACTATGAGTAACAACAACATTGGCCACCACCGGACCGTGTCTGAGTTTCGTGCCGAAGCAACTTTTTACTTGTTTATAAATAATAACAGAAAAATGATTTACTTATGAAAGTTTAATGACCTTTCCCAACTGGAAAAGATGCAGATTATCTGCCTTCGTCAATTTTTTTTCTAAGACTTTTGGCGAAGAAAAACAAAAGTAAAATAATGGAACATTTTGAAAGAACTGAAAGTCATGAAGCGACGAATGAATGAAACGTCCAAAACTTTAGTTAGAAAGTTTATTTGTCTTTTATTCGTATTCTTTTATAAAGACCAAATAAAAAGAATCCATTTCCTCCACGTGTTGTTTTGGTAAGCACGATTTAAAACAAGTAAAAAATGCGCCGAAGTTTCTTCAACGCAGTCGAGTTTTCTGTACATCATAGAATCAAGGCCACCGAAAATAGATCGATCTTTCGCTCATTTCGGTATAATGCTGTATGAGCCGTGACCCATGAAACTATAACCACGGCCCGGTGTTGGCCTGGCCTATATCGTAGCCAGACACACGTTTATGGCTATCCTTAGCCATAGATAAAATATAAATTACAGAAGACGGAGGGCTGCAATATGGTATGTTTGATTTTTAGATTAAGGATAATCAACATACTTATTTGCAGCCCACTAGCCTAAGTAGCTTTTAATATGTGAGGGCAGGCAGAAAAAGTGCGGATGGACAAAGCAGCCACAATGGTTTTCTTTTCAGAAAAAAAAAAAAAAAAAAAAATTAACTAAGGTTTTACTAACGAGATTACTGACATTTTCCTCCAAGTGCATAGCAGAGACTGAGTCACTGGAAATGGAATGTAAACGAAACTTGAACTATTTCCGAGTCTGTGAAGATGGACGCGTCTCAATCTAATGCAGGTGTTTCAAAATCATTTGCTTCAATGAAACATGTCTGCATTCCATTGCTGAGAGGTCTTTTAACTGAAATGAATTGGGTATAGAACTTAGGCCAAAGGCCAAGCAGTGGACCTTTGAGGTCATTCAGGATCTGTGAGGTCATTCAGCGCTGAAACGGAAATTGACAGTGTAAAGTTTGAAATGTGTATCAGGAGGAAAGGAGAGGGTGGAAAGTAGGATGGAAGAAAGTGAATAAGTAATGCTTACAGTGAACCGCACGAGGTACACTAAAGGCACTACCACCCTACTAGGGATAGGTCTTTCTTTAAAGAAAACTTCCTTAAATGTCTCCTACAAGATGTGATCGTGTTTCAAAGAAAGACTTTCTCTTACATTCACGAGTGAAATTAGCTTTCAACTAAGTCACCAATTTCTGCCGATGATATAATATTTCGGAAAATTCACTCGAGCCATCTTATCAAAGGACCAATTAGCCCCTACAGTCATTAAAAAAGGAATACTTCTCATTGTTGCTTTTTTGTTTATCTCTGTTTTGGAAATAAATATGTTTACTGAAGCTTTTAATGTCGATGTGAAGATTCAAAGAAGAAGTTATCGAAAAAGAAAGTTTTTGTGCCGGCTTTGTCTGTCCGCCCTCAGATCTTCAAAACTTCTGAGGCTAGAGGGCTGCAAATTGTTAAGTTGATTATCTTCCCCGCAATCATTAAACATATCAATCATCAAACAAGCAGCCCTTTAGCCTCAGTGGTTTTTGTTTTATTTGAGGTTAAATTTTCATGAGCCGCGGCTCCTACAGCATTATACCGAGATCACTGAAAGATAGATCTATTTTCAGGGCCTTGATTATGCGATGTACAGAAAACTCGATTGCACCGAAGAAAAGTCCGCTCATTTTTTACTTGTTGTTTATATATGCTTGGTATCGGTTTCTTCTACCTATTACTCCTGTATTACTTATGATCCCGTAACTTGTGTAATAGAAATTTAACTACAGCAAAGATGAAATCTAGAAAATTAATGCTTCTGAAAAACTTTTGACACCTACTTTTCATGATCAGTTGCATTGCTGCACAAGCCTGTTTTCCCTGGTACTCGCAGTCTTGACGATAATCGTCACGTGTAAACATTCATATTGAATCAGTCAAAACTGTTATATTTTACTTTTAAGAAGGTGCTCCACTCCTTGGGATACGGTCTTTTTGACTCCTTCTGGGGTAGCAAAGTTCAAGAAGTAGTACCTCTTGCTAGTTTTCTAATAGAATGCCCACAAATGGAACGCAGGAAAGCGTAAAATAAATAAATAACACAACAATAAACAAAAGGTATATGCATGAAGCAACAAGTATAAGAAATAACCCAGGAAATATACATATTATGTTGTTATTCCTGAACATCGAGTATAGGATCTTCTCTGATACTCATAACAGCAGCATTGCTGTCAATACTGCCACGACCATAATGACAGTGACGCATTTTTAGATAGAAGTCATATATTTATTTTATTTGGATCGAAAAGATCAACCCTTGAAGTTTTTAAATTGTAACTTGGGTATTACATAGAATTAACGATGATGTTCTTGTTACTGTTGTCGTTTACTCAAAAGAATAAAAAAAAAAAAAAAACAATTGAAAGCAACAAGGAACTAAACCTCCAAGTCAAGTCGTCTAGCGCACGAGGGAAAATCATCTCTCTCTCTCTCTCTCTCTCTCTCTCTCTCTCTCTCTCTCTCTCTCTCTCTCTCTCTCTCTTTCCAGTAATCTTATAACTTCAAAATAAATTTGTATGTTTCTCTGTTATTTGATGCATGTTCACCTGTCACCCTCAAAAGAAGACCTGCAATTAGGAAGATTTGTTCTCCATTATTCCCCAAATTGTTGCTGAAAGGGAGGAGACACAATTGGGAAAAGCGGAGTTATCGTCGTCGGGGATTTCGAGAAATCTAAGAGGGCTGCTGGTCGATAGAATTATAGGCCTTGATGTCTGGCGTTGCGGGAGGCGGAGATGGGGAGGGAGGAATAGAAAGGTGTAAATACTGACCAGAAGGTCATTATTTATGTAATTTTCAGTGGAGGAAAATGTTGTCGAATTAACTGGCCATGCCAATCTTTGAGTGATGTTGCTGGCTGGTAGTTTTTGGTGCTTACAACGGTAAGCCTTTATACTGATCACCTATCCTTCCAAGCACATGTGTGTGCACATACAAACACATGCACACACATACATACACACGTATGAATAAGTAATGCTTACTGATGTCAGCGCCCAAAATGCCAGCCAGCAACAACACTCAAAGGCTGGCATGGCCAGTTAATTCGACAACATTTTCATCCACTGAAAATCACATAAATAATGACCTTCTGGTCTCGGGGCTTCACTAAAGGAGGTGACACTTATGACGTTCGAAAGGATAAATTTCGGCGAGAATCCCAGCACCAAAGCCCCATCGCTTCAGCAAAGGAAAATTTCTTTTTTATATGTATATCTTCTATAAAATGCAGCTTAATTTCTGCTTAAACTTCTCCTTAATCAAGTTCAATGTTTTCTTGCACTTTGCCAGTGGTCTGGTTATACTACTTTAATAATAATAAAGATGATAATATCTTACACATTGTGCATGTCATTGTGTATCTCATCTTTGCTCTCTGGAATCTATAGTCTCATTTTTTCACCAAACGAGACCCATAGGGGGTTGGTATTTGTTTTGCTTACTCTTCGCTGAATTTCGGAAAATCTTTTGTGTTAGATTTTGTCATCTCGTGTTTTTCTAGACAATTTGGGTGTGCTGAATCCAAATCTGCCAGATGACATTAAATATTTTCTGTTTTTAAGGCTAGATAGTTAAAAGCAAAATGGATGCCAAAGGAGCAATTTATACTTGTAACTTCTATACTATTTGCACTAAAAAGAAGTAAAAAAAAATGGAATCAGACTAATTTTTAAGGCCACGTTCTGAAGTATTAGAAAATTTTTGTATTTGAAAGCCATTTAGATAACAAATTCCAAGATGGCCGCTCATTGGTAAGTTAACCCTCTTACGCCGAAGCCCTAAAAATCAAAACCTCTCCTGTATGCCGGCGCCGGTTTGGAGTGAGCGCGGAACCGGAAAAAAATAATTTTTTCAAAAAATCACAGCGCGCTTAGTTTTGAAGATTAAGAGTTCATTTTTGGCTCATTTTTTTTTTCATTGCCTAAAGTTTAGTATGCAATCATCAGAAATGAAAAATAATATCATTATCATATGTAAATAATGCGATATATGGTAACGAAAAAAAAAAATTCATAGATAATTGTATTCAAATCACGCTGTGCAAAAAACGGTCAAAGCTAACGAGTTACTTTTTTTTCGTTGTATTGTACACTAAATTGCAATCCTTTTGATATATAATACATTAGTAAAATAATAAAAAGCAACACCGGAAATGGAAAAATATTATCACAAAATGATGTACGAATTCGTAACGCACGGACGTAAAAAATGTTATTTTCAAAAAATTCACCGTAATTTCTAATAATGTTCTAGAGACTTCCAATTTGTTTCAAAATTAAGACAAATGATTGAAATATTACGATTACTGTAAGAGTTTTAGATTAGAATTGCAGATTTCGACCATTTCGGACGGGTTAAATTTGACCGAATGTCGAAATTTTAATATATATATTTTTTTATATGCACATTTTCCAAAGATGGAAAAAGCTACAACCTTCAATTATTTTTTTATTGTATTCTTCATGAAATTGCGCACATTTTGATATATGAAACTCTATAAAAAGGCTAATATGAAAAGGAGCAAATATTAGGATAATGCGATGTACGTATTTCGGAGACTTGCGGCCGCGAATCGGCGCGCGGAGTGAAGGTAAATATATTTTCAAAAATTCACCATAAATCACAATATTGTTTTAGAGACTTCAAATTTGTTTTCAAAATGAAGAAAAATGACGGAATATTACTAGGCCGTAAGAGTTTTAGCTTACAATTGCGTTTTTCAACTATTTCGGTAGAGTCAAATTTGACCGAACGTGGTTTTTTTTCTATTTATCGTGATTTATATGCAAATATTTCGAAAAAAGAGAAAAGCTACAACCTTCAATCATTTTTAGTTGTATTCTACATGAAATTGCGCACATTTTCATATATAAAAACTTTATGTAACAGCTAATTTTAAATGGTGCAAACATTTCGACAAATCGCACAAAAAAATTCTGATTTTTTCGGAAGAGTTACCGCGTGCGAACGTAATGTTTTTTTTTTTTCATAAATTCACCATAAATCGAAATATTGTGCTAGAGACTTCCAAGTCGTTGCAAAATGAAGGTAAATGATTGAATATTACTAGAATATAAGAGCTTTAGCTTACAATTGCGTTTTTCGACCATTTCGGTAGAGTCAAAGTTAACCGAAAGTTGAAATTTTTGCACTTAACGTTATTTATATGAAAATATTTCAAAACTGATAAAAGCTACAACCATGGGTTGTTTTTTGTTGTATTGTGCATGAAATTGCGCACATTTCCATATATAAAACTTTATGTAACGGCAAATTTAAAAGGGTGCAAAAACATTGAGGACAATCGCACGAAAAAATCTTATCGGAAGAGTTATCGCACGAACGTAAGGAAAAAAGTTTTTTTCATAAATTCACCATAAATCGAAATATTGTGCTAGAGACGTCCAATTTGTTGCAAAATGAAGGCAAATGATTGAATATTACTATAATATAAGAATTTTAGCTTACAATTGCGTTTCTCGACCATTTCTGTAGAGTCAAAGTTGACCGAAGGTTGAAATTTTTGCACTTATCGTTATTTATATGAAAATATTTCAAAATTGATAAAAGCTACCAAATCATGAGTATTTTTTTTGTTTGTATTTTACATGAAAATTGCGCACATTTTCATATATAATACTTCATGTAAAGGATAATTTAAAATGGTGCAAAAATTATGTCAAAGTGACGAAATAATTTCCGAGATGTGTCACTGATACTTTTTAGTGCGATAAGAAAGAAATTCGCGCTTGCGCGCCTGCGTAGCGATTGTAAACAAAACAACGCCTTGATCCGTGAACTCCCAGCATCCCCCAAGGCGCGTGATACAAAAGTTTTCGGCTGGTAGGCCTATAAGTATTTTTCCGCGAATTTTTAAAAAAACTTTTTTGAGCCGACGTATGATACGTCCAATCGGCATACGGGAGACATTTTGACTCGACGTTTAATACGTCCAATCGGCGTAAGAGGGTTAAAATCAAGATGGCTGACAGATTTGCATTTTGTATAATTTGTACTAGAAACATGGTCAAATAGTTGTATACTACTAATTTTTTGGGTAAGTAACTCAAGAATTATTTTGTTTTTGCAGTTGGAGATTTGGATTTAGCACACCCAAATTGTTATAAAAAAAAAATTAAAAAAAAATCAGGATGGTAAAGTCTAACACCAAATGCCTGTAGTTGCAAGAGTTTTTGGAAATTGTGCTACACAGTATCAACATTGTTTTTCATTCATAGCAACAATAATTTCATTTTATGTACATTATAGCACTGGTCATCTCCAATGCAAGCTACAAGACAAATAAACTTGAGTTAATCTAAACCTGTTACTTACAAGTTACATATCAACAATAAACTCATCTTCTCTCCTGTACATTAAGGGCATTGCTTTATGAATATACCAAATTCCAGTTATATATTCACGTATTAAAATCATTGCTGTATTTTTATCTTTTTTTGAGTATGCTTGAAAATCTAATTTTAAAACCTTTAGTAAACTTACAGTAAACTAAATAAACTAAATAAATAATTGTTCCAGCCTCTCCACAATTACTACATACATAATTATCTGTTATGTTAATCATAAAAAGCTTATCCTTTGTGGATATACTTGAACAATATTTCTCTGTTTATTGGTTTAATCCACTCATTATTAAAAGTTTCCTATACAACATTCCAGTTAAACAAATGGATAGTTTCCTTCAATATTTGGCAGAATTGATTTGCCATTGTAACAATAAATATGTTTTGATTTTAGCAAAGGATAGGTCTTTATCTTCATTACAGAATGAAATATCTTTATTAAACTCTCATAATATGGAGTGTAAAGAATTGTGGATTCCTTAAATCTGTTAAAATCAACAAGGTAAGAAAGTCTCAGCTTACAATAATATGCAGTGATTTGACATCCTATTGATTTATTAATAATACATTAGTAAAAGCTGCTAAAAAACATGCAATTTGCTTTCACAGTTAGATTTACAATACCACATCCCACTTGACTCTTTAGGAGGTATGTACATAGTTTTCTTTTTTGATGGGCTGATAATTTCCATTCCAAAGATATTTGAAAATACACTTTTCTGTACATCTACCAACATCAGCTGTAACTGGATACACTTGGGAAACATATCATGCCTTGGATAGTACAGTTACATTGCCTAGTACAGTCTTAAAGAATAAAGTTAGTCTTCGTTTATAAAGTGGCCCTAACATTTTCAAAATATCATCTTTGGTGTTGTCCCAGTTCAATTGTACAGATAGTTCATAATCATTATTATGGATTTTACCTAGGATTTTAAAGCTGTAGGTTTTCCTTTCTATCCCAGTTTCTGGCCAATCAACTTTATCTTTCCATGATCCAATTCCCACCGCGTGTTTTCTTTTTGTTAAGTCTCGCTCAACTTGCTTCTTCATTAATGACCCGTGAAGTTTCCTTAATACCTTTTAATTTATTTAGTGCTATGATCAGCAAAGCCAACTACAACAGTTTTTAACCCACTTGGAAAGTCTGAAGAAAAATTCCTCAACTTAAACTTCAGCATTCTATACAAAGGGTCTTGAGCTATAACAAATAAAGTCATTGATAATGGGCAACCCTATAGAACAGACTTTCTTATAGGAAATGTGTCAGATATATGGCCATTTGTGGATATGCAACTTTTGCAAAATCTAAAGAAAATCCAAGTCTGGACAGCGTCCCAAAGAGAAAGTCCATATTAATCCTGTCGAAGCTTTGTACCAATCTAGGTTTATTAGGGCAGCTGTCTTGTTCTCATTATTCAAGTAGTATATTATATCCCTTAACAATGTGTTGCAGTTATTTATTGACCTTCCACTTACACCACAGAAATGGTCCTTTGTTGCAAATGTTGAAAGCATTGATTTTAATCTGTTTGCCACAATCTTTGTTATAATTTTGCAGTCTACATTTAACATAATTATAGGTCTTCAGCTATTATGATCACACTTATCCCCATCCTTTGGTACAAGCTTAATAATTCCCTTATTTGAGTCTTTCTACATTTCAATTTTAGTGAATGAATATCTCAGTACTTTCATAAATATGTTTTTTTTTATAATACTCCGCATAGTTTTGTGAAATTCGGTAGGTAATCCATCCATACCAGGGCATTTTCCATTTTGTTACTTCAGCCTTCAGGGTTAAATTCATGTAATCATCTATGACAGTGTTCATAGTTTCAAGAAATTTATATTTTAATTAAAAGTCAACAGCTTTTTCTTTGTATAGATTTATATGAAACTCAAATATATTCCTTTGTATAAAATGTGTGTCTGACACTTATACACCCTCCTTTTCACAAAGTTTAACGATACTTGTTTTCACATTCTTTTCTTATCCTATCAAATATGTAGATATTTTTCACCACTCGCTCTTTCATCAATTCTAGCTCTTATCGTATTTTCTTCGCATGTTTCACTTCAATCACATTTATTCTTTCTTTAAGTTTCTCTACTATTTGAAAACTATTACAGATCGCAGAATGGATCCAATAATTCTTCCTTAATTCTGTTTTCAGCAAATTCAGTAAACCAAATCTCTCCTGAGTAATAGTTTTTGAAACTTTGACGAAAAAGAGTCTAAGTTGACCTTTGGCATAATTCCACCAATCTAAAATAGAGTGAAATTGTAAATCACCTATTTTCCCTTCCAAATAGCCCCAAAAATTAACAAATTTTTCCATTGTGATAGAGTGACTTAGAATATTTGTATTCAATTTCCAGTATCCCTTGCCAATACTGATATCATTGTCTATCTTAATCTTAACCCTAACAGAATTATGTTCAGACCAACTCAATGGTATATTTTCCGATTCAGTAACATTATTTCCCAGATCTCGTACATATATACGATCAATCCTAGAGCCATAAATAGTTTTGCCTAATATATGTATACATCAAACGATTTGTTAAGAGCCACACATCTCTAAGCTGCAAATCATGTTTCAACTTTTGAAGAGCTTCTGAACTAATATGATCATCATAGTTAGAACAATCTCTCTTACTTGTTATACTGTTCTAATCGCCCCCTATGATCACATTTCGTAAACTGTTTCTCAAGTAATACGGCATAACATTTAAGAGCAGTTCCTCTCTTTCCTTTTTCTTATTTGTCCCAGAAGGGGCATATACATCTATTAATCGGAAATCTGTTCCTTTACAGGAACATTTTCCACTGATTATTTGACCCTTTCAGAATCCTCAAGTTGCGATATTTTTGTGGCATTATGTTCTTGCACAAATATTACATCCAAATGATAAAAATACATAAAATCAAATCGATTTAATTTGCTTATGACCCATACATAGACCATTAACATAAATAGATGCTAAACTTAGGTAAGTGAAGGCTCCAAATATAAGAAGGAATCTCTTCATCATTCATCTAATTTAAAACGTTTATTCACAGGCAATTGACTTGTCTCATCTTCAGAACTACATTTGGGTCCATCGAGCACTGATTTATCTTCATCCATGTTTGGCTCGGAGAGTAGACCACTAACCGTGGTTAAACTCAAACGAATGCCCTTGCTTGGTTCGTTAGTAATGATAGCTTGCCACATTACGTCGTGACTCGTGTTTCCAAAATTTAAAACACTGTCTATTATATGTTCTTCGTCATATTCAATGTTACTTCCTTCTTTAGCTTTATTTTCCTGAATTTCACTTTCCACTTTCGATTGACTCCTCTTCATTTTGTACTTGCCATATTTGAAAGTCCATTTCCTTTTCGATGTCAGCCTTATCAGCGTGGATTTCTGCTTCTATTGTCGAAATAATGAATCTTTCGTCAGGTGATACAGGGTTTTCCATAAATCCTTCATCTGCTTCGTCGTCTTGTCTTTCCTTAGGTGTTTCCACTTCGTTCATTTGTCCATCTTCAGTCCTTGTCTCAGTGGACGTTCTCATGCTTCCATCACTTAGTAAGTCTGAATGAACGTTTCCTACGACTGGTTCTTCTCTCTCTCTTTCATTCTGCGACTTTGCTCTGCCTTCATGCTCTTCGTCCCCTCCATTATTGATCACAAAATATGAATTCTTTTCATTCATTTTTATTTCAGGAAAATCACCCTCATTGAAAATGTAATTTCTCTTAGTTAGATTTATACTGCAGTCCTTCACTAGATGTCCTTGTTTGCCACATTTGTAACATGTTCTTATCTGTCCATTGTAAGGAGAGAGTATATTGTAGCCATCAATATCAATTGATGAAGGGATATTTTCTCTAACCCTCATCCTTGCCGTACGAATGCCACTGAGTAAACCCTCGAAAGGTCCAACTGTATTTGTTATGTCTTAAGTGTTCTACCTTTCCATACCTATTCAATATATCTTTTATCACTTGATCGTTCATCTTGAAAGGTGCGTTCTTTATCGATACAAAAGACACTTGCAAACTTAAATTCACAACTTTCACTGAGTCTGTATCATTTATCCTGATAACCTTATCCTCAAAATTCTTCACAGCATCTGAAAATATATATGTCGAGATCAGTTTTACCACAATCTTATTTCGATTTATATTCTGAACACCTTTTATGTCACTCATTTTTAATTTCATATCCCTGAATAAAACATTACCAACCACTTCCAAGGTTGCATAAGGTGTTGTCAAATGCAAGCCTATGGAGTCCTTTCTCCTGAGAGCATTTGTATTATAACCCATCTTAATGAACCGGCTTTATTTGCCGGCTAACTGGCAGTACTGTTTAGCACCCGGAAGGGAGGGCGGGAGGGAGGGCGGGTGGAAGGAGAGGGAGGGACGCCGCGAGCCACTAAACCTCCCCCGAGTCAAATCGCCTCAGGGCATATTCGTTTACCGGTGAAGACTTCTTTACTACGAATGTATCAATTTATCCAAATTACATCACTGTTTTAGCATGTAAGGCACTACAAAACCCCACACTAAGGTCACATCACTGTTATGCACTGCTAGATCAGTAGAAAATCGAGTATAAATCCCTGGGATAAGCTCAAAAATGAGAAATGCAGGAGCACTCGAAAACGTGTTCCTTGAACTGACCGCCTGTCTTCTTCTTCCCTCTCCAAATTAGAGTATGTGTGTGTGCGTGTGTGTGTGTGTGTGTTGAATCCAGGACAGTCGCCAGCCAGTCATTATCGCTGTTATACTTTTTGCATGTCAGTTTCTCAATATCACACGAGCTTTGTCGACAAAATCTCCTGCAGGGATTTTGCCTACTGAACCTTCCATGCAGTAAGGCGGGCCACTCACAGTCGATCTGGTCGTAGGAATGAATGAATGAATGATTGGAAGTTTTCTGGCATCCTGACAACGAAGGTCATTGACGCCGATATCGTTTCTTATAAATAAAGAATAAAATATTCAATTAAAACCATAACAGCAAATATTTCTAATTTTAGAAAGTTAAATAGCTTTCAGAATACCTCCTTCTGAAATCAATCTAAATATGCCGCTAGCTTTGTTCGACACATCATGTCCAAGAATCTTGGCAAGGATGAACCTGCCATCCTCACCTCGAACCTCAAACAGATATCTATTTCTTTTCGTGCTTTAAGTGGGGAATTCAGTCAACAAATGCCTCACTGTCAGGGGTATCAAACAGTCGTTGAAATATGGTTGGTGTTGGCTAGATAGCAAAAACTCATGTGTCATCCGAGTGTGACCAATTCGGAGACGACAAAGAGTAGTCTCCCACTTTCGGGACATCACGTTATACTTCGAAGGGGATATAACATTCGTTATTTCTCTCATCTTATTATCAACTAAGCTATCCCAATGCTGTTGCCAATTATTATAAATAAATTTCTTAATTGTAGGTAAAAAATCATTACATGGAATGGGATACCTTCTTGGTAGCAATTCAGCGGCAGCATTCTTTGCCAGTGACTCTGCCTCCTCATTTCCGAACACACCTACGTGTGCCGGAACCCCAAAAAGTCGAAATGTTATACCTTTCAGACCAATAATGAAAAGCCACTCTAAAATCTTTAAAACCAAAGGGTTACTAGAATTAAAAACTTCTAGAGCTTGAAGGACACTTCTTGCATCACTAAAAATGGTAAAATTGCCTTCCTCTTTTAATGCTATTTTCTCAATAGCGGTTAATATGCCATATAGTTCTGCAGTAAATATGGAAGAAACTAGAGAAAGTGCACCTCTACAATATAAAGAGCTACTAGATACTCCAAATCCAACACCAGCATCAGATTTGGAGCCATCTGTAGATATAAAAGTCGATTCCCTATGTTCTTCGAAATGTTCATGAAAGAGAGACCTGGCTTCTAATTCAGTCATGTTCTTTTTTATATCTCTGTAAAGGTGGATCATTGTTGGTGTTAATAATGATTGGTGCATGATCACAAGTATGCCAATTATCTAATGTCCTCCAATCGAAATCGAGAAGGCAATTAGAGCTTGCGATTGATAGGTCAATACATGACAAGGTACCTGTCTGGACATGAAAGTGTGTGGGCTCTCCTGTATTAAGGAGTCCGACATCCTCATTTTCCACAATTGATGATATAATATTCCCCCTTGTGTTTGCTAAAACATCACCCCATAAAGGATGTCTACCATTCAAATCTCCCAGTAAGAGAAAAGGTTGGGGGATTTGTTGAATCACCACTTCTAAATTATCATACAAAATATTATCATTTGGAGGTAGGTACAGAAAGCATATTGTATATTTTCTCCCCATATCATTCTGTACAACCACTGCCTGCAGAGGTGTACGAATAGACAAAGATATTTGGGGAACATCTCGACGAACGTACATGAGACTTCCGCCATTGCTCCCTGCTTGTTGATTATATGGTGTTCTATAGCTAACATACTCTCTCGGACAAGGAGTATTAGCATCAAGCTTGCTCTCCTGTGGACATACAATTATGGGGGAATGCTCATGAATTAGGAGCTTAATTTCTTCATATTTGGCCCTGACAATTCCATTGCAAAATGGAGGAGAATACTATGGATTATTACTGGAAGACATCTTGGATGAGGTCTTTCCATTGGCAATTTTTAATCTAACATTATTTCCTGTAGGTTTCTTTAGAGATGGTCTTGATATATTGGGATTTATATTTGTCTTTTTCTTTGTGTCTTTTTTATCTATTTGTTGAGGCGGATGGTGGACCTCAACTTGAATTTCTGATTTATTAAAGTTATCTTCCAGTTGATCAGAAACATCAACAGATAAAACATCAAATTTATTTGACGTCATAGATTTCATGTTCCTTATGGAGGGGGGTGAGAGAGATAGAGGTCTCTCTCTTTTTCGATTAATATTATGTGGGCTTCTAGGTTTTTGCACCTTCCCCACTGCAGGTGCAACAGGTAAGTTGGCTTTAATTGGAACCTCCATCAAATCAGGCAAGGACATGGCCTGAGAGAGGTCTGTACTACTTATTGTAATGGGGGACGAAGGTTGTACGGAGATGGGCAATGCCACACTGTTAATACACTGTGGCAAACCCTCGGAAGGCAATAGGCTTACTTCATCATGCAGCAGTTTATCATTAGATGGTATATTTCTTTTTCTAGAACTATTGGCAGTACTAGGTGGGTTTGATTTTAATGCCTTTGCATGGCTATTTTCTGGTCGTAGGATAAGAACTGAGTGGGAGGAGACGCCAAAACAATGACTGCAAACTCACGTTACTGCCCGGTCTGAACAAATATTGGGTCAATGATTGGTTGTTGAAGAGAGAAACACTCACATTTATTGCTTTTAAAGGAAATCTAGGTAGATCGCAGGGATTGCTATGATAAACATAAGGGTGGACGAGGCAACATTCAGTTTTGTAGAAAGATTGTAACGGTCGTGCAAAAGGACACACGCATGACGAAATCCACAATGGCCTATGAAAGGCCAAGTGCCACAATAGGCTACTTAGCGACTGACTGTTCTTATCAAGATATAAAATGGAGTGTGGCCATATCGCCCAAAGCTCTTGGAAGAGACATGCTGGAGACATGATAAGCAATTTGGACAACACTCTGCAAAGCCTGAATAAGAAAGATAAATAAAACTCAAGTATACATATACGTATCTTTGGTAAAAAATAAAGTAGCTTTTAGAAACTCAAAATAATTTACCCTTCTACATATATACCAATAATTTTGTAGTGTAAGAAATTATAAAAGTGAAAAGGTAATAAATCTTTGTGTAACCAGTCATTACACTACACTATTTCGCAATCAGCACCAAGTACCTAGAAGAACATTTTAAAGGTGTGAGGGGGGTTTCATTACCTCCGATTATGATTTTTCCATTGCATTGTCTCCAGTTGTCCTTTAAATCATATATCATTTATGTGCTTTTTAGCATACATACATACATAACAAGAAGTTAAATAATAAATATAAGACCTTCATATCGGAAAAAAAAGGAAAGTGGAGGCATCTGAGAAACCAGGAAGTGGTGCTTAAGATATTTCGTCCCTTAGACATGATATATATAATTTTTTTTCTAATTTCTTTACACACACACAAACACACACACACACACACACACACACACACACACACATATATATATACATATAAATATATATATATATATATATATATATATATATATATTATATATATATATATATACATATATATACATATATATATCATATATATATATATGTATATATATATATGTATATAGATATTATATATAATATATATAATATATATTATATATATATAATATATTTATATATATAATATAATAATAATATACAATATATATATATATATATATATATATATATATATATATATATATTTAAATATATATATATATATATATATTTATATGTATATATATGTGTGTGTGTGTGTTTTGGTTTTGTGTGTGTGTAAAGTATGTGTGTGTTTTTGTGTGTGTGAAAGAAATTAGAAAAAAAAATTATATATATCATGAAGGTCTTATATTTATTATTTAACTTCTTGTTCACCATTTCTTTCGTTGCATCAGGACACTTTTTCAAATATCGATTGATAAGCTGCATTTCTTTTGTGTTTGTCAGAATATTCTGTACTTTTTTATATTCCACAGACATCGCTACGACTTATAAATCTCGATGAACCCGTCCAGAATTCTTTATCTACCGAAAGTCTGACATGTTGACCGATATCCTCTTCTGTGCTGTTTCTTGGTAAATGAACCTCCTTGTTCATGAAGCCTCGTCGAAGACACCACTCACGGTCAAACTATCAGATCTGAACGATTTCATCTGAAAAACCCCTATTTGACCGTCATGTCGGACCGTGAGTTGCTCATTCAAAACTCAGCTGTCAGGTTTGTCAATCCCGCTTGACTTCCGGGCTTGATCAGATCCGACTTCACCAAAAAACACCCCACTCACATTCAAACTTGCTTAAACCCCGCCCATTCCGATCGGGCATTACAAAACCCATCTGACGTAATTGGCCGGCCTAAGGTTTAGAGATCAGGACTAGCAGACGGGAGCGAAGATTTACGCGACGGCTCCGTTTCGAAATGATATTAGTATTTCTTTTACGACATGTCTTTTAGAATTGAAGAATACTCTACACGCAGCACTTTTGATAAATTAGAGTTATGAAATCAAAAAATTTGTGTACATTAATGTAGTTAAATACTTGAGATTTTTGAAGAGGACGCTCCTTGGTGAAGCCAGAGTAGGTCCATTAGCTCACTTATCTTCTAGAACTCGAGAAGTTGAGACGTGCGCTTGTGTGTACCGTGCTTCACGAAAGAGACCGTCTTGCTAGATCGTACATCAAGCCCTAGGAAATGATAGCAACATTAGTGAACCCCACGTGCTCTAGCATTCGCCATTTGTATTTTGCTCAGTTCATATGCTAGCAAAGTTAACGGAATTTATCAGCAGACGAAGTCTACATTACTTCATCACGAAACAAGAGGGCTGAGTATCTCTGTGTATATCCTCGTCTGTGATTTTTGTGATTCATTTACTTTTTTGCATTTACATGTCTTGTATGACGACTTCAACGTCAATAAATTTATTTGTAAACCCGGGTATATTTCAAATTGACGTAAAGATCTCAACGTGTAAAGAACGGCTTCTCCTGCTGGCTCTTGGGAAGATAAGATGGTCAAATCAGCCTTCCATCTTGGGAAGGTGTTGTGGGTGACGGTTAGTTTCTATTTTAAGGGGAAATTGTCCTAAGAGTATTTAACATACGTCAATTGAACCATTTCTCAAAAATGGACCTTTACTCTCTCTCTCTCTCTCTCTCTCTCTCTCTCTCTCTCTCTCTCTCTCTCTCTGATTATTAACCGTTACATTTCGAACGTGGCTTCAGCTTTTGAGCACGAAGTGGTCGAAGGGTGAGGTAGAAGGTTACTGGAAATGCAGACTTTAAAACTTATTCTCAAACTTTGTATTGTCTCGCCCCCTCTAAGAGGTGGTCCTTCCCTCCATTTCCCCCTTTCATCTAGTATATGTTAAATTCCTACCGAGATTTAATGGAAATAAAGGGATGTTTTCATTTTTGGTTGAATGAATCAGTGGGATACTTGACAGCGCTTCTTAGCTGCTAGATCTTGAATGCATGATTAATGGCAGATACTGCACAGCGTGAGTACCTTTCAACATTCAGCCTGTTTCTGCATTTGGTCTTCAGAGCAACGAGCGAAGAAAATGTACTTTCACAAATACATCACATCGATCCGAACATCCTTAGGATCCGAGCGAGTCCAACTAGAGTAGTAGATTATAGATAAACTTCTGAATATTGGTTCCTCACTATTTTTAAGAGAATAACGAATACAATTAGGGAATTTTTACTTTTTACCTAGGGCTCGCGTCAGCCTCGCCCACCCCCCAACCACCGAAAAAATCCCCGCCTCCTAAGTTGAGAACTACTACTTTAAAAAATTTCTGAATTATAGAAAGCTGGAATTTAGAATATTATAGCATTCTTTTACAATAAAAAAAATCTGCAAATTGGTTTATCATTAAATTTTGGTACTTATGCTCTATCCATATTTTTCATGTTTCATATTCGTCTATTTTTCGAATTTTTTTTAATAGAATAATTTTAACGAAATAATAAAGTAATGCTAAATGATTTTATTATTAGTATCCTTAGATGCATTACCTGTTGATATTCATTGTGTACATATCTGTGCTATTTTTAATGAGATTTAGAAGACAAAATAAGGATCGGCCATTTTTTTAAGGAATGGAAGAGTCGAAATGTTTTCTCGTGATTTTCACAGAATGAGATCTTGGTAAGGCGTTTTCAAGATGAACTAATAAACAGAGAGATGCATTAGTGAATAAACACTGATCAATATCCACAAAGAATGGACACATTCACCCTTACCATAAAGTATGCATAGCTGACCTTAGACTGGATATAATATCCTTTAATCTCCTCTGGTCCTCATGATAGCATTTCCCTCGTTTCCTTATAATCGCGACATTAATTACAGTCATTAATTCCGCCTGAATCATTCTATAATTCCTGCATTTAAATCGAACTGAGTTCAGAAATTGCTCAAAATTGAGGATTTGTATTTCCTGTCTAAGTGATTAAGGAAAAAGAGAGGGGCTTTCATTACCTCCGGTTTTATTTACTCTCTCTCTCTCTCTCTCTCTCTCTCTCTCTCTCTCTCTCTCTCTCTCTCTCTCTCAGACACCAATACGCATGCATACACGCACACACTTTTATCTAGACACATTATATAGATTAGTCCACTTTTTGAGAGGCAAAATCGCGAACAGAAAGTCAAAAACCTACAATCTGCTCTCAGTGGAAGTAAACGAATCATGTCTGTGATAAATTCCCCAGACATTCCAGGGAGATAATATATGAAGAGAATAATGTTATTAAATAAATTATGATATGGTAGAAACAATTAGAGTATGCATCCGTCTTCAAGAGATGGTGCTGGTTGTGCAGCAGCAAAAAGGTCTAATATAAAGAATTGTTCCCTATGTTGACTCACCTCACATTTCATACAAAAGCCTGAAAGTGTTTTTTCATTTATTGAGTCTATGTACAAGGAATGGGAGGAGACTTTCCATAGTATATGTGGAATGGTCTCACGGAGGCCAGAGCTAAGGTTCATGCTTCCGTATTGTGAAAAAAAAGAAAAAAGAAAAACTGTTAACATGGGCCTTAACAAGATTTATTAATAACTTTTAGGTCAAAAATGAAAGGATTTCATAGGAACTGGAATCTTCGTGAACCAAAGTCGATCCCCAGAGGTGTTGTTGTCACTGTCCGAACGTCAGGAACTTGGGGCCACATGATGCCATTCGATGTCGAGACTTCGACTTTGTCTTGCACAAACATTCATTGCTTCGACTTGTTTTACATAACTTCTTTAAGTCAGCTTTTTCTGTCTTTTATGGCCACTAACGATCTCCTGATGATCAGCTCCACATTAAGCTGGAATAGTAAGCAGTGAGAGGCCCCAAACGACACCGATGCTCGTAGATGGCATTTTAAACACACACACACACGCACGCACAAACAACACACACATATTTATATATATATTATATATATATATATATATATATATATATATATATATATATATATGTGTGTGTGTGTGTGTGTGTGTGTGTGTGTGTATGTATGTATGTATATTTCCGCTTATAAGACGACCTTTACATAAGACAAGGCCAAAAATCTTGACAAATTTTCATGAATTTATTTCATATCTGTAGCATAGGACGACTTCTAAATTACAAATCGAAATGTTTTTTTTTTTTTTTGGAGAAAAGTGATTATTTGCAAAAATTAAACAGTACACTATATTAATAATAATGATGACTTAAATAAAGGTTGTTTTGCTTTTTGTATCCAATAACAGTATTACTATTATCATATCGTTACTGTTACAGAATATAAACATCCCCATGTACATCATTTGCATTTAATATTGTTTACATTCTCAAAATCTCGGCTGATTTGAGTATTACCGATATCTGCATTGCCATTATTTGTTAGGTGAGATATAATTCGGAGAGTCCTTTTATCATAAATGAACCAAGTTTGGTTGAAAACGTGCACATATTACTCAACTTCATTGTCTAAGCACTGAGTAGGTGTGATTTCTCCAGTTCCGAATATCACTACCGCCTGGCCATTATTCGTTTTATTCACCCTCGGCTATCACCTGCAGCTTTAATTTAATAGTATTCTTTCTTGAGATCTCCACTGCATGAGAAATGAATAAAAATGTATTTTATTTTTACTTATGGAAGCCACCATTGAGAATCGGCACGGTTTAACAATTTTAACGGAACTGTTAATAAACGCTCGATAGTTACGGTAAATGACGTCAGCAATCAGCTGTTTCTCAATTCGGTTGTTTCTGTCAATACTGTTTACAATAATCTCTTCATTCAGAATTCTAAAAACCAGAATTTTGTGGAGGAGTATCATTAGTATTTCAATCGATGGGAGAGAGAGAGAGAGAGAGAGAGAGAGAGAGAGAGAGAGAGAGAGAATTGCCTCGGTCAGGTTGTTACACTGATAGATATCCACTAGCAACTGACGAATAATAGTTGTATTGAGAATAATGATAATTTAAATAGGATATGTTTTACTGTAATCATATTACATGTATTATTGTATTACATTATAAGAACAAAGCGACGGTGCGCCATTTGTATTCTACTAGGTTTCAGAGACAGTGTAAGCATGTTTTTTGGCAATAACTCTGTAACGAACACTCGTATCAGAACGAGATTTTGCTATAGTGTATTATACCCAATGCCGTAATTTATAAGGTATCGTGAATCACTCATTGTTAAGAATAAAGACTCTTGTCTCTGTACCAAGAGGCAAACACTCCATTAGCCAGAAATGGATACGAACACAACAGTAAAAAGCTCCGCCTACCTTCTCCCCCCACCTCCACACACACACACACACACATACACCAGCAGAGAGAGAGAGAAGAGAGAGAGAGAGAGAGAGAGAGAGAGATGAGCGGATCAGTGCATAAATAAATCAGTCAACTGGCAGCTAACAACCGACTGGATCGTTAGATATATACAACATTGTATATTACTAGCTAGATAGATAGAGAGACAGAAAAATCATACAAAATAAGTTTAAACTGAAGCAACTTTCAGAGAGAGAGAAGGGAAGGTGAGGGAAGGAAGAAAGACGGGGGTGGCGGTGGAGGTTGAGGGAGAGGGAAAGCGGACCTTTTTACTGTTGTGTTCGTATCCATTTCTGGCTAATCGAGTTTTGCCTCTCGGTACAGGGACAAGTGTCTTTATTCTTTACAATTATTCATTCCCTATACCCTTATAAATTACGGCATTGGGTGTAATACACTATAGCAAAATCTTGTTCTGATACGAAAGTTCGTCACAGAGTTATTGCCAAAAAACGTGTTTGCACTGTCTCTGAAACCTATAGTAGGTTTGTTTACAGTCTCAGCTGATCGCGTTTGACCGATATCATCTCTGTCTTTAGTTGCTGAATGGAAACTTAATTTCAGAGATTACATACATTCCTTTCGTAAAATCATCAAAGTTGTCTTAACAAAGCCGAGTCTATATGTCCTATTCTACAGACGGTCGCTGTAAAGGGTAACCATTGTTTTGTTTACGTTTCGTCGCCATTCTCAAACAACCGCTAATAATACTACAATAATAACGATAATTATTGTACACAATCATCGTTCATATGCCTTTATTGTTCGAAACATTACAATTTTCAATTACAAACAG
>NC_061092.1:68997641-69105604 GCF_015104395.2 Macrobrachium nipponense
ATTAACCTCTTCAGTTAGGAAAATATATGTAGGACATGAATAATATTTTATTTGTTTTTTGCTGATTTATTTCCGTAATCTTGGGGGAATGTTTCATTTCACCTTTACGATATAATTTATATTTCCATTTCAGCTGCAAATCCATCGGGAATAAAGTTGATATTATCAATCCTTTTCCAACAGGAAATAATGTCGGTGAGCCCTATTCTAGATATAATAATACTTTCAATTTCACTTTCTCCGCAAATCTTTTGCCAATATTTCCGCCCTTATCGATGCGTCTCAAAAGGCGTTTGTGAGCTAGATGTGGATGTTCCTTTCTCGAACCAGCAATAGCAGTAAAGGTGATAATGTATGTTGGGCGGGTGGGGTGGGGGAGGGAATTGGGGAAGTTGACGGATCTGGCGTCACAGCAGCCGTAAACTTCGACGGAATTGCAAATGAGGACAATGGACACCCCAGTTTCTTTGTTAATTTTGTTCTCCCAAAGTTCTTTTCTTCTTTGCTCTCTCTTGTTGCTGCTTCATTTTTGCCCCTGTGAGGTTTTTGCTTTTATTCAGTAAGACGTGGTATGACAAAATTAGTAAATGAGCTGCAGAAAATGGAGTAATGCAATACAGTTCTAATTTCACAAAGTCTCTCGGAAAATTGTATCAGCTTCACTTGATTAGATTCCAATAAACATTTGATCTCGTAGGAAGATATATCATTTACTAGTCTGATTTTTTTATATAAATATCATTAGAATTCTTTGCACCAAATATCATATCCTAATATCTACCATCAGGATGATTTTGTTAGGGAGGGTGAGAAAAAAGAAATCCCAAAGAATGACACAGGTTGGACGAACTGTGACATACACAGAGGGGAGTGAAAATCGAAAAACAGAAATTATGTAAATTTGATTTTTCCTCCAGATATTTAGTAGCTGTTCCCTAAACAACTTCTTTTCAAAAAGCGCGGATAATTTACTGAGGATGAAACTGAATAAAAAAAAAACATCTGTTACAACTAACGCAATTACTGCGATTAACTGAAAACTCATAAACGAAATCCTTTTCGAAGCAAATGTCGTTTCGATATATGAGGAGATGAAATATTATATATGCCTTGTGATTATCATGCATGAAGGCTCAACTTTTTCAGAGACATTCACCATTTAACCAAGATGGCGGCATCAATAGCTGACACTTAGGTACAACGTTGACTCAGAGGTTTAAAGGGTGACAGAGACAGCTGTCTAGTCATTGTTTTGGAGCCACATCCTCACAGAACAATAACTGAAATTTCAGTACTTAACCTATTTTTTTTTTTATTTTATTGCAGGTTTTGCAAATTACACTTAAATAATAAACTGTTTATATGGCCATCGTTTAGGCTAGACTTAGTTATCTGATAGACGCCAGATAATAATAATAATAATAATAATAATAATAATAATAATAATAATAATAATAATAATAATAATAATAATAATAATAATAATGAAAGAGAGAGAGAGAAAGAAAAAGAGAAAACCAATTGATAAGTATTCAGGCCTGAAAATAGCAATAAGAAGGATATGGGATATACCAGTGGAAGTTGTACCCATAATAATAGGAACACTAGGCACAATCCAAGATCTCTGAAAAGGAACCTAGAAAAACTAGTTGCCAAAGGTGCTCCAGGACTCATTCAGAAGAGTGTACTACGAGATACAGAATGCACAGTGAGAGAAGTGATGGACTTCCAAGGAGACAGGATTCAACCCGGAACTCAACTCTACAGAAACCACCTAGTCGAATTGGATGTCTGTGATAAACAAAACAAAAAACAAACAAACAATAGAAAATAATAATAATAATAATAATATTAACAAGAAGAAGAAGAAGAAGAAGAAGAAGAAGAAGAAGAACACAACAACAACAACAACAACAACAACAACAAAACACATGAATTCCACATGCGAAATGAGGTTCCCTGTTTCCAACTCTAGCATATTAAATTCATAGTTTCGAAGAATTTCCAGCATTTCAGTTACGTATTATATCAACAATGTGATAATGAATTCATGAAGTTTCTCCCCATCGTGTAAACATAAACATGTAAAATATCTCTAACTTTAAGTATAGTTATTTAATGCCAATGAGAAATATGACAGTATCGAACAAGCTACATAGCTCTGAATTTATTGAGAGAGAGAGAGAGAGAGAGAGAGAGAGAGAAGAGAGAGAGAGAGAGAGAGAGAGAGAGAGAGAGAGAGAGAGAGAGAGAGAGAATGGTGTTGCGAGAAGGCTAGGGACGTGTTTGACAGATTAATAATGCTGAAGCTGCAACCATTTTTAACAAAACTTGCCTACGAGGGTGTCTATTATTATTATCATTATTATTATTATTATTATTATTATTATTATTATTATTATTATTTTATTATTATTATTATTATTACTCTGAAAAGAAATCCCTATTCATAAGGAAAAAGATAAATTTATAAATAATAGATACAAATATTAGTAAAGTAGTTAAATACCAGGTGAATTGAGCCTGCATGCAAATTAGAGCTGAATACTCATTACACTAAAAGCCGGAGATTTAATTGGAAATGAAAACTTCAGGGGAAAGCAAAAGTCAGTGAATGTAAAGGAAACCTCAAGAGTCCAAATGAAGATGATTTAAAGGGCACCTGGTGGCCAGTCGTTGTGATGAGTAACAAGTTACAAGTAAGATCTAGAAATAGAAGTGGTAGTGGAACTTGACGAGGAAGGCATTAGAGAAGAAGGAGAGATTGCATACATGAAGACACGAGAGAAACAAAGGACACAAGAGAGAAAAAGCAGGAGGAGGCTGATGAAAACAACCACACAGGTGAGAGAAAGAAGAAGAAGAAGAAGAAGAAGAAGAAGAAGAAGAAGAAGAAGAAGAAGAAAAAGAAGAAGAAGAAGCAAGAAAAGGAATCTGGATTCCTGGATTGGTGGGGGACGTCAGAAACTTGTCCTGTCTCAGAACCCAAACCGAGAGGTAGTCCTTATTCGGTGATTCCTAAGAGGGGCTTCTGACCCACCACACGGGGTCTCCCTCTTAGGACTTATGAGCCGAAAACGACTCTCGGGACACCAAATGTTACGGAGTCAGGAATCGACTCCATAACAAATGGAAGCCCGAGGCTCTTTACTTCGGACAATCCAGGAGTCTGAGTGAGAAGCATCCTTTGGATGACTAAGGATTATTTGCTTTGTGTTTTGAAAGACTGTATCATTTTATGTAATATTTATGGCAATCTCAGTTACTCTGTAGCTGTTCATGTGTTTTATGTTTGATATACAACCCTTCTTTCAGACTAGATATTATAATAAAAGTAAAATCATTTTAAAGGATTTTTAGAACCAAATATAACCATATCGATAATCACGTCCTTTCGAGGATTCTTGAAGCCTCGATGACGTCATCATGTTGCCAGAGAGACTTGCAATGACTCCGGAACTCAGGGAGAAATTTCTTTCTCATTCATCCCATTTTCCTCAATACAGTGTGTTAAAGTAGTCTTTGGATATCCATTTAAAAATCAATTAGTGGAGTATTAAAGGAATGTTCAGTTTTATTTGAAGCATAAGTAATACATCTTTCTAATACAAGTAGGGAAAATATAATTGTTAAACAGTTTCTGATAAATTAGCATAATTATCTCTTATCTGAGTTGTTAAAAAGTATTACCCAAATTAGTACTCGTGTAAGAGCCGAGTTTCCTAAGAATATTTTTAAAGATCACAATTTTAATTATGATGGATGATTATATTATACAATATTATTTTGGAAGCACCCAAAACCGTTGGCATCAGAGAGCAAAGGCTCTCTGATGCCGCCTAGGGTCTGTGACGCTAGGCAACCTCACCAGTCAATCAAGAAACGTGAAGTAAACCTTATTGAGGGGATTGTCACCCTGTAAGGTCTACCCTTCCCAATGATGGGTGGGCTACGGGTTGTCTTTGGGTGGGTTACGGAAACTCCCTTTTCCTCGTCTTTCTCTTTTCTCACGAAAATCATTCAATATCGCTATCACAATTGGCGGGAAATTCCTTTAATGTTTACTATAAAAAAAAAAAAAAACAGAAGCCTTTATTTATAGTTTGCTTATCAATGCAATTATTTGTATAATTGTGAAATTATCTTCTATTGTGAATTTTCTAGGAATAATATGATTTACGGACATCCTCTTCCTTCTCAATTCACTTCCCATCGAACGGAGCTAATTCCAATTGTGTCCAAACTCTCTGTCGCTGAGAAAATCACTATCCATCAAGAGAGTCGACACAGAACAAACACAAGAAAGAAATGATTTTCCTAATTAATCCAGTGACACCAAAACTTTTCTCGAGCCCTTTGTTGCTGTTCTTGTTTAGTGTTGTTTCTTCTACCAGTTTGCGTTCGATCGTTTTGGCAGGGATTCTTAGTTATTTTACTTATTTCCAATTTTCCTTTATTGATTTACAATTTTCTTTAGTCTTAGTTTCACAGGTTGAGGCTTATATAAGTATATCTTTTTTTGCTATGATAGTTTTTATTCTCACTTTAGTTATTCTTCCATTTGTGAATTCTTATTGCCATTGAATATATAATATATATATATAATATATATATATTATATATATATAATATATATAAATATATATATATATATATATATATATATATAATATTATATATATGTACGTCTGTGTCTATTTATGTAAATAAATAAATTCTTTAGTTAAAACTGAATACGAAGGACGATATCTACACAAAAAGAAAAACCATCAGTCAGGAGCACACTATCTCCGTCTCTTCACTTCAGACCCCACATACAAGTTCCTATCCTCCATTTGTATCGACACAGCTGCTCGCTATAGTGTTATTCATTACAATATGCTTGTTCGTAAACTGTACTCATTGATTGAAAATAGCATTTGGAATTGTTTAGTTCAACAAATCAAAGTTAAGAATCTATCCAAGTGCTCTTCAATTAACAACCAATCTGTAGTCTTAAACTTAGGTTTATCATTTGCCCTTAAACATTTGATAATTTCATTGCTAACAACAATGACAAGAAAGACGAAATATGTCTTAAAGGAATTCTCCAAAACATCCTAACCAGACACAGCAACACACACCCCCTGCCTAAAAGATTTATGGTAGCTATGAACTCACTCCGCAAAATAAACGTTATAATCACTAGATCGGATAAAGATGAAAAAATTGTGTGAATGGACAAGAACTTCTACCAAGAAAAGATTAGTGAACTATTAAATGATACAACTACCTATCAGAAATTAACAAGAAACCAGAACCACAATGTCCCAATAGATCTCTTCAGAAAAATCAGAAACATCGCTTAATGTAAGAAAAATATAGAAATTTGGGAAAATTTTGAACCAAGCTCTCCCCTTCCGTCCCATAATCTCGTGTGCGGGAGCCTTTGCTACAGAATTTCAAAAGGATTAGCTGAGTTACTATCCCCCTTTTAGGAGCCCTTTCCCCTAATCATATAAAACATACAGAAGACTTTTACATCAAATCTAGATTGGCCAATATCCCAGTACAGATCGTAAAACTTCTCAGCCTAGACGTAGACATCGTTTTCCCAAAACTACACAAAAGATGTACTAATGTTTCCTAACTTGTAGAGCTCTGAGTCACTAATAACGCCTTTTTTTTTGTGATACCCTTTACCGTCAAAAGTTCGGTTGCAGTATGAGGGGTCTGCTCAGTCCCTTGGTAGCAAACTGATGTATGGAGTTTTTCGAAACAGTAATTATAAACCCCATCAAACCTACAGATATGATTTGGCTTCGTTATGTAGAAGACAATTAACATACTGGAAAAGTGAGTGGGGCATTTTTTATGTTATTCTACAAAAATTAATTTCCAGAGTATAGAATTTAAAGTAGAATGGGAAAACAATACCCAAATCGTCTTTTTGGATGTCATAACAACAACTACAAATTCACTGTCATCAGAAAAGTGACATTCTCACTTTCATATATACATTTTTATTGCTATCATGACATTTCTGTTGAACTAGCCATAGCAAGTAACCTATTTCTTAGAACAATGAGAATTTGCTCCCTAGAATTTCTTAAAAAAGAACTTGAAACAGTAAAAATCGAACGAAAAATATAAAAAGCTGTACATAAAGCAAGGAGCTTTTTTTTTCAAACCCACAGAAAACTAAGAAAAGGAAAAATATGCAAACAAAATCGTAATCCTTCACGTTGATAATTTACGAGAGCAATAAAAAACCTAAGCCTCTCCAACCCTTTTATCTTCACTTAATCAAATACACTGGGGAAATCATTAATCAACGTCCAGCAGAAACCAGTTTGTAAAAATGTAGGAGTTTATGAAATCCCCTGTAGGGACTGTGATAAGTCATACTATGGTTGCACAGGTAAAAGTCCCTCTGAGAGATTAACTAAACATAAATGCCCAGTCATATAAGGACAAAATAGTTCGGCAATTTTCCATCATATAAATAACACGAACTATACCATGGATTGGAACTCATCCCGAATTTCATACAAAAGCAGCTGTCGAAACAAATGTCACATAGTGGAATCTTCACTGATAAAACAAAATAATAGGATCAACCTTTCCAATGGAGCCTGGGACTCTGACCATATAGACAATGTCTTCCTTAAGGCAATGATGAAGAAGATTAAGATAACAGAACCTTCGGCAGCTCAGCGACGACCCCAGGCATCACCTAAGGGTCTATCTCCCACTACATATTTCGCAAATGTTACTTCTTCTGTCATTCACTGCTTAATAAAGGTGGCAGTCAGACCACTAAAGTATAGTCCTTAGGTTTAAACCAAAGAGTTTCGATGGTCATTCTATACTTGATATATATAGCAACATTTTCTTTTTTGAGTTTTTTTTCATATACCACCAACTGTTGATGTATCGTAAATTTTAGATCACCATGTTAAGTCTGGAAGCCTCATATCTTTTTCTAATTTACATCCCACTTTTCTTTTTATTATTCAATTTGCTAGATATCAATTATTTGTACTTACCCTCTGCTTTAATTTCTAATAATGAAAATCAAATCCCAGTTTGATGAATATACTATGTCCGTAAATCTTCATTGGTAATTTATTATCACCTAAGGGTCAATTACCGCTGGTTAGAATGAAGATATTAAATATCATTTACAGGTATCTGCATTTGGTAAGTTTTTCTGTTTCATTATTTCTACCGAAAATTAAAGTTGGAACGAATATCCAACACTGGCCGCTGCAGGTGTTGCTGTGTATCGGATGTTCTGCAGCTAGTGAGACGGAGGATGAAAGAAAATCTCATGAAATTAGTAGAGGGCCGATTGCAGTAACTACCTGATACCAGAGTCAAAACGTCTTTCCATTCATAAGAACTAAATTAAAAGATCGTATCAGGACACCAGATCAATTGCTAACGTTTGAGTCTTCTTAGCTAATGGATATTTATAAGATCCATAATCAGAGTAAGCACATAAGAAACAATCTTGTGTGTGTGTGTTGTTGTTTTTTTTTTTTTTTTTTGTGCATAAACCATTATAATTTCCTAAAGGATGACAAGTTTATGAATACGCATAGATACAGATATTCTAGACTTTTTGTTTTGCCATTTCTAACAAGGAAAATCATCATTTAACAGGACAAGCAATTTTAGGTTCCACCATTCCTCGCTTGAGAAATGTATTTGCCATGTGAAGATATGATGAATAAAGATCTCTCTCTCCCTCTCTCTCTCTCTCTCTCTCTCTCTCTCTCTCTCTCTCTCTCTCTCTCTCTCTCTCTCTCTTCTGATACCCTAGTGGTTTATCATAATTAACC
This sequence comes from Macrobrachium nipponense, assembly GCF_015104395.2. Classification (NCBI taxonomy): domain Eukaryota; kingdom Metazoa; phylum Arthropoda; class Malacostraca; order Decapoda; family Palaemonidae; genus Macrobrachium; species Macrobrachium nipponense. Next base: position 69,005,468 of record NC_061092.1, read on the forward strand.
ATTTATGTATTTGAATCCCATTCAGTGTCACTAACCTTTTTTTTGAGGGAGAAAGTTTGCATATATGCTGTGAGCCGCAAAGCTTTTAGATATTACAGATTAAAATAAAGAATTGATATGAGTTAAAAATTTGACGAAACTTGGTTACGTCTTTTGTATCTGCAGACTGACTCCTTTCTAGGATTTTGTGATAAAAGACTGAGTCCAGCAGAGGTAAGCTATGTTAACTCTAGTTATATGTGCCTTCAGTTTCATGTCGTCTAATGTTAAGAATATGAAAAAGATGACCAATATAATATACTGTATGTAATTACGTTACTAAAAGAAATGGCGAGTAGAATTAAGAATACAACAAAAATATAAACAGCTACATTTAATACAAACAAATGTTGTTAGAAAAAGTAGTTTAAAGGCAACAGGAGGAGTTTAGTCCTTGAACCAAAGATATGAAAACGAGGAAATGTGAAAATGATGTCAAGGCAGTCAATAAAGAGAATGCAGGTCAAAAGAGTGACGGTGGAAATGCGGGAAAGGAATTGCGCACAATACTTTTAAATATTCAGGAATGAAGGGAGAGGAAATACACGTTGCATTTCGAGTTGATGAACAGTAGAGAGAATAACATAGAATGTGATTTCGAATCTTCAGTAGGGTTTAAAAAAGTAGGAAGAAGAAAGAGGAATGATTAGGAAATAAGGCAAGAGTTTGGGAGCAAGAGATGAACTCCAACTGGAAACAAGCGACAAACAAAGTAAAATGTTTCAAGATGTCTTTGCATAACGAACGTGAAAGGAAAAGACGGAGCTTAAAATGAAAGATGAATTGTCGAGATATATTTAACATACAGAACTATCAATGAACATCCTCCATGAAATTCAATATCATTACTAAAGAGATGTTGAGCTGGGATATCTAAGAACTTCGAGAATACGTAAAAAGACATTATGGAAATATTAATGAGGAAAAAATGTATAAATAACTGAAAAGTTCCACTACTTCACAGCAGCGTTGACAATATAATTTCTGAAATGTAATAACGTTTCTATGGTGAACAAATTATTTATCTTTTGGCTTGAATATGAGGAATCAACGCGTTTTGGAAAAAGCAAAATCATGTCTAAGAAATCAGAGAAAAGCAGGATACTAACCAAGCGAAGAAGATTATTCTAATCTTGCAACGTACAATGTCAGGACTGTCTGGGGAAGAGGATCTGGCTGTGTTACTACAAGAGCTGAAAGAAAAAAATTGGGACATAATAGGATTCAGGGAAATTAGAAGAACTGGGGAATCTTAAATAGGGTTAAAAGAGGGTCATCTATTTTGCTTCATAGGACATGAAAGGAAAAAAGATAATGGAGTGGTTTTTCTTATTAATGAAAATCTTGCAGGTAAAATAGAGGACTTTTATAGTATTAGTGATAGAATTGCAGGATTGATTATCAAACTAAATAAGAAGTATAAACTGAAGATTATTCAAACATATGCACCAACAGCATCCCATACAGAGGAAGAAATATAATTATTTTATTAAGAGCAGGAGATATGTTTGAAAAAACATAAGAGTCAATTTACATTTGTTTTGGGTGATTTCAATGCTAAAGTAGGTCAAAAGAAGAGAGGAGAATCAGCTGTAGGTAAATTCAGAGTAGGCACAAGAGATGACAGAGGAGTCATGCTTGTAGAATTTGCTAAAAGAAACAATCTAAAAATCATGAACCGAGCAATCCCCTTCCGTCCCCTAATCTCGTGTGCGGGAGCTTTCAACTACAGAATTCCCCCGTTTTAGGAACCTTTTCCCTTAACCATATAAAACATACAGAAGTCTTTTTCATCAAATTTAGATTGGCTACTAAAATATAGTCGTTAGGTTTAAAACATATTGTTTTTGGTCATTTTATACTTGATATATATATAATATAATATATATATTTATATATATATCTATATATATATATATATATATATATATATATATATATATATATATATATATAGCAACATTTTCTTTTTTGAGTTTTTTTTATATACCACAAACTGCTGATGTGTTAAATCTGGAAGTCACATATCTTTTCCTAATTTGCATCCCACTTCAGATATTAATTATTTGTAATTATCCTATGGTCTAATTTCTAATCATGAAAAGCAAATCCCCAGTTTGACGAATATACTATGTCGGCCAATCTTCATTGGTAATTTACTATCGCCTAAAGGTTAAATACAGCTGTTAGAATGAAGATATTAAATATCATTTACAGGTATCTGTATCCGATCAGTTTTTCTGTTTCATTATTTCTACCGAAAAATAAAGTTGGAATGAGTATCCAACACTGGCTGCTGCAGGTGTTGCTGTTGATCGGATATGTTCTGCAAAGGGTGAGACGGAGGATGAAAGAAAATCTCATGAAATTGGTAAAGAGGACCGATTTTGGTAAACTATTACTAACGCTTGAGTCATTTTAATTGATGGCTAATCAAAAGAACGATGATTGGAATAAACGCATAGGAACAAATAGGGTGTGTTTTTTTGTTTTTGTTTGCTTAAAACATTATCATTTCCTAAAGGAGGCTAAGTTCATGAATACGCAGATACAGATATTCTAGACTTTTATATTGCCATTTATAACATGGGAAATAAAAATTTACCACGACGAGCAACTTTAGATTTCATTCCTCGCTTGAGAGATTTATTTACCATGTGAAGATATGTTGAATAAATCTCTCTCTCTCTCTCTCTCTCTCTCTCTCTCTCTCTCTCTCTCTTCTGCTACCCTAATGGTTTATCACAATTAACCATTTGTGTATTTTAATCCCGTTCAGTGTCACTGATAAGACTTTATTTTTTTTTTTTCTTGAGAGAAAGATTGCATATATGCTGTGAGCCGACAAGCCTTTAGATATTAAGGATTAAAACAAAGAATCTATATGACTTAAAGATTAGATAAAACTTGGTTACGTCGTTTCTATCTGCTGACTAACTCCAAATTCCCAACAATCATGCACAGTCCCACTTCTCTCTATCTTTCTCTCTCTCGAATTGAAATGTTCTAGGATTTTGTGATAAAAGACTGAGTTCAGCAAAGATAAACTATGTTAACTCTCTAGTTATATGTCCTCCAGTTTCATGCCATCATGTGTTAAAAAGATATGAAAAGACGCCCAGTGTAATGTACAGTATGTAATTAGGACATTACAAGGAATTGGGAGTTAGGTTGAATAAAAAAAAAGTTATAGCAAACATCTACCGTGTGAGTGGAAATAAGTTAAAAATACACATACACACATGTATATATACCCATATATAAGCGCCTAGATTTAATTAAAAAAAATATTGTTAAAGCAAGTCGTTAAATGCAACATGAGTTTAGTTCTTGAGCCAATGCTATGGAAACGAGGAAAATTTAATGTGAGAATGACGTCAAGGTAGTTAATTAGGAGAATGTAGGTCAAAAGAGTAAAGGTGAAAATGCGGGAAATGAAGTGCACAGGAAGCTTCTAAATATTCTGGAATGGAGGGAGAGGAATCTCACGTTGGATGGTGAGGTGAAGAACAGCAGAGAGAATGATATAAAAGTGATTTCGAATCTTCAGTAAGGGTTAAAAAGAAAGGTGTGAAGAAAGAAAGAGGAATGATTAGGAAATGAGGTAAGAGTTTGGGAGTAAGAGATGAGCCCCAACCGGAAACAAGAGACGAAACAAAGTAAAATGTTTCAAGATGTCTTTGCAGAAGGAACGTGACAAGAAAAACGGGGCTTGAAATGAAACATGGATAGTTGACATATATTTAAACATACGGAACTATGAACATGATATTTCTATGGAGTTCAGTGTCATTACTAAAGAGATGATAAGCTGAGATATTAGTCTAGGTGCCAAAGCCCGAACTTTTATAAAACTTTGGAAAGAACAGGGAAAATAGAATTTTATCTGTAATTACTGCAGTCTGAAAATATGCCACTCTTTGCAATATGCACTGAATTACTATGCTGAAGCTCGCCCACAAAGATATTATGTGACTATAATAATCAAGATAATCTACTAATCTCAGGATACAACACACCAGAAACTTTTTTTAAAAACAAAGGGATGAAACCATCAGAATGCTGTCTACCCTAGATATAAAAAAATATCAATAATTTGTTTAACATACTTAGAGCAAAATGCAGATTTCTTTAGTTTAGATTCAGGATGACAAATATCAGGGAAGGGGACAGCCTCAGCTGACTGCTTAGCCTGAAAAGCTCGATGAGCCAGTAACCAATCTACCATCATCTGTTAGTGGTGGTGGAATGGAAGACAAGCCTGACACAAAAGTAGATGATAATTTGGCTCACCACAGATAAGGCCGAGAAATTCTGGCAAGTTTCCCCTCCAAGGACTTATTGCGATTTCTCTTAGCTCTTTGGTAAATTATATTTACAGCAGAACAAAACTCAGCAAAAAACTGTATAAATTTCATGTGACAGATTTCGTTTCATATGTTGAATTTGGTATGTTTGTCATGGTAAGCTTGGCTACAAGTATCAGCAAACCAAGGCTGCATCGGTCATAATCTGGATGACCTTTCTAAGGACCTACCTTACTTGAAATATTAAGTGCCCGACAAGCTTCAATAATGCTATCCCGGTTGGCTCTAGATTTCTGCCAGACTATTTTTCTAATGGTGGTATTAGGAATACTGACTGACAGATATAGTCATCTCAATAGAAAGTGGTCGGAAGTGCCCATATACCCTCAGACCCTAGCAGGCGATGTCTTCAATGCTGCTAATAATTTTCTCAGCAAGAGTGTTTAACAAAAGTTTGCTGGATCCCTGTCCTTTCTAGATTTGTATGCAACCCATAATCGTCGAATATACATCATGTTCTTGATTCACTGCTTAATTGAACAGGACACAAGGGGTTTAACAAAAAACTGTCTCAAAGACTGTGTGCGCACGGAAATCATCATATCATATGATTTTAAACTATTTCTGTATTATCACTGAAATTTTTGTGGGAAAATTGTGTTATATAATATGATACTGTTATCACATATTCTGCCATCAAATGATGATCATTATCTTTATGCCTTATTGTCTCTATAGATGTATTATATTCAGGTACATTTTCTGATATATACGATGATTCCTTGCCTGTGAAAATCATTATCTATACTCGGTATGCGCATTGTCTTTAACACAATAATTTTCTTTATGGTGACACAGGATTCTTCAACTATGATTGATATATAACTTGTGATCACATCTTAAAACTTCGGCAACAAGAGGAAATAAAAAAATCAGTATAAGAAAACTATATTACTTATCAATAAAAGGAGATTTTGAAATGGGCAAAGGTAGAGATCAATGATCCTGAGTGACTAGAATCATGTGTTGTAATGGAACTTTTTCTTTGACACTGACTCAGGAGAAGGCGAGAGGAACTAAGACCAATATTGTCTGGAATCAGTTAACTTCAAGAAGAATTCTCTGCATTCATCTCGTGTCGATATTTGTCTCGTGGTCATTGGCCGGAGGATTTCACTTCTACCACAATTGTTTGCTTCCGGGTGATGAATGGACCGAGTTGATGAAGTGCGAAATGCATAAGTCTAGTAGAATTGGAATAAACTTAAATAGAAAGCGAGTTGTGCTTGCATGTTTCGAGCCTTAACCTCTGTCTTTACACACTCCATAAGAAAACAGGTAAAAAATGCGCCGCATAATGCTGTATCAACTCTCAACCAGGGCCGAAGAAACTCTCAGTCGCGGCCCATGTAACTTTCTGACCCGGCCCGGTGGTGCCTATGTTGTTATCATCTATATCGTTGTGCCAGACGCACGATCATGCCTAACTTTAACCTTAATTAAAATATAATCTACTTAGGCTAGAGGGCTGCAATTTGGTTTGTATGATGATTGGAAAGTGGATGGTCAACTCACCAATTTGCAGCCCTCTAGCCTCAGCAGTTTTTAAGATCTGAGGGCGGACAGGAAAAGTGAGGACAGGCTGACAAATAGCATCTAAATAGTTTTCTCTTACAGGAAACTAAAAGCTGAGAGGAAGTACTTTATTTTAGGCTTGCTTTTTGATGCGGATTACTTATTCTTCTTATATCGACATTAAATTTATTTTCTTTTGATAGATTGTACAATTTATTCATTAATAAGTCATTATGAAAATTTATATTTCAGAAGGCATCTTACTCACTTGAACAGAAAAAAGCTTTCATAAGCAATGCATCGTAAAAGTCTGTATAATTCCAACAAAGCAAGAGCTAAATTCCTTTTTCAGGCGGAATAATCTCATCAAATCCCTTCACTATTTCTAAGGCTATTTTCTGGCACCTTTGTTGTACATCCATGGAAAATTCAACAGTCCCCTTGTTATTGATTATTTTTGGATTACACATGATTTCAGTTATAAATGTAATGTTATAAATGTAATCTCATCTCTTCTCTTGCTAGAAAAAAAAGATTTTCCCTTCTTCTCCTCAATTAAAAGTAAATCACTTAGAAATAAAACGGAACCCATCTAAATGAGCATGACCAAAATGTTCTACCTGATTCTCCATATAATCGAGATCCAATATTTACTCGTGACTTCAACACCAAATTGAACAGACTCTCTCTCTCTCTCTCTCTCTCTCTCTCTCTCTCTCTCTCTCTCTCTCTCTCTGCATTCCTCGCTCACTCTGACAGATATTTGGTGCCAACGGTTCCATTATATCAATCTGAACATCCCTCGAAAAGGACTCTTCATTCTATTTTTCTAGGGGTGAATACTGCGGGTGGGGAGGAAGTCCTGCATTGCTAGTTTGAGATCCGGGATTATCGAGGCAACTGCGAGAACATTTCAGATGCTCTCTTCATCTCAGAAGTTTAGGTATTTTACGGTTTTGCTTTCTTCTTGGTATATCCTAGAGAAGCAAGTTGACGTTATTTACCATCATAGTACGTTGTTCTTTAGACTATTATAAACACTTTTGTGATAACAAAACATGGATAAAATACTTGATCCAGTAAACACATTGGAATTATCAATCATGAAAATTGAAGCTTTAAGACCCGAGAACTAATGCACGAATATGTGAGGATTAAGATTTCACGTTGAGTATTTTCTGCTTCCCTCAATCTAATTTGATATTGAGTGACGAATTACCTAGAAAATACATTGCCTACAAAATCATGATTTCCTGATGTTTGCATGTACACCTCCTTTGTTTACCAGCTGTATTTTTGGTATTATTCCCCCGTTCCTTCCCTTGACTGATTTTCACAGGTCAAATGAAATTAACAGTAACCATAACGATTCCCCCTAAATCGGAGAGAGCAGGCATTTCTGAAAAATGTTGTAGCAATTTCCACGATTTCATTTACATTCTGTCGAAGTCAAAGGGATTCATTGGCTCATCAACGTGATGGATATTTAGTTGCGCGTGTTTTAAGATGTACTGGATTACTCCAAGTACTTGATTACTGAAGAGGAAGAAAATGAAGACGGAATTAACTCCTAAAGATATCTAATGCTAAAGGATTTCCTTTTTTCAAGTTCCCTAGAGGTTTATTCCTTTCTATAAAAATACGTTGGACATGCTGTATTTTTCATTGATGAATTCTCAAGCAATATTTCGCTGCAATGAAGGTAAATTTTAATAACTTTGGCCTCTCCTGATTTTAGTGATCGGCTCATTTATGTTGCTTTATATAAAAAAAACTGCTGAACTGTCTTCTTTTTGCAAGAAAGATTTGAAACACCGAAAAAGAAACTTCATTTAAATAATCTAATTAATGTATGTAAAGAATTATATAATGTATGATTCTGCAATTAAACATTGAGAAAATCATTATAGAGTAAATCAATTAGAGAGTAATTCAACCATGTCAAATATAGTATTCCAGGATAACAGAGTAACAAAAATATTCACCTATTACGCAAGAATGAATAATTGTAAAATATATTGATTTATTATTTCCAATTTCTAATTATCATGAATATCATTAGACTTTCAATTTTGACACTGAACTTTCCAATGGAAACATAAACAGAACTGAAGAGAAAAAAGAAAACACAATAGAATAACGTTCTCTCACTAACAACTTTGAATTTGTGTGTGCCTTTTATTTCTTGATGAAACTAATTTTGAACGATAAAATATTAAAAATCTTAACACGTATTTGACCATTTTCCATATATTTATTTTTTAAAATGATAATGTATTATGGAACTATCCATTGATGGTCTACGATAAGGAAAAAGCAAGAATTTTGCCATATTTGAAATTAAAAAAATAATCAAAGATTTTAGGAGGGATGATACATTGAAGCAAGATCTTTTTTAAATTCAAGCGCCTTTTGTAAAAGATTCCAGCACTACAAAAAGTCTTACAAGGACTTCTAAGAGAACTCTTGTGCCTTGATGTATGATGCCAATGATATTATTAGGTCTTCTTTCTCCTCTAGATCGAGAACTTTACAAGAGTTTTCGAACCCTCAGAAGGAACCCAGGACAGGGTTGGAAAGCTCCTGTAACGTTTTATTTTTATTTTTTTTAATCAATATAATTCACCACTGATTGTTTTTGTGAAATTGATAAAAAGGAAGGATATTTTCATAAAACTAAATTGGTTTCTAACAGTTCCTACAATATCCTGAGTTGATCCCTCTCACCAAGCTCCAAAGAGTCTTCCTTTTTCATTGACTTGTACAATATATAAGAAAAGACTTCGGTGAGACTTAAATTCTTCTCCTTTCTCCTCTTTTTGGTCTATGATGGAATAGTTTCTAAACCTTTTCATTGACTAAAACTCTTTGGGTGACTTACTAGATTCCTTCAAGAGACTTAACTTTTTCAAATACTGAATCAGTAGTTGTGTAAGTATACCAAGAGTAGATATTAGTAATGGCTCAGCAATATCTGTGAACTTTGTATACCCCATCTCTCTCTCTCTCCATATTCTTCTTCATCTTCTCTCTCCTCCTCCTCCTCCTCCTCCTCCTCCTCCTCCCCCTTCTTCTTCTTCTTCTTCTTTTTCTTCTTCTTCTTCTATGTAAAGCATAGGCATTGCTAAAAGTGGAAACCATTGAAAAGAAAGCTTGTATCTCATGCTGTAAAGTATTTGTGTTCAAATTGTTGTATGACTTATGTGGTCACTTTGGATAATGTATACACAGATATAAACGGCTAAAAATAGTTTAGTTATTTTACTGAGAGAGAAAAAACAAATAATCATATGAGAAATGAAAAAAATCTGGTATTTCCCATCGTTTAAACAAAGTCTAGGTATCGTCATTCACGAATTACTATAGAGGAAAATGTATCAACAATGAAATACTTCCAGCACTTCGGGAATAACGCATCTCATTTCCATTTACATTATGTGATTAACATACACTTTTTAACCACTAGTCAATCATGTACGAGTTTCCAAAGCTATCGGACAAACTAATTGTAACTCGTGTAATCACGAGTTTCACATAGAACATTCGCAAGCTAAAATTTGCGATTTAGGTTTTTGAGATTTCTGCCAACATCAGGACAACCGATGAACTTTGATAGTTTATGTCATGGAATACAAACGCTTTCATTTGTATTATCAAAGGCAGTTTATAAGTGCACGCACGCGCACATACATATATACATACAGACATGCATTCGTATATATATTTTGTTATGTTTATATTCGTAAGCCCCACGAACATCAGTAGTTTGAATAGACATCCCAGTAACCGTATTGATACTGAAGTAGAAAATCCAGCAACAAATGTGGTTAGTGATAAGATATTCATCACCCGACCTGCCAAATACATCTTCAAAGTTTCTCATACCTGTACCTGTCTTGTCTAGAGCAATGGTGGTGATAGTTAATGTGGTAGTTGTAGAAGTAGTATAGATTACAGGAGCTTCTTTCACTTCCTTGTCAGGTTTGACACATGTCATCCGATGACGTCTCCAAGGATCGTGGAGACACAGAAGTCATTTGTACATACAAATTCAAGGCTATGGTGGATTAATTACGAACATTTAATTGAAATTATCCTTGGATAATCAAATTCATAAAAATAGATATATTTGCATAAACATTTTTGGGTAAAATGAGAGAGAGAGAGAGAGAGAGAGAGAGAGAGAGAGAGAGAGAGAGAGAGAGAGAGAGAGAGAGAGAGAGAGAGAAGTTAATATAAATCACTCTCTAGTCACATCATCGTCTGCATATTAAATAAACAAATATTTGCTTATTTCAAACATTGAATCTGCAAAAAATAAAAATAACATTATTACAAAATATTATGACAATTTTACCGAAAAGGCTTACTTCCTTGAGAATAACTGGCATGTCCTGAGCTCAGCAAACGACAGAGAGAGAGAGAGAGAGAGAGAGAGAGAGAGAGAGAGAGAGAGAGAGAGAGAGAGAGGGCGGAGGGGGCGGTGTTGGCGGAGAATTCAGACTTAAAAAAACTAAGAAGATTAAAAGGGACCCTGAAAACAAAAAGTATTTGGTTTGCAAATCCTGCCAATAAAACGAAAGAGAAAGAGACTCCATGTTCCAAAGGAGTAAGGCAGACAAAAGAAAAGAAATTTAAGAAGAGAAAAAGAATCTCTGTATAGATGAAACGGATTTTCAAATTGTAATTTTGAAGTTTATTCCCCAACAATGAAGCCAAACTGCTTCTCAAAGCAATAAAACAAGGAACCGAGGAGATAAGAAACCAATAATTACTTTGGAATGTGCTTTCCCTCTCTCTCTCTCTCTCTCTCTCTCTCTCTCTCTCTCTCTCTCTCTCTCTCTCTCTCTCTTCTCTCTCCTCTCATCTCTCTCTCTCTCTCTCTCTCTAAGTAAATTTGTTTATATATGCCACTGTCGAAGTCATCTGAAGTTACGAGTACTAGCGAGTCGGAGATAGCCAGTAAGGAAAATGAATTATTTAATGTCGGTGAGAAAAAAAAAAAAAAACATTATTAACTCTAAAATTGCTACGGATATGACCATACACTATTCACATTCTGTTGAGCAATTGCTAAGTTTCTTTTGTTTGCCTACAGATGTTACTCTGATCACTATCTGCCAGCTGAGTTAAGAATACCATGAAACAAAATCCCCTGTTGCAGTTCAACGTAAGTTAAGAAATGAACATCGACAAGATCCACCAGATGTTAAAAGCATTAAAGACTGGTATAAACAGTTCACAGAGAAGCGGTAGACCCATTGTGAGTGATGCATCTGTCCTAGAAAATCGAACTTTGGAAGCCTCGGACTTCAACTCGTTCAAGAATTAAAGCCAAACGACTGACCCCCAACGTGAAGCATTTGCTACAGAGATTCTTAGTCACATTGACGAAGACAAGGATTATCTTTTGCATGTCGTTTTTTCTGATGAAGCTTCCTCTCATACATGTGGCAAGGTTAACAGGCATAATGTACGCATTTGGGGCTCAGAACATCCAAATGTTGCAATTGAACATGAACGAGACAGCCCCAAAGTGAATGTTTGGTATGTTCTAATGCACGACTGAGTTATTGGACCTTTTTTCTTTGCTGAACCCACCTTATCAGCAATTGTTTATCTGGACATGCTGGAGCATTATGTTGCACCTCAATTAGAAGAGTTTCAGCCAAAGGTACTGTTTCAGCCTCCACTCTGGGGTTTGGTTGTTTGTAACTTTCTGGATGCAACCTTCCCCATCCGCTGTATTGGGAGACATGGTCCAACACAATGGCCACCACTTTCACCACACATTTCCCCTCTTGATTTTTTCTTATGGGGTTATATCAAGAATAAAGCGTACAGTACACCAGTACCTAATGCTAAGACCTTAAAAGCAAGGATAACAGGAGCTCTAGCACCGATAACTATGGAGATGTTGGAGAATACCTGGTGTAAGATAGAATTTCACTTACATGTACTCCGGGCAACAAAGGGGCCACATGTTGAAATTTATTAGTAATGTGAAAAACCTTTAATCACTGTTGTTGAATTTGAAGAAAACCTTATATCTCTACCTGAAATCTGGGAAAGACATTCAGGACACCCTGAAATATGATTTTTTGCTTACTCGAGCAAAGGGAAAAACATCGAACTTTCAGTGGAAGGGATCGATGAAGGAAAATGAAGAGATTTTTAGCTTTAAAGAAAGCAGCACAGAAAGTAGTAACAGCTTAAATGGTAGTTAGAGCAATAGTTGAAAAATTTCAGTTGTTAAACATGAATCGCCCGAAAAAAAGGGAAAGGAAATGTTACAGACTGTGAGATCTCAGAGACAATGTTACAGTGTCGAAATATCCTGGCTAAAGGTCGACACAATGTTACGGCCTCTGAGAGAGGTCCGCTTCAGGTTCGATATGAAATAATAATAAAAAAATATATATCAACACAAACAGCTGAAACTGGGGATACGAATATAGGAAGAAACACTAACACAACAAAGGTTTATTTACAAGCTTACTAACAAAGGTAAATGCAGAATGGTATTTCCTATTTACATAAAAAGATAAAATCGTACACTGCATGAACTGGGGGAAACAGTGAGGTAATTCGAATACTTGCTAATCAGTTTGGCACTTCGAAGAGGTGGCTTCATAAAAGTAGAGCGGCAATTGCAGACGTCCTCTTGACTCCGTATTGCAGAAACTAGTCTATTCGTAAGGCAGGAACTCTCCCCTTTTTCTCCTCCGAAGTCTGCTCAATGTAGAGACAATTCAGCCGTTCACACCAGAAGACGACTAGACCAATATCCAACCAACACTCGAACAACTCTTCTTTTGATTGATACTTCGTCAGTTCCTTTTTCTCGTATCTCACGGAAGATCTCTGCTGCTGCTGATCTCTCACTGATAATCTGATCTGTGGCTCTTACTAACTGGTGATCTCTCTCTTTTACGATCTCTTCCTCTTACGATCACTGCTCTCCAAAGTTCGTTCGTCGTATTTATACGGCATTCTGGGGGCGGAGCCTACGGCGAACGTCACCGACTCCAGGGATTTCTAGAACTTCTTAGATGAATCTAGCCGAGGTATTGCATCAGAAATTGCGGCGTTTCTCACGTAACATTGGCGCGTTTTTGCGCTCCATAACGCGCCCGACGATTCCAGAACAACCACGAAGACAGGCGCCTCCAACACGGGCACGAAAGCCTCCTTACTGCCGAACTTCTCGAAAATGCGTTCTCCTTTCCTTTAACTTCCTTTTCTATGAAGCAATTACCATCACACGCCCCTCCAAAAGAGAAAAAAAAATGAAATCAATTGATTTTTTTTTTTTCTAAAGAGAAGCAAGAATTAAACAGCGGGGAAACAATTCTGCATAAAGCTTTAATCCAGTCAAACACGCACACTTCCCCACTCACACTCACTTGTGCGATAACAGAAAACGGTTATTAGGCTACTCATTCTGAGAAATCTCTAAATAGGCTATCAGCTAATACATTATCCTTCTATCTTACCTTTTCCGTTTTCTGAACTCTACTTAAAACTTATAAATACTAAAACACCTCTTGTGTTTTTTTCTCAAAACTAATCTCACTCAGTAACACTGTTACACGGGCGGAGGCCACGGCACGGGGCGTTGTTTATGATTCTGAAGCAAATTTTCATTCATTGCCTTTGCTCTACTCTTACCCACATTAATTCTATAATGTATATTTCCCCTCTCGTCTAACACTGAATAAAGACCTTCGTACTTATAAGGTAAAAAGGGACTTTCTCTCAAGACTAGTACTAAAGCTTTATCTCTTACACACAAACTTCTTTTGTTTGCTCTTAGATTATGTTTCCCTTTAAGTTCCCCTTGACTTCCTTTCGCGTTTTCTTTTGCTAAGTGCCAAACGCTTCCGTTCTCCTCCGCTAACTGCCAAACATCTTTTAGATTGTTTTTAAAATAATCAAGATTAGTTATGCAATCATCTCTACCCTTACTTCTAGACAAAAGTTCCGAAAATATTCATAAATACATTCTCAAAAGATGAGCCTACTGAAGGAATATTACTCAACTGAACTCTAGGCATTACTTGAATCGGTTTCTCGGCAATTTGATATTCAAGACAGCTTAAAACATATCTCTTTACATCATTTTTCATTTCAGGCCAAAGGCACGCCCTACTAATACAATTGAAAGTTTTATTTACTCTCAAATGTTCTTGTTCATCATGTGCTAACTTCAAAACTAGTTCCCGAAGCTTCCTAGGAACTACTAATTGTTCTGTGACTTCCTCTTTACTACCTGACTCCGGTCGAACATGACACAAAACTTCGTCCTTTAAACAAAAAGTTTCCTTACACACATCGAGATCATCATCCAGCTCACATTAAAAAATTCGGGTTAGTGTCTCATCCTCTCTCTGCAACTTGACTAGCTCATCCTTATCCAAAACGTTAGAGCCTAATTCATCACCGTAACTAGTACTAGATACTGGCACATTTACTACGTTACTCTCGACAGCTACGCCTTCCCCTTGGCTCTCACTGTCAACCTCGATAGAGTTAGGTCTCTCAGCCACACTCATGCTAAGATCAACCTCGCTACCTCTATCACACTCTTTCGAATCCATGAACTCACTCACGTTCGAATCCACGAACTCACACTCGTTCGAATCCACGAACTTACCATCGTTCGAATCCATGAACACACTCACGTTCGAATCCACAAACTCACACTCGTTCGAATCCACGAACAAATTATGATCGTAGTCTATGTCTGTATCTAAACCCGACCTAGTTACTACCATTTCAGGCCCTGGAATATTCCTCACAACAGGATTCACATTCTTGGATAAAGCTAAGTCATTACCGACAATAATGTCAACGCCTTCGACGGGCAAACTGTCCACAACTGCAAGTTTTACTTCTGACACTACCTGACTTTCTAAATTCAACTTCAACAAAGGACAAAGAACACAAGTGTTAGGAAATCCACCTAACATAACTTTCTCTTCCATATTGATTTCTGCCCTGTTCGGCACACACTCTCTTCGAATCAGTGAGACAGCAGCCCCTGTGTCTCGAAGCAAGACCACTTGTCTCGAATCTACTCCTCCAAAAGAGGAAACTACGCCTTCTGACAGAAATTCGTCAAAAACTTTCCTAGTTTCTCTCATCACATCATCATATTTGACGAAAGGTTAACTAGCGATACTGGTCTCTTACCGTCCTTCCTTTCTGCTGCACAATTTCTCGCCAAATGCCCTTTCCCATTACATTGGAAACAAGTTAATTCTGAGCCACTATATGCCATTCCACTCTTACAAACCTTAGACGTATGACCAGGTTTTCCGCATGTATAACAGGAATAGTCACTTTTACTCGCATTGCTATTACTAGGACAGAAACCTTTACTGCTTTGTACTCTACCAGACGAAGGATCATTTCGTTTCTTACTAACACTCAAATTATGAGTTAGACTATATTCGTCAGGTAGCCTAGTTGCTCCTGCAAAAGATACTTCTCGCCTATCCTCTATATAAAGTTTAATCTCAGGGGATACGTTATCTTTGAAGTTTTCTAACAAAACTAAGTTCTTCAAACTATCAAAATCCTCAACCTTAGCAGAAGTTAACCAATCAAAAAACAGCCTATCTAACTTCTTACCGTATTCTACATACGTAATATTTTCATCCTTTCTCAAATTTCTAAATTTCTTATAGTACGCCTCCGGTACTAAACTATACGCGCTAAGAACAGTTTCTTTCACGATATCGTAATTATCACATTCCTCCTTAGACATGCAACTATACACAGTAAGTGCCCTACCACTCAAAACTGACTGCAAATATAAAGTCCACGTTTCTTTAGGAGAACCTACTCGTTCCATTAACTTCTCAAAACACATGAAATTTGTCGTAACATCTTCTTCATCGAACTTTGGTACTAATTCCAACACTGCACTAAGACCTAACGTATCAGCTTCGTTTCTGTTCTCGCCTGACCGACTGTTACAAGTACTTTCCCTTAACCGAGCAATTTCCAACTCATGCATACATTCTTTCTCTCTCTCTTCCTGCTCATGCATACGTACCTTTTCTCTTTCTTCCTGCTCATGCATACGTACCTTTTCTCTTTCTTCCTGCTCATGCATACATACTTTTTCTCTTTCTTCCTGCTGCATTTTCATTACTTCTCTCTCTCTCTCATACTTTTCTCTTTCTTTCTTTTCAACATACTCACGGAGATCATTCCCCTCTAGACCCAGTAGCTTACCTGACTCAATAAACTCTTTCACCATCTCACTCATCCTGATTCTTTCTATATTCTCCCTGTTTCAAATGGTTAAAGTGTTGATAGCCTAGGCAAGGTCGCAACAAATGTTACGGACTGTGAGATCTCAGAGACAATGTTACAGTGTCGAAATATCCTGGCTAAAGGTCGACACAATGTTACGGCCTCTGAGAGAGGTCCGCTTCAGGTTCGATATGAAATAATAATAAAAAAAATACATATCAACACAAACAGCTGAAACTGGGGATACGAATATAGGAAGAAACACTAACACAACAAAGGTTTATTTACAAGCTTACTAACAAAGGTAAATGCAGAATGGTATCTCCTATTTACATAAACAGATAGAATCTTACACTGCATGAACTGGGGGAAACAGTGAGGTAATTCGAATACTTGCTAATCAGTTTGGCACTTCGAAGAGGTGGCTTCATAAAAGTAGAGCGGCAATTGCAGACGTCCTCTTGACTCCGTATTGCAGAAACTAGTCTATTCGTAAGGCAGGAACTCTCCCCTTTTTCTCCTCCGAAGTCTGCTCAATGTAGAGACAATTCAGCCGTTCACACCAGAAGACGACTAGACCAATATCCAACCAACACTCGAACAACTCTTCTTTTGATTGATACTTCGTCAGTTCCTTTTTCTCGTATCTCACGGAAGATCTCTGCTGCTGCTGATCTCTCACTGATAATCTGATCTGTGGCTCTTACTAACTGGTGATCTCTCTCTTTTATGATCTCTTCCTCTTACAATCACTCCTATATCTCCTCCTTCCGCTGCTACTTCCTCCGTCGTATTTATACGGCATCCTGGGGGCGGAGCCTACGGGGAACGTCACAGACTCCCGAGGTTTCTAGACATTCTTAGATGAATCTAGACGAGGTATTGCATCAGAGAATCGCTGCTTTTCTCACGTAATATTGGCGCGTTTTTGCGCTCCACAACACGCCCGACGATTCTAGAACAACCACAAAGATAGGCGCCTCCAACACGGCCGTGAAAGCCTCCTTACTGCCGAACTTCTCGAAAGTGCGTTCTCTTTTGCTTTAACTTCTTTTGCTATGAAGCAATTACCATCACACGTCCCCCCAAAAGAGAAAAAAAAAATGAAATCAATTGATTTGATTTTTTTTTCTAAAGAGAAGCAAGAATTAAACAGCGGGGAAACAATTCTGCATAAAGCTTTAATCCAGTCAAACACGCACACTTTCCCTCTCACACACTCATTCGTGCGATAACAGAAAATAGTTATTAGGCTACTTATGCTGAGAAAAATCACTAGAGGCTACTGCTATAACATTATCCTTCTCTCTTACTATTTCTGTTTTCTGAACTCTGATTACAACTTATAAATACTAAAACACCTCTTGTGTTTTTTTTCTCAAAACTAATCTCACTCAGTAACACTGTTACACGGGCGGAGGCCACGGCACCGGGCGTTGTTTATAATTCTGAAGCAAATTTACATTCATTGCCTTTGCTCTACTCTTACCCACATTAATTCTATAATGTATACTTCCCCTCTCCTCTAACACTGAATAAAGACCTTCATACTTATAAGGTAAAAATGGACTTTCTCTCGAGACTAATGCTAAAAGTTTATCTCTTACACACAAACTTCTCTCTTTGCCTCTAAGATAAGGTTTCTCTTTAGTTTACCCTTGACTTCCGTTCGGGTTTTCTTTCGCTAAGTGCCAAGCGCTTCCGTTCTCCTCCACAAGCTGCCAAACATCTCTTAAATTGTTTTCATAATAATCAAGATTAGTTATGCAATCATCTCTACCCTTACTTCTAGGCAAAGTTCCAAACATATTCATAAATACAGTATCAAAAGATTCGCCTACTGAAGGAATATTACACAACTGAACTCTGGGAATTACTTGAATCGGTTTCCCGGCAATTTGATATTCATGACAGTTGAAAGCATATCTCTTCATGTCATTTTTTATCTTAGGCCAAAAGTACACCCTACTAATACACTTGAAAGTTTTATTTACTCCCAAATGTCCTTGCTCATCATGTGCTAACTTCAAAATTAATTCATGAAGCTTCCTAGAAACTACGAATTTTTCTGTGATTCCCCCTTCACTACCTGACTTAGGACAAACATGACACGAAACTTCGTCCTTTACACAAAAAGTTTCCTTACTTATATCATCGAGATCATCATCCAGCTCATATTAAAAAATTCGGGTTAGTGTCTCATCCTTTTTCTGCAACTTGATTAGCTCATCCTTATCCAAAATGTAAGAGCCTAATTCATCACCGCAACTAGTACTAGATACTGGCACATTTACTACGTTACTCTCGACAGCTACGCCTTCCGTTTGGCTATCACTGTCAACCTCGATAGAGTCCGGTCTCTCAGCCACACTCATGCCAAGATCAACCTCGTTACCTCTATCACACTCGTTCGAATCCACGAACTCACTCACGTTCGAATCCACGAACTCACACTCGTTCGAATCCACGAACTTACACTAGTTCAAATCCACGAACTTACTCTGACCGTAGTCTACGTCTGTATCTAAACCCGACCTAGTTACTACCATTTCAGGCACTAGAATATTCCTCACAACAGGATTCACATTATTGGATAAAGCTAAGTTGTTACCGACAATAATGTCAACGCCTTCAACGGGCAAACTGTCCACAACTGCAAGTTTTTTTTCTCCTGACACTACCTGACTTTCTAAATTCAACTACAACAAAAGACAAAGAACACAAGTATTAGGAAACCCACCTAACATGACTTTCTCTTCCATATTGATTTCTGCCTTGTTCGGCACACTCTCTTCGAATCAGTGAGACAGCAGCCCCTGTGTCTCGAAGCAAGACCACTTCTTTCGAATCTACGCCTCCAAAAGAGGAAACTCGCCAAAAACTTTCCTAGTTTCTCTCATCACATCATCCCTATTTGACAAAAGGTTAACTAGCGATACTGGTTTCTTACCGTCCTTCTTTTCTACTGCACAATTCCTCGCTAAATGTCCTTTCCCATTACATCGGAAACAAGTTAATTCTGAGCCACTATATGCCATTCTACTCTTACAAACCTTAGACGTATGGCCAGGTTTTCCGCGTGTATAACAGGAATAGTCACTTTTACTCGCATTGCTATTACTAGGACTGAAACCTTTACTGCTTTGTACTCTACCAGACAAAGGATCATTTCGTTTCTTAATAATACTCAAATTATGAGTTAGACTATATTCGTCAGCTAGCCTAGTTGCTCCTGCAAAAGATACTTCTCGCCTATCCTCTATATAAAATTTAATCTCAGGGGATACGTTATCTTTGAAGTTTTCTAACAACACTAAGTTCTTCAAACTATCAAAATCCTCAACCTTAGCAGAAGTTAACCAATCAAAAAACAGCCTATCTAACTTCTTACCGTATTCTACATACGTAATATTTTCATCCTTTCTCAAATTTCTAAATTTCTTATGGTACGCCTCCGGTACTAACCTATATGCGCTAAGAACAGTTTCTTTCACGATATCGTAATTATCACATTCCTCCTTAGACATGCAACTATACACAGTAAGTGCCCTACCACTCAAAACTGACTGCAAAAATAAAGTCCACGTTTCTTTAGGAGAACCTACTCGTTCCATTAGCTTCTCAAAACACATGAAATATGTCGTAACATCTTCCTCATCGAACTTTGGTACTAATTTTAACACTGCACTGATACCTAATGTATCAGGTTCGTTTTTGTTCTCGCCTGACCGACTGTTACGAGTACTTTCCTTTAACCAAGCAATTTCCAACTCATGCATACGTTCTTTCTCTCTCTCTCTTCCTGCTGCATTACCAACATCTCTCTCTCTTGCTGCATTTTCATCGCTTCTCTCTCAGTTGCTCTTTCATCTCTCTCATACTTTTCTCTTTCTTTCTTCTCAACATACTCACGGAGATCATTCCCCTCTCGACCTAGTAGCTTACCCGACTCAATAAACTCTTTCACCATCTCACTCATTCTGATTCTTTCTATATCCTCCCTGTTTCAAACTGTTAAAGTGTTGATAGCCTAGGCAAGGTCGCCACAAATGTTACGGACTCTGAGATCTCAGAGACAATGTTACGGTGTCGAAATATCCTGGGAAGGGTCGACACAATGTTACAGCCTCTGAGGGAGGTCCGCTTCAGGTTCGATATGAAATAATAAAAAAAAAAAAAATTATATCAACACCAACAGTTGAAACTGGGGATACGAATATAGAAAGAAACACTAACACAACAAAGGTTATTTACAAGATTACTAAAAAAGGTAAATGCAGAATGGTATCTCCTATTTACATAAACAGATAGAATCTTACACTGCATGAACTGGGGGAAACAGTGAGGTAATTCGAATACTTGCTAATCAGTTTGGCACTTCGAAGAGGTGGCTTCATAAAAGTAGAGCGGCAATTGCAGACGTCCTCTTGACTCCGTATTGCAGAAACTAGTCTATTCGTAAGGCAGGAACTCTCCCTTTTTCTCCTCCGAAGTCTGCTCAACGTAGAGACAACTCGGCCGTCCACACCGGAAGACGACTAGACCAATATCCAACCAACACTCGAACAACTCTTCTTTTGATTGATACTTCGTCGGTTCCTTTTTCTCGTATCTCACGGAAGATCTCTGCTGCTGCTGATCTCTCACTGATAATCTGATCTGTGGCTCTTACTAACTGGTGATCTCTCTCTTTTACGATCTCTTCCTCTTACGATCACTCCTATATCTCCTCCTTCCGCTGCTACTTCCTCCGTCGTATTTATACGGCATCCTGGGGGCGGAGCCTACGGGTAGCGTCACAGACTCCCGAGATTTCTAGACATTCTTATATGAATCTAGACGAGGTATTGCATCAGATAATCGCGGCGTTTCTCACGTAATATTGGCGCGTTTTTGCGCTCCACAACACGCCCGACGATTCTTGAACAGCCACAAAGATAGGCGCCTCCATCACGGGCGCGAAAGCCTCCTTACTGCCGAACTTCTCGAAAGTGCGTTCTCCTTTCCTTTAACTTCTGTTGCTATGAAGCAATTACCATCACACAAATCAAGACCGTCATTATACTCAGTTCACTTCCATCGTTCTGTTTCAGTCGGAGATGGACGGAGGAAAAGCCTGAAACAGTTGAGTATTATAATGTAACAAAATTTGGAGTAGACATTCTTGCTCAAATGGCATTGCATTATTCCACGAGGTGGCCTTCCAGACGTTGGCCTCTGCATGTATTTTACAATATTCTCCATCTTGCAGGTATCATTGCATGGATATTGTATTAAGAGGTTATGAATTAGCAGAGGAATGGCTGGATCTTTTACAAATTCAAAGATGGCTGAAAGTGATCTGCATTTTGATAAGAATTTGGAAGAAGCTAGTAGTAAAGCCAATAAGAAACGGAAGCGGTGGCAGACCTGTATGTCCAACAACAACAAAACAATTATGTGCTTAAAAAATGAAATAAAATGAAATAAATTAATTATAAATATGTGTGGAAAATGGACTGCTGTAACCAAACATAATATTTTGTCCTACTTGTATTTGTAATTCTAATAACTATATTCCACTTAATATAGCATATTTCCAATAATCAGTACAGTTAATTCTACTCATAGGTTGTCTGGTACCAAGTAAAACCTGAAATGACTTCCCATAATCCAATATATAGTACATTTCATTATTTGCTTTGACTTTCTTAATGCGCTTTGCTATTATTGTATGCTTTCAATTAGACAAACCAAACTGGAAGTTTAATTTTTTTGCTTAATGTAACATCATTAAATTATCTACTTGATGATATAAAGCCATGATAGAAATATTAATCATATTTTATTGGGAAATTAGATGCTTTTTCTATAAAAGCAGTCAAAATGATTGCTCCGCCTTTAATGGTAGGTGTAGGACCTTGGCTGTTCTTGTGTTAAATCTGAGCCATTTAGTCTGACATTAAGCCAATATTTCGTCTTTTTCTCCTTGAGTAAACCTTTCTGTAGTAACATGCTTCTTATGAGATTTTTTGCTGTGAATTAGTTTTAAGAATCATGAAATTAATGTGCAACTAAGTTAACGGTATCTCTTTTACAAGATTACTGCTGAAGCCATTAGGAAGAAAATTCAGAAAATATGAAATTAATATAATTAAAGAATTGTCATCTGAGATAGACAGTTGAGATTGTCAAGCATATGTTATTATTATTATTATTCAGAATGCAAATCCCTATTCATAAAGAACAATCCCACAGAGGGCAAAGAAAAAGATAAATGAAAAGATACAAATATATTTAAAGTAGTAAAACACCATGTAAACCTTTTAGGTCATAATGCAGTGCATTATTGCTTGAACGTGTAAGTGTGATGGTGCCTGCAAATCAAAGCTGAATAATCAGTATACTAGAGGCCGGAGGTCTGGTAACAAATGAAAACATCAGTGGATCAGCCAAAGTCAGGAAAACCCAAGAATCCAGATGAAGATGATTTAAAGGGCACCTGATGACCAGTGGAGGTGGTGAGTAAGAGGTTACAAGTAAGATGATGAAAATAGAAGTGTTAGGGAAACGTAGATGTGGAAGACATAAGAGAAGAAGGAGAGGCAAACAAAGGAATGAACGAAGGGAGAACACAAGAGAGAAACAGCAGGAGAAGGCTGATGAAAACAACCACTATGATAATACTGGATTAACCTGAGAAGAAGAAGAAGAAGAAGAAGAAAGAGAGAAAAGGAGTCTGGACTCCTGGATTGTCGGGGGACGTCAGAAACCTGCCCTGTCTCGGGACCCCAAACCGAGAGGTAGTCCTCATTCCCAAGAAATGAAATGTGTTCAACATATACGTACTTTGATTTGTATCATGCCATGTACTGTGTAAAAGGACATCTTCATTTAGAGAATAAGCTGTTAATCAATTTGATGTTCTCGTGCAACTTATAATCAGCTCTACAATATTCAATAAACCTATCCTACACTTCAGAAATATGAACAATTTATCTATGCACAAACGTTCCGGCCTCATTGCTTTTACGTCAAATTTTTTTAAATCACATTATCTCTTTAAATTTGCAGCGTGCGAAAAAGGTGGACCACATTTTCTTCACCATAAATTATCAATTGACAGACTTTTTGCTTGAGTGATTGCTGAACGCTTAGTGATTTAGCTAACAAGCGTCTGCTGTGATGCTGCAAAGCTATGTCTTTCCTACGCTTTTTATACAGGTCTGTCTCCTAGGCACATACAAGGAAATAGACCGACTTCAGATAGAGCTAGGTGCCACTTCGAAAGGACATTGTTGACACAATGTTTTCTTGTGTCCTTATCATGCGTATGAACAGAAAAGTTCAGGTAAACGCGTATCTTTGGGTGGGTTGGGAGAATATGGTGGTGATTCTTCAAAATGGCCGCCAAAATAACCCCATTTTAGCAAAATAAATCATATTTTAGCCATAAGTATTACTTCAGACAGATATTAAACCTTCAGATATGGTCACATAACCTTTATAAACTTTCATCAAGCATATTTGTATAATACCATGCTTTAAATCTAATATGGCGACCACCATTAGGAGCAAAGTGGCGCCCAAAATAGAGACAATTTAGAAAAAGTCATATTAGAAATACATATTAATTGAATTTGGAAATGAAAACATGATACATTGTCATATACCTTAGGGGTACTCTTATCAAGCATGCTTGTGTAATATAATGCTTCAAATCCAATATGACGACCACCATACAGGCTAAAATGGCGCCTAAAATGGGTGACATTGTAGAAAATTGTCGTATATTGGAAGTATATTAGGTAATTAATACGGGAAAAAAAGGCAGAAATATGATTCAAGGGCCATCAGCAATTTTTGTCAATTATGCCCATGGTTTAACTTCAAGATGGTGATCAATATTATTGCGCAAAACGCCGGGCACCCAGATAGATAAAATTGGCCAAAAAACATGTACAAGTGTTGTTTCAGATCCAATATGGTGGCTAAAATGCCAGTCCAAATTCTTGTCAAATAAACCATCATTGGTTGTAAATAAACAGTACGGAGAATAAGCCATGCAATATGATTCTAGAGCCATTAGACACCCATAGAAAATAACTTACTCCTATATTTTCCTAACCCACCCAAACCCAAACTATCACTTCTAGCATCCTTATTGTCAATGTGAATTCCTTTCTGATTTTATTATGTGACACCACGGCCTTGCAATGTGTAGCACATTAGGAATCACCCAAGTATGATTATAACGAACTGACGGTCCTCTCATCAAATGCACATTCAAGATTACTGCAAGCAAAGCAAATTCGTCGTGATCAAGTTAGTAACAATGATCACAGGGAAGAAGCTGCATTGATTCCTGATCACATTGATCCTAATGTCCATGGCGTTCACATGGAACCTGCTATGTGAAGTTCACACTTATAACCTCACAATTAAAGAGAAACAACCAGATAATGGAAACCAATCAACCTCTAAGCAATTATGTGCATCATATCAATCTGCAACTTCCACGCATCTCTTTCCTAATTATTGCCACTTCTGCAAACTGAAGAGAAAAAAAGTTCGTGGAAAAGAGCAGATTTCGCATAAATTAACACTTGCATCTTCAGAACAAATGATCAAAAGTGCTGCTGGAGAATCAGATGATACAGATGTACTACGCGACATTCAAGGGGTAGATGTTCTTGCGAAGGAATTTCAAGTCCATGATAAATTACATTCGATTACATCCGCAAAGTTGGTGTCACAAAAGCTAGCGCTTCCTTGAAAGAAGACGATGTTGGCAACTTTGAATTGGTAAAGATAGAAATACAAAGTACAATAATTGAGAACAACAAAGTCATATAAATGAAACTGATTTTACGAGTTGTACGATGATGGTCCTGACAGAGACACTCGTTACCGAAGTAAAGTGAAGCAAAGAATTTTGAAAGAGTTCCAGGATGTGTTGTACTTTCTGAAGATCGGTAACAACAGCCCTGAGGTAGTTGTAAGTAAAGAAGGCACTGAATCAATGACAAAACTTTATGAAAAATCGAATTTTGCAATTTTGCTGCCTGTACGATAGCTTACTCCACGAGTCTGTGCGTACCCTCAGAAGCCTCCTGGTGGATCCAATATAAAACCCAGAGTTTTTTAATATTAGAAATCACTCTAGATTGTGTAAAACGTCTATTGAAAATAAGGACTTTTCGGTTTTAGGGAGAGCTTCTGATAGCCATGAATTGACCATTTTAGAATCGTTAATGATCAAATGACTCGTCCCCTTGTTGAAACCCAAACCTCTGCTGTCACACTGTACCTATCTCTCTCTCTCTCTCTCTCTCTCTCAAGTCTTGACATTGCCGCTTAAAGGTTAGTCCAGCTTTTCATAACTTTTGGAAAATTTTGAATTTGTTTATTTTTTTTATTTTAAATTATTATTTTTTTTTTTATGTTTTGTGTTTTTTAAGTTGTCCTTTTTAGTTGTTCATTTTGATATTTTAAATTTGTAATCGTTGTGCAACTTTTTTTTTTTTCATTTCAAATTCATAGCCTTCTTGTCAATAATTATATTATCTATTTTATACAGCGCTCGAAAATGTAATGAAAACATTATGAAACGTCGGAAATAAATAGACCCTTTTTAGCAAGTATTTATGTCCTCCTCTTCATTGACATATATATATATATATATATATATATATATATATATATATATATATATATATATATATATATATATATATATATATATATATATATATTATATATATATCATATATATATATATATATATATATATAGTATATATATATATATATATATATATATCAATCAAGCTACAAATGTCCTTTAATATCTAAATTCACTTTACCTCCCAAATGATATATTTTCATATATGTACCGAAGGGGAATTTTTTAATTGATAATAATTTCGTCCCCCATGGGATCGAACCACGTCCAAGTGGACGGGGACGAAATCAGGACAGTCAGTGACGCTATCCAATCAGCCAACAGAGACGCTATAAGTTCATATCGATTCTGACCTTACAAATCACCCTCGATCTGGATGCTTTCGTAATTAGAATCGATATGGAAACCCCGTCTACCATGTTGGCCAATTCGAGCGTTTGACAGCACGTAGCCTTTTGTTATGAATAATTATCACATCGAACCGTGATCCATTTATATATCAATTCAAGCTACAAATGTCCTTTAATATCTAAATTCACTTTACCTCCCAAATGATATATTTTCATATATGTACCGAAGGGGAATTTTTTAATTGATAATAATTTTGTCCCCCCATGGGATCGAACCACCGGTCCAAGTGGACGGGGACGAAATCAGGACAGTCAGTGACGCTACCAATCAGCCAACAGAGACGCTATAAGTTCATATCGATTCTGACCTTACAAATCACCCTCGATCTGGATGCTTTCGTAATTAGAATCGATATGGAACCCGTCTTACCATGTTGCAATTCGAGCGTTTGACAGCACGTAGCTTTTGTTATGATAATTATCACATCGAACGTGATCCATTTATATATCAATTCAAAGCTACAAATGTCCTTCAATATCTAAATTTCACTTACCTCCCAAATGATATATTTTCATATATGTACCGAAGGGGAATTTTTTAATGATAATAATTTCGTCCCCCATGGGATCGAACCACCGTCAAGTGGACGGGGACGAAATCAGGCAGTCAGTGACGCTATCCAACAGCCAAAAATAAGAGACGCTTATAAGTTCATATCGATTCTGACCTTACAAATCACCCTCGATCTGGATGCTTTCGTAATTAGAATCGATATGGAACCCGTCTACATGTTGCCATCGAGCGTTTGACAGGCACGTAGCCTTTTGTTATGAATAATATCACATCGAACCTGATCCTTTCTATATCAATTCAAGCTACAAATGTCCTTTAATATCTAAATCACTTTACCTCCCAAATGATATATTTTCATATATGTACCGAAGGGGAATTTTTAATTTGATAATAATTTTGTTGGGTCCCCCCATGGATCGCACCACCGTCCAAGTGGACGGGGACGAAATCAGGACAGTCAGTGACGCTATCCAATCAGCAAAAGAGACGCTATAAGTTTCATATCGATTTCTGACCTTACAAATCACCCTCGATCTGGATTGCTTTCGTAATTAGAATCGATATTGGAACCCCGTCTATCATGTTGGCCAATTCGAGCGTTTGACAGCACGTAGTTTCCTTTTGTTATGAATAGTTATCACATCGAACCGTGATCCATTTATATATCAATTCAAACTACAAATGTCCTTTAATATCTAAATTCACTTTACCTCCCAAATGATATATTTTCATATATGTACCGTAAGGGAATTTTTTAATTGATAATAATGTTGTCCCCCCATGGGATCGAACCACCGTCCAAGTGGAAACGGGACGAAATCAGGACAGTCAGTGACGCTATCCAATCAGCCAACAGAGACGCTATAAGTTCATATCGATTCTGACCTTACAAATCACCCTCGTCTGGATGCTTCGTAATTAGAATCGATATGGAACCGTCTACCATGTTGGCCAATTCGAGCGTTTGACAGCACGTAGCCTTTTGTTATGAATAATTATCACATCGAACCGTGATCCATTTATATATCAATTCAAGCTACAAATGTCCTTTAATATCTAAATTCACTTTACCTCCCAAATGATATATTTTCATATATGTACCGAAGGGGAATTTTTTAATTGATAATAATTTCGTCCCCCATGGGATCGAACCACCGTCCAAGTGGACGGGGACGAAATCAGGACAGTCAGTGACGCTATCCAATCAGCCAACAGAGACGCTATAAGTTCATATCGATTCTGACCTTACAAATCACCCTCGATCTGGATGCTTTCGTAATTAGAATCGATATGGAACCCCGTCTACCATGTTGGCTCGAATTGGCCAAACATGGTAGGGAACGGGGTTTCCATCTCGATTTCTAATTACGAAAAGCATCCAGATCGAGGGTGATTTGTAAGGTCAGAATCGATTATGAAACTTATAGCGTCTCTTTGGTTGGCTGATTGGGATAGCGTCACTGACTGTCCTGATTTTCGGTCCCCGTCCACTTGGGACGGTTGGTTCGATTCCCACCATGGGGTGGACGAAATTATTATCAATTTAAAAAAAAATTCCCTTCGGTTACATATATGAAAATATATCATTTGGGAGGTAAAAGTTGAATTTAGATATTAAATGGACCATTTGTAGCCTTGCAATTGATATATAAATGGGATACCGGTTCGATGTGATGAATTATTCAATACAAAAGGGCTACGTGCTGTCAAACGCTGAATTCTGGCCCAACATGGTAGACGGGGGTTCCATATCGATTTTCTAGTTACGAAAGCCATCCATGATCGAGGGGGTGATTTGTAAGGTCAGAATCGAATATTGAACTTATAAGCGTCTCTGTTGGCTGGCTTGGAATAGGCGTCACTGACTGTCCTGATTTCGTCCCCCAGTCCCTTGGACGGTGGGTTTGATCCCATGGGGGGGACGGAAAATTATTTATCAATTAAAAAACATTCCCCTTGCTGGTACGTTATGAAAATGAAAATATTCATTTGGGTTGAGGTAAAGTGAATTTAGATATTAAAGGACATTTGTAGCTTGAATTGATATCCTGAAATGGATTTGACGGTTCCTCTGTTTGATAATTAGTTTCATAACAAAATGGCTACGTTGCCGTTCAAAGCCTCGAATTGGCCAACATGGTAGACGGGGTTCGATATCGCTTTCTAATTACGGAAAGCATCCAGATCGAGGGTGATTTGTAAGGTCAGAATTCAATTATGAACTTATAGCCCCCTCTCTGTTGGCTGATTTGGATAGCGGTCACTGGACTGTCCTGATTTCGTCCCCGTCCACCTTGGACGGTGGTTCGATCCCATGGGGGGGACGAAATTATTTATCAATTAAAAAAATTCCCCTTTCGGTAACATATATGAAAATATATCATTTGGGAGGTAAAATAGTGAATTTAGGGATTATTAAAGGACATTTGTAGCTTGAATTGATATATAAATGGATCACGGTTTGATCGAATGGTAGATAATTATTGCATAACAAAAGGCTTACGTGCCTGTCAAACGCTCGAATTGGCCAACAGGGTAGGTAACGGGGTTCCAATATCGATTCCTCAATTACGAAAGAGCATCCAGATTCGAGGTGATTTTTGTAAGAGTTCAGAATCGATATGAATCTTATAGCGTCTCTGTTGGCTGCTTGGATAGCGTCACTGGACTGTGACCTGATTTCGTCCCCGTCCACTTGGTACGGTGGTTCGATCCCATTGGGGGACGAAATTTTTATATCCAACTTAAAAAAATTCCCCTTCTGGTACATATATGAAAATAAAGAATCATTTTGGGAAGGTTAAAGTGCAATTTAGGATATTAAAGGACATTTGTAGCTTGAATTGATATATAAATGGGTGATCACGGTTCGATGTGATAATTATTCATAAAAAACAAAAGGTGCTACGTGCTGTCAAACGGCTCGAATTGGCCAACATGGTAAGAACGGGGTTCCATATCGATTCTAATTACGGAAAAGCATCCAGATCCGAGGGCGTGAATTTGTAAGGTCCAAGAATCGATATGAACTTATAGCGGCTCTGTTGGCTGAATTGGATAGCGTCACTGACTGTCCTGAATTTCCCGTACCCCGTCCACTTGGTGGCGGTGGGTTCGATCCCATGGGGGGAACGAAAATTATTATCAATTAAAAAATTCCCCTTCGGCTACATATATGAAAATTATGTCATTTGGGAGGTAAAGTGGAATTTAGATATTAAATGGACATTTGTCATCTTGAATTGATATTAAATAAATGGATCAACGGTTCGATGGTGATAATTTTATTCATAACAAAAGGCTACGTTTGCCGTCCAAACGTTTCTTGAATTGGCCAACATGGTAAGACGGGGTTTCCATATCGATTCTAATTAACGAAAGCAATTCCAGATCGGGAGGGTGGATTTATTGTAAAGGTCAAGAATCAATATGAACAACTTATAGCCTCTCTTTTGGTTGGTCGATTGGATAAGCGTCACTGGGACTGTCCTGATTTCGTCCCCGTCCACTTGGACCGGTGGGTTCGATCCCATGGGGGGACGAAATTATTATCAATTAAAAAAGTTCCCCTTCGGTACATATATGAAAAATATATCATTTGGGAGGTTAAAAGTGAATTTAAAGATAGTAAAGGGACATTTGGTTAGCTTTGAATTGAATATATAAATGGATCACAGGTTCTGTTCCGTGTGATAATTTATTCCATGAAACAAAGGCTACGTGCGGTCAAAAACGCTCGTAAATTGGCCAACATGGTAGACGGGGTTCCATATCGATTTCTATTACGAAAGCATCCAGATCGAGGGTGAGTTTGTAAGGTGGCAGAATCGATTATGAACTTAATAGCGTTCTCTGTTGGCTGATTGGATAGCGTCACGGGTGGGGAAAAAACCTTGGGGGGGTCCTGTTGAAGATTCGGTCCCCACCCAACCGGTACCCACTTGGAACGGTGGTTCGATCCAATGGGGGGACGAAATTTTATTATCAATTAAAAAATTCCCCCTTCGGTACATATACTTGAAAAATAAATCATTGGGGAGGTAAAAGGTGAAATTTTAGAATTAAATTAAAGGACATTTGTAGCCTTTGGAATTGAATTGATATATAAAATGGATCACGGTTTCGATGTGATAATTATTCAATACAAAAGGCTACGTTGCTGGTCAAAAACCTCCCGAATTGGCCCAAACATTGGTAGACGGGGATTCCGAATATCTATTCCTAATTACGGAAAAAGCATCCCAAGATCGAGGGTGATTTGTAAGGTTCAGAATCGGATATGAACTTAAAATAGCGTCTTCTGTTGGCTGATTGGATAAGCGGTCACTGACTGTCCTGGACTTTCGTCCCCTCGTCCACTTGGGGACGGATGGGTTCGATCCCATGGGGGGTAACGAAAAATTATTATCAATTAAAAAAACAAAATCCCCTTCGGTAATATATGAAAATATTAATTCATTTGGGGAGGGTAAAAGTGAATTTCTAAAGATATTGAAAGGACATTTGTAGCTTGGAAATTGGATAATAAAAATAAATGGATCCACCTGGTTTCTATGTGATAATTTTTCTATTATATATAATATATATATATATATATATATATATAGATTGATATATTATATTTATATATATATATAATATATAATATATTTATAGTATATATATATATCTATATATATATATTCATATATATATATATATATATATATATATATATATATATATATATTATATATATATATATATATATGATATAGAGATAGATAGATAGATATATATGCACGCAAGTAATAGAAAAATAGAGTATGTGCGAAAGAGAGAGAGAGAAGAGAGAGAGAGAAGAGAAGAGAGAGAGGATGAGAGAGACGAGAGAGAGGAGAGAGAGAGAGAGAGAGAGAGAGAGAGAGCTAGGGTTGACATTTTGACGAAAGCAAATGTTTTACGGAGACCAAAGAGGAGCAAAATGGAAAAAGGATTGGTAGTAACAGCCTATAGACTAGAGCTTCTTATCAAAGGTGACAAAGGGAAGTAGAAAACAAGAGAAAGAAATGTAAAAGAATAGATAATTTCAAAGAAAGAGAAACCTTTGGAATATAATACAAGACAAAGGAAATCGGAGAATGGATGAATTTTAGAAAAGCAGTGACGACTGTGAGGACGAAGCGATATTGTCCATTCGTCAGTCCAGCCTTTGACGGTTCCAGATTTCTTACCGTTTCATTGTTGACTTCTTATCGTTTCCAGTTCATTGTTGCAAAATCAGGATTCTTTTTTTTAGTAAGTGTGAGAATTCTCAGAGGATGTCTTTCTTGCAGTTGCTACAATTCCCATGATGAACATTTCATATATTTCTTAGTTGAAAGGAAAATATTACGTTGACAAGAAGACAAACTAAACCTAAGATACAATTGCTCTAAAATATAATTTAATATGCTATTGATGAAGAAAAAATATAAAATATAAAGAAAAAAAATAATAAAATAATAGTGAGCGGGAAATAATCAAGCAATCATAAATAACTAAACTGATAGGCAGTGTGACACCACATTAATATCTATGTTATCTGAGTAAAAGTATATCAGGTGTGTCGTAATTTACTGATTTGTATATCTTCAATACAAAGAGGAAAAGTGGATCGAAACAGTACTTCGTTGCACTAGAAATTGAAAGCGATTTCATGAATTTGAGTTTGAATTGCTAAAGCTGTACTGCATTAACTCATTTGCTGAATAATTTGCTTGGAGACATTGAAAATGAAAGACATATAAGCGGGCCGAGCAAATGAAAGTCAAAACATCAACGCCAACTAAATGATTGGGGCGCAACAGGAAGTGAAAGTCATGAACGTTGATGTTATTATCATGAAAAACTTAATAAACAATGTTATATAAAGGAAAATGTCTGATAGAAAGTTATAAGCATTATCATTCTTGAAAACGAAACTAAAAGGTTACTTTTTCTTGCGAAGCATTTGTGGCTGAAACCTAAATTCAATGTAGACGCTTCAGACAGAGGCAAATTCCATCTGTCAGCCTGGTTGTCACTGAGGTGAGGTTTTCTTTTCCATGACAACAAAGATGAGAAATGATTCATAACAATACAACTTTCATAATCGTAATTTCCATTTCTATAACTTAGGTGAATCTCTGTATGAACGTCTCGATTAATGGCTTCAGCCAAAAAGGAAAATCCTTTTTCTTGTTCCCTTCAAAACGGAGAAACAGAACGATTAGAGATTTGGTCTCTCTCTGGAAGGAAGGATTTGCGCTTCTCTGTGATGTCAGAATGATTAAGCATCTCATTAAACATCCTTCCATTGAAAATCAATCACAGATATGAACTGGATGATAGGTCCCTTTTATAGTTACACTTGCATATTCCGTTTATTATGAAAAGGGTCTTCAAATTCTGATGTCCGCTGTGGGTTAGAAAGGGAGAATGATGGGTGTAGTAATGACCTTCATAATGAGAGCTGTAATAACCTCAATATTCATTTGAAAGAGGGATCGGGCTATTTTTGCAGGTTTTTTGTTTTCTTCGACAGCCGTAGTTTCGGAAGCCATCGGTCACTTTCCAAGTTCTTACAACTAAACAGAAATACAGAAAGACTTTATGTCTTTATATTTTACTTTTAATCACATCGCATCATATTGTAATGTAGTAACACAATTGGCCAGTTAACGAGCCTTTCGGGACGTTTATGCTCTCAGAGACTTTTGCCACCTCCATTCACTGTAAGGGATAATGAGGCGCTGACAGTTAGATCTACTCACTAAATTTCTAGATTGTGCGACAACAATCAATAAATCAACCAATCAATCATTCAATCAACCAATCAATTAATCAATCAATCAATCAATCAATCAATCAATCTATTTAATTATATACTCAATATATATAATATATATATATTATATATATAGATATTATTATATATATAATATATATATATCTATATATATATATATATATATATATAATATATATATATATAGATATATATATCATGTGTAGTCATAAAGACAGTAATTATAATAATGGTAATAACGGTAATATCAAGAATAGATAAAAATATTAAAAGTTAAAAAAATATTGACCAGATTGTGTATAATTAAATTATAGCTAGAGACCTTAGGTGTTTACAGTAGTCAGGTCCAGAGGGCTAAATATGAAAATTGAATGTAGAAAAACTCTGAATTGATAATATTCACAGTAATAATGAAAAAATAAAATACAATTAATAACAGTAACCGAAGAAATATAATAATAATGACATTCTGCAGATGGCACTTTACAAAGATGGTAATAAAGTCATTTAGGGAACAAAAGTCTCATTTCTCCATCTTTCCAACAATTGAGATGATCATCTTGCCTCACTCCTAAGGATGCTTTGTATCTGATTACTGGTACACCCCATGTATGAATGGCTTTCATCAGGTTTCTGGCTTTGAGTTTTCCCTCGAGTATTGCCTAAATCTCTGCATGCATTCTTTCCCGATTGTGTCCTTCCTTTTGTAATGTTTTTTTTTTCCTCTTCTTCTATTATTCCCACGTATTTATAGCCTGTTTCATCTATGTGTTTTATGCTATTCCTATCTGGTAGCTTTATCCCTTCAGTTCTTGTTACTTTGCCCTCTTGTATGTTGACTAAGGCACATTTTTCTATTCCAAACTCCATCTTGATGTCCCCAGATATACAATTCTTACTGTCTGGATGAAGGTATCTATTTCCTTGATGCTTTTACCATACAGCTTGATGTCGTCCATGAACATCAGCAGGTTAATTCTGCTGTCTCTTTTCTTGAGTTGGTACCCAGCATCCATCTTCTGCAGTACTTTTGTCATGGGAATCATATCACTACGATGTGTAGTGGGAACAGCGAGTCGACTTGAAAGATACATCTCCTGATATTAACTTCAGCTAGTCTTATTCTAGAGCTTGCAAGTATTGTTTTCCAGTTGCACACTGTATTCTTCAGGAAGCTGATGGTGCTTTCCTTTGCTCTACATATTTTCAGGCATTCTATTAGCCACGTGTGCAGTATCATGTCGAAGGCTTTCTTGTAGTTAATCCATGACATGCTGAGGTTGGGTTTCCTTCTTTTACTAGTCTTCATTAACATTTTGTCCATCAGTTGCTTCTCTTATGTGCCCATACACATCCTTCTGCTGCTCTGCAGCCTTTCTGTTGCGGGGGTTGGCCGGGTGTTTATTATTGTTATGAAAAAGGATAAATTAATCTGAAATTTTTGGTTCATATTCCCCTTGTTACTCTTTACAAATGAACAAATTACAAAGCTCTTAGCGCTTGCTGTCATCTTCGGAGTGGTCTCCTTCTCCTAAATAATAATAATAAAAATAATAATAATAATAATATGTTTTGTTTCAGCTCGGGGCCATATACATTGAGTATACAAAATACAGACAATAACATACACAATCTAGATACATGAGACATGATAAAATAGAAAAAGAAAATGAATAATCGGCACTTATCCACAAAATAGCTGAGGTAGCATAAAAGCTAGTACTCATCATACTGGTATTAACAGTAATAATATTGGTGAGAAAAAAAAATGCATTGAGAGTAATAACAGTTGGTGCACATATTATATAACTCAAATTTCAACTAGAGACCTTAGGTGGTTACAGTAGTCAGGTCCAGAGGCCTTAATACATAAATTAAATGTAAATAAAACTTTAACACGATAGGAATCACAGTAATAATGAAAAGATTAAAATATCAGCAATAAATGTAATAATGACAAAAACTGCAGATGACATCTTGCCAATACAGAGATTAAGTCCTTTAGGGGACAAAGGCCTCCTTTTCCCATCTTTCCCACAATTTAGATTTTCTTCTTGCTTCACTCCTTAGGATGCTTTGTATGAGCGAGTTGCTGCTGTTTCTCACTCAGGTTACCAGACTGGACATTGTTCGCCTTACAATGATTTTTAAATTGTCCAGGTGGTTTTCAATGAACATCTGTGTGGCGGAGTGGTAGCGGGGAGTGTTTGTGAGGCGTCTCAGAATGTCATTTTGCACAACAGTGATGCGTCTCATGTCCTTCTCGGTATAGTTCGTCCAGAGGGAACACCCATAGATACTGTAGCAGTACGAGCGGAATAGCAGTAGTTTCACGTCTCGGTGACAGAAGCCAAACCTCCTTGCAATCATGTTGCCAGCTGCACATAGTTTACGACGCCTCTGTTCAATGTCTGCCGTATCTTTTAGGTCGTCGGTGATAATTTGACCCAAATACGGAAATTCGTGCACAAATTCCAGCCGATGGTTTCCGAGGAAAATTTGAGGTTCTGCAATATGCTTAAGCGATCTCGGGAGCAGCGACATGCACTGGGTCTTGGTTTCGTCGTAGATTATATCAAATTCCTCTGCATATTGGCGGCAAGTGTCGATGAGTCGTTGGAGGCCATGCACTGATGGGGAAATCAGAACCATATCGTCGGCGTAACAGAGGTTGTTTATAGTTGTTTCATTGATGGTGCATCCGATTGGGAGCGAGTTCAGTTTGACATTCAAGTCATCTGTGTACGTATTAAACAGGTATGGAGAGAGAATGCCACCTTGCCGAAGCCCGTTTAGGGAGCCGAAGGTGTAAGATAACACGTTACCCCATTTGACACAGAATTGCTGTGTGGAGAACCAGCAATGTAAAATGCCAATTAGGTACAGGGGTGTGCCCCTTTTATGCAGCTTCAGGAAGAGCTTCAGGTAGTTTACTCGGTCAAATGCTTTTCTCACATCTACAAAACAAAGGAAAACAGGAGAGGCTGATGATAGGTAGTAGTTCAGCAATTCTTTCAGTATGTAGATGCAGGTGTCGGTTGAGTGGTTTGCTTTAAACCCGAACTGGTTGTCAGTGGTGTGTAAAAAGGGGAGAAGTCTCACTAGAAGAACCGACTCAAATATCTTCGATGCGATCGTTGTGATTGCAATTGGCCGGTAGTTGCCAGGGTCAGCTGCATCCTTTAGCTTGTTTTTGATTAATGGTATCAAGTGAACTAAGAGTAGGGAGTCTGGAAGAAACCGGTGAATTATGCACGCATTGGGTTTCCTTCTTTTATTAGTCTTCATTAACATTTTGTCCATCAGTTGCTTGTCTTATGTGGCCCTACACATCCTAAACGTCACTGTTCGTTGACCACTATCATCATTATTATCATCATCACCATCATCATCATTATCGAAAA
This sequence comes from Macrobrachium nipponense, assembly GCF_015104395.2. Lineage (NCBI taxonomy): Eukaryota > Metazoa > Arthropoda > Malacostraca > Decapoda > Palaemonidae > Macrobrachium > Macrobrachium nipponense. The sequence continues at coordinate 69,042,454 of NC_061092.1, forward strand.
AGGAACTTGGAGTAGATAAGACGCGACAACGAATTGATCAAACAAAATTTTTAAGGTAAGAGATGTAAAAATGCTCTCTCTCTCTCTCTCTCTCTCTCTCTCTCTCTCTCTCTCTCTCTCTCTCTCTCTCTCTCTCTCTCTCTCTCTCTCTCTCTCTCTCTCTCTCAGTCCAGGCGGAAAAAAACAATAACTATATATAAAAACGAATATAAAAATAATAATAGTCGATTGTTTGAAAAAGTAAACTTGAGGAGAAAAAACTGTTTCAGTTTTGAAGTCAAGAGGACGGAAGAAGCTACAAAATGAGTTTGTCCTTCCAGAAAGTTTATAATTACGAGTTCCCTCACTCATCGCAGTCTTGATATAATGAATAAAGTTATGATAGAAATTGATGGGGAAGGAAAAGATAAAGATACTCGTTTTGAATGATATCCCTAATATGAAGAGCTGTCAAACTCAGTGACGAAAGAAAAGGAAACGAAAAAGAACAGGAAAAAGACTCACACCCGAGGTAACATGAATAATGCTGACAGGATGATCAGCGCAACGTATCGACTATTGAACTGAAAAAAAAGATAATGGAGTTTCTTCATCTTTTCCCGTTTTTTTTCTTTTTTTTGGGGGGGGGCCGAACGCACTTCACACGACCTCCGTGTGAGAAAAATAAAATTACATTTTGGTCATTTCATCTGGACTGTTAATATAACTTATCAATTTTTCTTATGAAAGTTAATTTTTTTTTTGCATTTGTCCATATTTCTTATTGAAGCATGTTTTTTTTTTCTTTGATCAATGCTTTCTTTTTGCAATTTTGGAATTTTCCTCCATTTTTCTGTGCTTTCATTTGCATTCACAATTTGATTAACTTAATTGTTTTCATTAATTAATCGTTGCATATTTAATTGAATTTAACACTTGTGAATTAATTTGTATTTACTTAGAATTCTTTGCAAGTTTTATTGTTGTTTAACCCAATAACTGTTTGGTATGGGCAGTAGATTTGGTGCCCCAGTTGTCAGCCAAGATTGCGGGTAGCAAAAATTTACGCAACCCAATCTGTCAGCAAAAAGTAAAAAACACAACATGGCAACTGGTCTCCCGGGCGCGCTATCTTTTGAGTGCAGGGGGGCTACATTAGCTTATTTTCAGTTTCTGAATGTTATTCCATATATTTTAACTCATATAAGTGTATTAACATACAAACGGTCGTTCCCTTGGGAAAGGATCTTTACCATAATTTCCTCAGTCTACTCAGCTGTAAATGAGTACCTATCCCTGATGGGGTAGGGTCCAGCTATGGGTTAAATAGCAAAACTCAGCAATGATGGAAAGAAATGAAGGAATAAACGACAACGACGTAAATGGAACCTCTGGCAACAGAGGAGCTTCGTCCGGCCACCAGGTATTCAACCATATTGAAGGGGAAGACGGTCAGGTACTTGGAGGTCGTCATCCAGCAACTGATCACCACAACGACAGTAATCAACAGCCTGAGATTGGAGCTACAGAAGCAAAAAGGAAGAAATGGACAAGAGAAGAAAATAAGGAAATATGGAGATGCTACATCAGAAGCAACCCGACGGAGAGAGGATATAGAAGAAGATTGGTCAACATCTGGAATGAGAGGAATAACACCCCCCAAACAGACCAGAGGCTGGCAAACCAAGTAAGGAACGTAAAGAAAAAGAACTGGCTCTCCCCAACAGAAAGAGAAGAACTGGAAAGGGAAATGTCTCACGACAACGAATTACACGAAGACGAACTGAGAGACGATGCCACAGAAGACGACAGGGAGGATGAGGTATCAAACAACGACACACGAAGAAACACCGACGAAGTAACAGTGAGGACGGAATGGGTAGAAAAGATTAGACAATGGATGGAGCCAGATACAGAGAGAACAAAGATCCCCTCCATGAAAGCCTACAACACCAAGAAATTAAGGGAGAAAACAAGTGAGGTCAATGAAATAATGGGCATAATACACACCACCAGTATCACAAAAACAAATAACTTGGTATATGCAGGAGCAAGATTAGTAGCAGAACTGATGGGGATTCGAACACCAACACCGCCAGCACAACCAACCCAACAGAAACCAAAACAGCAACCTACTTGGAAAAGGCGCCTGGAAAAGCAAATCATGGTGATGAGATCTGACTTGAGTAAACTGAAAGAGATGGCAGAAAAAAGGCTAAGAAGCAAGAAAACAAGGGAGGAACTCAACGAGAAATACAAAGTACAAGAGAGGGGACTAAACAACACAATAGAAGATGTAAAACAGAGGTTTAAGGCCAAAGCACATAAGATCCAACGGTACATGAACAGGAGGAATAAGGGATACCAACAGAACAAACTATTCGGAACCAACCAGAAAAGACTATACAGCCAACTAAGAGGGGAAGACAACCACCCAGAAATTCCTGAAGCCGAACCAAGTAAGAGACTCTGGAAAAACATATGGAGTAATCCGGTATCACACAACAAACATGCAACATGGCTCCAGGAAGTCAAGGAAGAAGAAACAGGGAGAATAAAACAAAGATTTGCAGAGATCACGACAGACACAGTCAGACACCAACTAAAGAAAATGCCAAACTGGAAAGCCCCAGGTCCCGATGAAGTCCATGGATACTGGCTCAAAAACTTCAAGGCCCTACACCCACGAATAGCAGAACAACTCCAGCATTGTATCTCAAATCGCCATGCACCCAAATGGATGACCACAGGAAGAACATCCTTAGTACAAAAAGATAAGAGTAAGGGAAATATAGCCAGTAACTACAGGCCTATCACCTGCCTACCAATAATGTGGAAGTTACTAACAGGTATCATCAGTGAAAGGCTATACAATTACCTAGAGGAGACAAACACCATCCCCCACCAACAGAAAGGCTGCAGAAGGAAGTGTAGGGGCACAAAAGACCAGCTCCTGATAGACAAAATGGTAATGAAGAACAGTAGGAGAAGGAAAACCAACCTAAGCATGGCATGGATAGACTATAAGAAAGCCTTCGACATAATACCACACACATGGCTAATAGAATGCCTGAAAATATATGGGGCAGAGGAAAACACCATCAGCTTCCTCAAAAATACAATGCACAACTGGAATACAATACTTACAAGCTCTGGAATAAGACTAGCAGAGGTTAATATCAGGAGAGGGATCTTCCAGGGCGACTCACTGTCCCCACTACTCTTCGTAGTAGCCATGATTCCCATGACAAAAGTACTACAGAAGATGGATGCCGGGTACCAACTCAAGAAAAGAGACAACAGAATTAACCATCTGATGTTCATGGACGACATCAAGCTGTATGGTAAGAGCATCAAGGAAATAGATACCCTAATCCAGACTGTAAGGATTGTATCTGGGGACATCAGGATGGAGTTTGGAATAGAAAAATGCGCCTTAGTTAACATACAAAAAGGCAAAGTAACGAGAACTGAAGGGATAAAGCTACCAGATGGGAGCAACATCAAACACATAGATGAGACAGGATACAAATACCTGGGAATAATGGAAGGAGGGGATATAAAACACCAAGAGATGAGGACAACGATCTGGAAAGAATATATGCAGAGACTCAAGGCGATACTCAAGTCAAAACTCAATGGCGGAAATATGATAAAAGCTATAAACACATGGGCAGTGCCAGTAATCAGATACAGCGTAGGAATAGTGGAATGGACGAAGGCGGAACTCCGCAGCATAGATCAGAAAACCAGGAAACATATGACAATACACAAAGCACTACACCCAAGAGCAAATACGGACAGACTATACATAACACGAAAGGAAGGAGGGAGAGGACTACTAAGTATAGAGGACTGCGTCAACATCGAAAACGGAGCACTGGGGCAATATCTGAAAACCAGTGAAGACGAGTGGCTAAAGAGTGCATGGGAAGAAGGACTAATAAAAGTAGACGAAGACCCACAAATATACAGAGACAGGAGAATGACAGACAGAACAGAGGACTGGCACAACAAACCAATGCACGGACAATACATGAGACAGACTAAAGAACTAGCCAGCGATGACACATGGCAATGGCTACAGAGGGGAGAGCTAAAGAAGGAAACTGAAGGAATGATAACAGTGGCACAAGATCAGGCCCTAAGAACCAGATATGTTCAAAGAACGATAGACGGAAATAACATCTCTCCCATATGTAGGAAGTGCAATACGAAAAATGAAACCATAAACCACATAGCAAGCGAATGCCCAGCACTTGCACAGAACCAGTACAAAAAGAGGCATGATTCAGTGGCAAAAGCCCTCCACTGGAGCCTGTGCAAGAAACATCAGCTACCTTGCAGTAATAAGTGGTACGAGCATCAACCTGAGGGAGTGATAGAAAACGATCACGCAAAGATCCTCTGGGACTATGGTATCAGGACGGATAGGGTGATACGTGCAAACAGACCAGACGTGACGTTGATTGACAAAGTCAAGAAGAAAGTATCACTCATTGATGTCGCAATACCATGGGACACCAGAGTTGAAGAGAAAGAGAGGGAAAAAATGGATAAGTATCAAGATCTGAAAATAGAAATAAGAAGGATATGGGATATGCCAGTGGAAATCGTACCCATAATCATAGGAGCACTAGGCACGATCCCAAGATCCCTGAAAAGGAATCTAGAAAAACTAGAGGCTGAAGTAGCTCCGGGCCTAATGCAGAGGAGTGTGATCCTAGAAACGGCACACATAGTAAGAAAAGTGATGGACTCCTAAGGAGGCAGGATGCAACCCGGAACCCCACACTATAAATGCCACCCAGTCGAATTGGAGGACTGTGATAGAGCAAAAAAAAAAAAAATAAATAAATAAAAAATAATAATTTATCCCTTGGCTATAGGATTATCAACGTGGCGCCATTGGAAAATAACATCCTCTTAGAACAATTGATCACTTGCCTAGTCAGAAGGTTGGGTAGACCTTTTGTGAAAGGGTTCAGGCTTTCCAGGTGACTTCAATGTTTTGTTTTGGTTGTGACCTGGTCGAAACTAGAAAGTTCCCTCGTCTCTCACCCCGCAAGTTGTTGGTTCTATACTGTTGTCTTGGAGAAGCCTATTGTTAGTCTTTTGTTAGATTAATGTAGGACAAATTAATGTAGGACACTCCCATCACTTCTCCTTGGGTAATTATCTCCAGATCTGATGATCTACATTTATGAATAACTCAAAGAACGAATAAGTGGGGCTTATTACGGTTATATTTGAGGTGTGCGTATTTCAAACTAGGAAAATGAATAAGGCCACTCTTTAGACAAATAATGCAGTTGAGTTCCTTCCCGTGTTATCAAATAAAATTGATAAAAGCGTACGAGTGCAGAGAGACCTGTCTATGAAATTTGCATCTGCAAAAACACAATTACAATTATGATTTTCACATTTAGTCTATCACATGAAGCAGACCAGCAAAACGGCCAGATAGTGCATGGCCTAAATGGTCCAGCTGACTAATCGTTTAATTGATGTTCATTTTTTACCAACATAACATTTGAGTTTGGTGTTTCTATTCCCGCCTATTAGTCAAGGTTTCTTTTATTATTATCGCTTTCCTTTCACTTTGGTAAAGAGAAATTGTTAATGAGGAAGGCTTTTGAAAGTGTATATACGATGAGAGAGAGAGAGAGAGAGAGAGAGAGAGAGAGAGAGAGAGAGAGAGAGAGAGAGAGAGAGAGAGAGGCGTCATATTCCTCTAATTTTGAGCTGCTGGGAATCGTATAACTCTATAAGGAAGTAAAAGTACGTTCCAGGCTTGTTTTGTCATTATTTGTTTAGTTTTCTGTCAAAGAAAGCTATTGCGATGGCTATTTGTCTGTCCGTCCGCACTTTTTCTGTCCGTCCTCAGATCATAGAAACTACTGAGGCTAGAGACTGTAAAGTGCTATGCTGATCATCATCCACCCTCAAATCATCAAACATACTTACCAAATTGCATTCGTCTGGCCACAGTGATTTTTACTTTTTTTAAGGTTAAATTTAACCATGATCGTGCGTCAGGCAACGGCATAGGACAGACATTCATCGAGCCATGAATGAAAGTTTCATGGAGCGGGGCTCAAACAGCTGTACGCTGTACATAAAACTTTGTTGTGCAGAAGCTTCAGTGCATTTTTTACTTCTTTTTTTCTTCTTTTTTTTAACCTTAGCGATTGACCAAAGTGTTATCTGGTAACCTAAGCAATATGTTAAAGTACTAGAATTTTGAGAAATCACTATAAAGTAATAGAAAGACACAAAAATGTTATGCAGAAAAAAATCCTCTTAACCTCTATCCTTATGTAAGAACGCGCTATGATTAAGACTCCCACTATTTGCTAAGACCTCCGAATTAGTGACGTCTCACCTGATACTCCCTTTCGATTAGAATTGCAGCCTCTCGAGGCTTCGAAGGTAAACTATCTGTGTGTGCAAGTCCATTATCCGGATTCAATTTCCACATACCTATAACACAGAGAGAGAGAGAGAGAGAGAGAGAGAGAGAGAGAGAGAGAGAGAGAGAGAGAGAGAGAGAGTGCCAGCCTTCTCGTACCGATATCATTTCTGAATAAACCTTCATTACCCTGGTGTTTTGTTTTCCGTGATCGTCATTATTGTAAAGTGAACTGTTAACGTAGTAAACATCAGCCTCCTATTTGATAATTTCCAAATGCAAATTCAGAAAAACCGTGAAGAATTTTCCAGTAATTCCAGGGTATATTAATTAAAAGCAACTAACGGGGACTGCATCTTTGTTCTTTATCTTCCAACAAGAACGCTAGAAAAGTTCGTGAGTGCTGGATGATGCCTCTGGAAAGGAAAGATGGAGAGGAAAAAGTATTTTACTTTTAGCAATGACTAAACTTAAGTTTGTTATTTTTTTTTCTCTCTCTTGAAGGCTATAATTGTTTCTCTGTAGCTATAAGGAATGGCAGCAGTTAATTTTCTTGGAATATTCGTAAAGCAAGGGTCAACCCAATAAATGTGATGCCTTATTCAGTCGCTGACAGACTATGAATGAATGTTCTTCTGACCCAGAGAAAAGGTGAGCAGCAAATATTCACAAGTACAGAACAAGATATAAAATCGAAGATTCTTTTACATAACTTTCCGAACGTATCATTGTTGCATCATAAAAATTCAGAGAATTTTGTTTTTCAATTAAAGAATCTTCGAATGTTTTAATATAATTTTTACCTTGTTAAAGTGTTTTTTTTTTTTTTTTTTTTTTTTTTACAAATATGCAGAATAAAGAAAATGTCGAATGTCGACGGATAAATACATTACGAGTTAAGATGCAGAAACCAATTTTCCTTTTATAAACAATGATAACAGTACAAGACCTAAATATAAGAGAGTTCAACCGTAACTTCCATCGAGACAACCAGGAGTTCTACATTTTCCGGTACTGTCAGATGGAATTAACAAAACGAAATATATTCATTTGACCTCAAATGCAAATTAGAAACTTCAACTCTAATATAGATATTCCTTTTCATTGACCTTGATGTCTCAGAACTTTCCGCGAAATAAGGTGAAAATTTATTGCACTTCTAAAATTTTCTAGATAAAAATTGTTAATATCAAAATCACGTTTCTTGCTTTAGATAAAGAGTCGGGAAGTTAAGATAGAAGGGAAATTCCCAAATTTTTCACAGAAAACAAATTTCCTAAAAGGTAAGAAAACCATCCATCCCTCCCCACCCCTCTCTCTCTCGCTCTGTCTGTCTGTCTGTCTGTCTGTCCTCTCTCTCTCTCTCTCTCTCTCTCTCTCTCTCTCTCTCTCTCTCTCTCTCTCTCGCGCGCGCGCGTTTTAATAATATTACTTTATGTCAACTAGTTCATTGTGATAATTTTTACCCCTCTCTCCAACGGTTGTCATTTTCTTATAATTTCATTGTTTGGCTTAAAGACTTTGTCCTCTGTTTCCTAAAAATGACCCTCTTCCTGCTGTGTGTGGTTTTTATCTCTAGGGATGGGGAGAGTGGTATTTGATATTCCTTTGCAGATCTTTGTCTTTTCAAAGTGTTTATTTTCATTCCTATACGCATTTTCCCCTTTTAACAGAAATTAATATTAGCTTTTGAGTCAAATGACGTCAGACTTTTTGTGTTGGCCACGCATAAAAGAGAAAGAAATATTGCTGTAACAGGGAAATGAAAAGGTATCAAGGGAAACAGAGGAACAAAAATTGTCTGTTTTGTTTATTGTGTAGGATTTTTTCCTATTATTTTGCTTCCAGGAATCAATTGCTTTTTAAAGTCATTTCTTCTTTCACTTTCTATCATACTGCTACGTTTGAGAGCCTGACGATTATAGGATTATTTATATAATAATTTGTATTTGTTTTTCAGGCTTGGTTATGTATTTTCATCATTAAATTTGTTGGCAAGAGATGTATTAATGTAATTAAAAAGTTGGCAAAGACATTGAATGAATTCTGGCCTCAATTTAAGTAAATTTTAGCTAAACCTGTCATTAATTTAAATTTTTGTAATTGCCACTGGAGACTGAAACTACAAGAGATAATTTGGTTTCACTCTTTATCATCAGCATCGGGGAACTACAAATTCTTCTCCAAGTGCTTAGCATTGCCTCGGTGTACACACTCACGCGCGAATTTAGATGATTATGTTCGCACACACACGCAACACGCATATATATATATATATAGATATATATATATATATATATATATATATATATATATATATATATATATATATATATATATATTACATACATACATACATCCATACATACATACATACATACATACATACATACATATATATATATATATTTATTATATAATATATATTATATATATATATATATATATATCTAATACATACATACTACATACATATATATATATATATATATAATATATAATATATATATATATATATGATATATATATATTTATAAATAACGAATTACCTGAGCGCAAAAGGTATTTGAGTGTGAGAGTCGACATAAACTTATGGGCCTCTCACGGTGGTGGGGTAGGTAAAAGCTTCACTGACTTTCCTGGATTTGAATGTTTTCTTGGGTTCGCGCCCAGGACCAGACAAATCTATTATTGAGAAAAAAATTCCCCCTCAGTTAAGCATATATGAAAATATATTAATTCCGAGGTAGAGCGAATTAGATATTAAAGGACATTGTAGCTCGATGTATGTATGAATACATATATATATATATAATATATATATATATATAATATATATCTATATATATATATATATATAGTATATATATATAAATGTGTGTGTGTGTATTCATACATACATCGAGCTACAATGTCCTTTAATATCTAATTCGCTCTACCTCGGAATTAATATTATTTTCATATATGCTTAACTGAGGGGTGATTATATCTATATCTATATATATATATAGATATATTATATAGTAATATATTTTTTTATGTGTGTGTATTGTGTGTGTGTGTGTGTGTGTGGTGTGTGTGTGGTATGTGTGTGTGTGTGAAAGTCCTCATACTTCTTGGGTACGATTATCGTTATAATTGTTGATCTCTCATATCCGTTAGTGGTCTAAGTTATCAACAATTAAATTAATATTCAGGATTCTGTCATTTTCGATTAAATTCTCTTAATCTTCCAATATTCATTGGCTAACAACATTTCAACAACATTTCAGTTGCTAATTATTATAGAATGCTAAGAACAAGAGGAAACGAAGGACCTTCTATATCATGGTGATAAATGAAATTGGTACTTTAATTCCAAATTGCTGCAAACGATAAATAAAATATCACAGTTACACACGAAACAGAATTAGGGTTGACACAAAATACCATATAGGTAAATCTCTCTCTCTCTCTCTCTCTCTCTCTCTCTCTCTCTCTCTCTCTCTCTCTCTCTCTCTCTCTCTCTCTCTCTCTCTCTCTCTCTCTCCACCACTCATGAAAATATTTCTTTGACAAAGAAAAAGAAATAGTGAATAGACTTTGGAATGTCTAATTTTAGAGACGACAGTGTTAACTCGTGATAAAGAAGAGAAGCTCAAAAGACAGAAAAAGATTGTAAGTGGATAACGCTGAAGTTAATATAAGCAGCTGTATTTCAGTGAGACTATTTGGGAGCTAAGATCATAAATGGTGGAAGGATGAATATTTAGGAGGTTATTGGGAAGAAAACTGATGGATAGAACAGGCGACAGAGTAACTGCAGCAGACGTTCTACACAAATTGAGGCAACAGAGGGAGAGCATATGGAAGGTGAGTTATCCTGAGGCTGTTTAAGAGGGATTGCGAAAACGAAACGGCGATAATGAAAGCAAAAGAGATGAAATGCGGACACTGTTAATAGTTGTTTTGCCAAGTATATATGGGAGATAGAAATGAGACGACAGATACTGCAGAGGCTTTAGGCTAAGGGTATTTGTCCTAGTTTCATTGGTTAATAATAAATATGTAAATGAATGAACTGCTTCCAATATGACACCATTTTTTTTTTTATATTTATGACTCCATCATCCTTGTTTCCATTTACTATCATAACTTTACTACTGTCATTTACTCTTAACTTTCCAAGGTTCGGCAGTTTCTGTTCACCACCTCCAATCAGTTCTCATCATTACAAACATCAGCCAGTCTGCACTCATTTCATGGTCTCCTCTCTTCTCTCATAATTTTGCTCCTACAACTAAAGTACTTTACCAGACTTCATATATTATTCCATCCAGAAGGATATGCAATACCCATAGTGATTTAAAAGGGCATTTTGTAATCCCCATTTATATAAAAATAGCAAACCAGTTACCTTTTCTAAGTTTGCTAACATATGTTTCTTCTTTGTCATATAAACTGGTAATTGGTCACAACACCATCCTCATTTCCCCCATACCTGTTCTGATGGAAGTTTTTCCAGGTCCATGTATGCCACATTCAACATCCCTCTTTCAACTTCTTACGTATCAGTTTCATAACAAATACTTGATCCATTCACCCTCTTCTTTGTATAAACTCGCACTGCACTCTGTCTGTCTTCCATTCGTGCCATTCCTTGCACTACCTTTTCAATTAAAATCCTACCATACGCCTTCACTAGCAGGCTTAGTAATATTATGCCCCTATTCTTCCTTTTACTCATTCCTTGAGAAATTTCGACCCAATGTCTCTACTATTAACATTACCAGCCTTTAAATCGCACGTTCACCACCATACTGCAGCATCCCAACTATGATTCCATCCACTGTTGTGTCCTTCCTTTCTGCAACCTCATATTCAGTGGCTTCCATATTTCCTCAACTACCACTTCTATAACCATTGGCAGACTTCCACTATCCTCTTCCACCCGCAGGTCTTTCAGCTCAGCTTCTCTCATGTCTTCCTAATTCAACAAACCTCCGAACTACTCCATCAACCCGGGACTGCTTTCTCTTCAGGGATGCAATTGCTCATCAGCCTTTCTCTCACTTTTCAGCAGAAAAACTTTATATATATTCTCGTCAAAGTACTTGGTTACTTCGTTCTCCTCGTTCTTCACTGGATGAGTCAGTTGCAAACTCCCCTATCAATCTGGTAGCCCGATTTCGCTCCCAGCTGCCATCAGCGCGGAATCAGAGGAATGAACTTCTGGTGATTAGAAATTAATTTCTGTATATAATGGGGTTCGGATGCCACAATAAGGTAATGGTTCCGTTGCTAAGTAAGCAACTGGTTTCTAGCAACTTAAATAAAAATCTAGTGCTGTGTGTGTAATATACTGTAACGGGCATTAAACAACCACTATCCAACAGCGCTCTCCGCCTCTATTACAGAAGTGAGAACTTTGCATTTCCTCCTCATTATTCAGCGTTTAGATGGTTAAAACTATGGATCACAGAAACAGAATTCTCTCAATTTCCAGGAGACGTAGAGTTCATTTCTGATGCCATTTCTCATTATATTCTGGGAAATCACGACGACGGATATAGGAAGAAATTGCTCTTTGAAATCAATTCCTTCCCTTTGGTCTCCTCTTTCTCTCTATTCTCTTTTTTATATTTCTTTTAGTGTTTGTTTCATACTGCTGAGCATATTAAATTTTATAACTTATTACTGTTTTCACCAACATCGAATTCGCCCTCAAGTATCAATTATCTTGAACTTAAAAGAGGCACTCAGCACTGTGTTGAAGTTCGGTATTACCAATAACCTCTCTGGATTGTCCTTTGAACCCAGACAACCCTTCTTAAAATTTGCGATGAAATGTTTACTTGGTTTTGGATACACTCAAATGTGGCTTTTCTTTTATCATATATTCCTTTTCATTGTAAACAAATTGATGAAATCAAATGTGTGCGTGTTTTTTTTCACTAATTCCTTATCTTTGCAAAAAAAAAAATGAGTAAATCGTTTTCACTAGGCAGTCACAAGCTTAACCGAATGCAACTATACTTCAAAAGACATCCTGAAACTGTTTTACGAAAAATATGTAAGCCAGCACAGCAATTCAATTTGTAGTTCCCTGTCTTGTGGTTGACTAATTCCGAAAGTACAGAAATTAACCGCAATATTTGGTGAAACACAAAACATTACACTTTTCCTTTAGACTGAGTCCAGCTTTAGGCGTCTATCTAATCATAATAATCATAATTATGGTTAAATTTCGCCCTCACCACAATGAAATTTATTGTTTTATTAGTTATAATAATTTTTCTATTTGGTGAATTCATGTTTTCTTCAAATCTTCACGATAAGCACAATACTATATATAATAATATCTCCATAGGCAAAAATAGTGAAAAATAAGATACAAACTTGAATTCAAGTATATCACAATTATAAATGTTTGAAAAAGATTCTTATAATTTAATACACTTGAACATTTTCAATGACAAATCATCTCAAAGGTTTAGAATATCTCTTTCAAAGTGGTGGATTAAATGATAATTGTAAATTATATTGTAGGGTCCCAAGTGAACCCCACACCTTCACCATATATCTTCTTTCTTATTAATTTCATGTATGTATCGTCATTCATCCTACGCATTACGATATCAGCATTTCAGCCATAGGTACCTTAAATTCAGCCATATCCTGAGTATCAATCCATATGTATATTTCCATCTCTTAACAAATATAAATGAATGTGGTGACTTTGATCTTGATTATCATTATTCATTATGCTGAGCTGTATAAAGAAAACAAAGGAACAAGCAGAAACTGCGGCAAAAGAAGTGGGATTCAAAAGAATGATATATATATATAGATATATATATATATATATATATATATATATATATATATATATATAAATATTTATCTATATATATATATATATATATATATATATATATATATATATATAATATATATATATATATAGTATATATATATATCTATATGAATACAAATAATTAGAATTAGAGGACAGAGCAGAGTGTTATAAAGGAGCATTACAGCCACCGTATGGATCTGGTCTTAAATTGCAGTCAAAATCTGGGGTTGTATTCCTTGAAACGTAGATAACTCTCCCTCTAATCCGTGGCTTATCCCTAGATAAGTTTGACAATTTTCATAGTTTGAGTTTCTCTTGATTTGTTGATATTCAATATGGAGGACAGTTGTTTCTTAATTTCGCATTTATTCTATTCGTTATATAGTATTTATATACGTTGCACATTTGTTTAAGAAAAATGAGTTCCCACAGACCTTTCCTATCTTCTCATTGGAAAACGATTTCCCTGGTTTTTACGAAATGTACCTAATATGTGCCTTTTGTAGCGTCTCTGCTTTTATAACTTAATATCGTAAATACAACAGATACAGAAAGATTATTGCTTTTTGTTATTGTTTAGTTATATTTACGAATGAAATAAATATATTAATAGATTTATTGCCTTGGGAAAACATTCGTAATTAACGCTCATTCTGGGTGAAATCTTCATTGATTTTATGAACTGTGGATACTTTTTGCTTACTCGGGGAGTAAGCCTACAAACTTTTTTTTTTTATATATATATATATAGTTTGGGAGATATGAAAGCCACATGGGAAAAAGCTTAAAATGTCTGAAAATTGTGTTTTGCATTGAGTTAAAGATACAGGAAATTTACGATAGGACATTTATGATTTATTTATTAGAATGAAAATGTAAAATATAAATAATATGCATGGTAAATCGTACAGATCAATTATTCCTAAAAATATATAGCATATATATTTTGATTTTCATTGGTGAAACAATGCGCTACTTTAAAAATTAAGGGTATAACAGGGGTAGAAAAAAAGTATTTATAGTGGTTAAAATACCATACCCTATTGAGGTATATAAGAAATATAATATACCCTTTACAATATATGCATATAAAGGGTATAATATATACATTTGTGATACCCTTTCTTAGGGGCGTATTGTAAGTCAAGAATACCCTTTTGCAGGGTATTCTATACGATATATGTACCCATGTATATTAATTATATAATTAATATATTAATCCATTACACCCTTAGGTGTAGTTATAGCTTACAGTATATAAAATCATAAGGTCAATGAATTAAAAATTTTTGGTTCAACAATTTATCATTTTCATCACACTTAAAAATCAAAAGTATAGCAGTGATGAAGGCGGGCAGGAATGTGATTCCAACTCCATGTATATGAGACAGAACAGAAGGCTGTGTTGCAGCCGGTTGACTGTGGAATACGTTTTGAAATATTGGTGCCACACTGTCTGGTACACACTCGCGACGACGTCCCTTTGGAGAATTCAAGCTTTTTATAACATTTCACTTGGGAAAGTTAGTTCCTGTATGTTAAAATCACCACTTGTCAAGTTTCACGGAAAAAATATTTCTCAGAATTCTCTAAAACTTCAAAATATTGCTCAATAGCTGTACCCGCCTCCACCACCTAACACCAATCAGTGACCAATGAAGTGAACGTGTGAAGTGTTCTTCTTCTTCAACTAGTGAGACTATAATTGCCAAGTGCTGCATTTGTAACATACTCAACTTGCTTCAAAATTATCAATAACTGAAAACTAACATCAGTAACTTTTTTGTTGCATTACATTATCAGTTTAACTATATGGTTATTTGATAAAGAGCAAAGTTCACTTCATGACATTATCAGATATACTTCCCAAAGCCTATTTTGAGCCCAAATGTAAAAAAGGTATAATATTCATTATGAATACCCGCCTACCAATAGAGAGGGGTATTTCTGAGCATTAGGGTATTTTAGCTTGTGTTTAAACCTTAGCTCAATCAATATACCCTTTCTATGCCTTGAACTTTCTACAGGGTATATGACCGTAGATTGCAGCCCACGCCTTAAGTAAGCTGGAGGTCAGATCAGGGTTGTTATTTTTCTCCTTACTAACATAGAAAAGTGAGTTTCCTTCAAATGATGCCTTTTCACGAAAAGTGAAATTTTCAAAAGAATGTTCCCTTTTGTAGGATTTTTTTGTTTTAAATAAACTGAACAAACAAAAATTTCAATGTGACATCGCTGACTACACAAAAATTATACTGGTGGTCCTCTATGATATCTTCGGTAAACTCACCTTCGCTAATGCCGTATTTATGAAAAAAGCCATGATTATGGAAGAGAGAGAGAGAGAGAGAGAGAGAGAGAGAGAGAGAGAGAGAGAGAGAGAGAGAGAGAGAGAGAGAGAGAGAGAGAGAGAGATGGGAGAGAGAGAGCAGATGAGAGAGAGAGAGAGAGAGAGGAGAGAGAGAGAGAGAGAGAGAGAGAGAGAGAGAGAAGTTGACCATAAACACAAACACATGGGTCTCAATAGGACGTAGATTATCGTTAAACTGCTTCTAAACATTACTGCTTATGTGGCTTTTTTGCGCTTTGCAGTTGCAAGATATTTTGGGTGGTATGCTGATGATGATCATAATAATAGTAAGAGGCTCTCGGAAATAGCACTGCCTTACAATATTTACTTCAAACGACGACACAAGTAGCACTCAATGAAAAAATGCTGATACTACACTACTGCAAAAAAAGGTTGGGAAAATATCTTTTACTAGAACCGTCATTTGTTCAATGTCAGTCCATTTTACTACAACGTTTAAAGGAAAATGACTATCTTCAGCGTCTTCCTTTGATTATCAGTAAGACTTTTGATTTCGCATGACTAGTTAAATTTATGAATCAAAATATTTCGCATAATGGTTTGAGGCAAACTTTTATTTATTCAATGTTCACCCGAAATCCTGCTTCCTAAACCTGTCCCTGACTTGGGAGTAAATCCATTAAAGCTACAGTGAAAATACGTCATCATTGTCCCGTTCTTGGCCTCTGTTGCAGACCAGTCAATTCAACAAATGGTTCGCATTGATGTAACATGAAAATACAATTACCCCCTTTGGAGGTAAATAGTTTGTTCGTAATTCATTTAAGCAAAAGCTGGATTACAGAGATACTGGTGATCTATTATTCGGTTTCCGAGTTTGTTTGTATAGTTGCATTTTCGCAAGCTGCCTCTTTTTCTGACTGCCTGTCCCTTTATCCCTCTTGACTGACGTCCTCTGACAACCGAGAGGTCAGGGGTCGGATTCCAGAGCGAAAGAGAAGCAACCGAATCAAGAGCCTCGAGGTCATTCGAGTGGTAGGGGTCACATCAATAGGTAAGAGAGAGAGAGAGAGAGAGAGAGAGAGAGAGAGAGAGAGTTATCAAAACATAATTTCAAACAAAATCAAGTAGGGAACTCTCTCTCTCATTGTTTATATGAAATGCTCCGTGAAATCGAAAGGGAAGAGCCGGGAGAAGATAACATGTTCATAATAAAAGGCTCATGAAGAAACTAATGAATATTTACATAAGCAATCAGCTGTTGTTAGATCCCAGACTAAAAAGCTCCAGTCTCCAGTGTCAGGCAAAAGAAAAAGAGGGTAAAAAGCAAACAAACTGAAACTTTTTCTCTCCCAAATATCCCAACAAGTATTAAACGTTAACACCCTCAGTTTCCTCCTTTTTCCTTGAGGTACTGCTCGCACCATTTTTTTTTTCTTTAGACAGCTCACCTCCCAAAATGGGAATCCCCGGCCTGAACAAACAGCAATACTTTTTGTTTCCCTCGACCAGACGTTTCTCAGCGTCGTTGACTTTGGTTAACACTTCTTTGCTTCGCTGCTGTATTTATTCTCCTCTCTATTTTTGTCTCCTGAAATGCAAATTCCTTTCGTTTCGGTGCTGTATCTCTCTTGCTTTGGGTTAAGATGCAAATGTGAGTAAAAACTTAGAGGAATTCTGTGATTATTTTTTTGTTTCACTTCGCTTATATTGGAGTGATTTTGAAGGCTTCACCAGCGGGCAAGTTTTCTGATACTTTTAACTTCCAAGAAGAATTAACACAGAGTACATCCATCTAACCCTCCACGTATATCTTTTTACATCTAAACACATTTATTATCCATTAGGTATAAAGAGGTGGAAATGCACATGTAGCTACAAATTTAGAGGTGAATTGTGAGAAGTGTCCATCTCAAAACTATCGTTGCAGCCTTTTGCCTCTGGAACTGGATTAGAGCCAAGATTGTCCCATAATGTCACAATGATGTCTGAAATGAATTTCAATTGATGTCTTTGTAAATAAATTATTTACAAAATAAAAACAAGTACAAATTGCGCCGAAGGCAATCGAGTTTTCTGCCCTGTGGTGGCCTCAGCGACGGCCCATAAAACTCTTAGCCTTGGCCTATGAAATTCAACCACGGCCCGGTGGTAGTCTATGTAGTTGGCTCCTACAGAGCTGCCAGAAGTACGATTATGGATAATTCAACTTTAAATAAAATAAAAACTACTGATTGGGGGGTGGATGATCAACATACCCATTTGCTGCCCTCTAGCCTCTGTAGTTTTGAAGATCTCAGGGCGGACGGACAGACAAAGTCGGCAGAATCCTTCTCTTTTACAGAAAACTAACAAGGTTGGGAATAGAGGATACAAAGACACAGACACACAGTATGGATTTGTCGACAATGAAATATGAAAAAGAAAATGCTGTATTAGGAAAATCTAAGATGAAGATATTCTTTTCCTCCTTGTGGCCGAGTAACCTGAGGTCTAAAACAGGCTTTTGCAACCCTTGCTCATTGTTATCCTCCCTCGAAGGATGTGCCTGAAGAAGGATCCCGCGCTGCCATGATCACAATGGTTACCTGGAATCGCGCTAAACAAATATTTGATTATAAAATGGATTTTGTAGATGAATAAAACACTGCGGATAGCTCACGGTGCTCCGGAATTCATTTTGTTCATTAGTGTCTCTGATTTTTTTGCTTTTTCTTCCCTCTCTCTCTCTCTCTCTCTCTCTCTCTCTCTCTCTCTCTCTCTCTCTCTCTCTCTCTCTCTCTCTCTCTCTCACACACACACACACACATACACAGAGATGAGTGAGGTAATTAATTTTATTCCATTGCTCATCCAGGTTATTCAAATGTCTTTAACTGTAATTGAAATCATTCCATTTTCAACTCTAAATGTAGATGTATATATTACTATGGAATTTTCCTTAATGAAATTGATTGATTTTAAAATAAATGTTTATTTATAATTTATGCTTTTACACTAGCTTTTGTTATTCAATATAAAAATACTTTTAACAGTTTCACGAGAATAAAACTATAGCAAAATTCAGATGAAAATCTATAAAACAATGTACACTAAAACAAAATTAAAATATTCACTAATAAAAAAACACACGCACAATTTTTTTTGAGAGCAATACTTCTTTTATCACGAGTCACGACGTCTCTTCTGTTCTTGAGATGTTAGACCTCAGAAGTAACTTAGATTTTTGCCTTCACTCAAGAACAATTGAATATTTTATTTGAAACACTTTCCCTTGTACTATTTCTGCCTCGCTTCATATCTGCTTATTTTCATTCTTTTTCAGTGCTTTTGTTATTTTAGTCTTCAATTACTTGTCAGAGATGTTTAATTCCCTTTTTTATTCAAAGAATTTGCTTTTTCTAACGAGATTTATCTTTGCTCTCAATCAGTCTGTTTCCCGTCATATTTCTTTTCCTACCTTTTATTTCTGCCCAGATGGTGCTCATGTTTTCTCCTTCTCAAAAAAGAAAAAAAAACCTTCTGATGTGTAAGACTGTGGACTGAGTCTTGTGTGATGAAGTCTAGGAAATGCAAGAGACTAATGATAAAGAACTGGTTTTCAACTATCATTTCATATTATCACTTTAAAATAATAGCAATATATTTTCACTTGCGCATTAAACTTCAATCATATATCACCTTATATATGTCGTGTCATTCTCAATTTCCAAATTTTTTAGACAAAAAGGTAAACTTAGACTGATCTTCTTTAGACCAATGAAGCGCGTTCGCCCCAACGCTTAGTTAATGAAAAATTTGGTCTAGAACGGCTCTTAGCAATAGAGATTGGCCAAATTGCTGGAGAGCGCTGGTTTTTTTTTAATGATTGAGATTGCTTTTCTTCCAGATTTTCGCAGAAGGAATCGTATGTAGGATGAAACGTGACCTTGACATAATTATCAGGGCAATTAACATTTCAGTGACTTATGAAAATGAAATGTTCCGTTTATTATGAATCTAAAAATTCCAACCTCCCAAATATGCAGCTATTTCAGTATATGAGGGATAAACAGTTACACCATATAACAAGGCAATCGTGAAACCTTTTCAATGAGAGTAATGAAATATCAACGCCTGTTTCTTAAACAAGGTTCAAAACTGTCTTCCTGAGTAGTGAGGAAAAGAATCCTAAAGTTAAAGCAATAAGGGAATTTTGTTATTCGCATATAACAAAAATACAATAGTTTCCCAATTTTATTCATTAGAATTTCTTTTGTTTCACCGTTCTGTTTGGCTGGATTTTTATTTTTCCTTCGACATTTTCTCATTTACTGATCTTTTCTTTGAAAAACTTGCTAAGAATAACGGTTTTATTAACATCGTCTTTGTTATATATTTCCCCAGCTGAATTCCCAATTAAAAAGAGTGTTTGCAATTAATTTCTTCCCTAATTTCGATGACAAAAAGACAAAATTTGCTTATGGATTAGAACAACCCTTTGTCAGCAGTATCTCTGAAATGACGTATAATATAAATAATGAAGGAAAAACTGTTTTTGAAAGGTTTCTCATTCTGGTCATAATATACGGATGCATTGGCAGACAGAGACGAGATTTCGGGGAAGTGTTGTTGACTTTCTTGTTTCTGGCGCTATGGTGAATGAGCCGGTCAGCGCCCTTCAGAGTTCCACAGATGAGGTGATGTTTGGTGGGGGGTGTTGGAGGAGTTGTACAAACCAAGACCTCCTTGCAGTAATCATGTAGACATCTTGATTTAGACGTTGGCGTGGTCTTTATACTGTATTTATGTAATTATTCTCATTATGGCTATTTTTTGACGTGAACGACTATTTATTATACTAGTCAGCATATTTCATCAGGACCGTCTCTAAAAGAACCACAGATGTTAAGTTCAACATTTTTAGTAATTGACTATCGTTATTACTCATTTCTTTTTCACACTTATTTTTCCCTAAATCATAATTGAAAAACAAAGCCTATTTCCTATCATACAAATTGAAAACATGACTAAATACCATTCTAAATCAGAAGAACAGAAGAAAAAGTGCTAAAAAGAGAACTCCCATTGATTAGCTTGATTTGTATGGTACTCTTATTTCATTTCATATGTCATATGCATACTCGTAAGCAAATCGTTTACTACCCTATTTTTGAATCTACGTTTCTGTTCATATCAATACAATACCTCCTTAATTTCCACTGGAAACCATATTAATTTGAAGTGAAACCTTTTAATTTGGCTACAGAAGTTTTTCCGCAAACTTCAGCTTCATTCTACATTGACACTCAAAACTATTTATACACTCCCTTACTTACAAATCAAGCTCCCAAAGTTGTCTCTGCCATACTGGAATTACGTGAAATCAATCGAGAGATGAGGATGTAGAAGGCCACTGGGTATTATCCTAAGGTTGTATTTGTAGCGTTTAAGGTTTAGATTTTTTTTTTTTTTCATTTATTTATTTATTTTTTTTTTGAGACATGAAGTCAGGTTATCCGTAAATAATAACGATAAAAAGGACTGAGGAGAATTTAAGTAGGGCTGAGGAATAGAACGACTGAAACCTCTAACCTTCTTTATAAGCCTTATTAGATGTCACCTAGAACGAAATAATTATGCTATATCATAAAAAAACTGAATACATAACCATCAATAAAATTACTACTACAAGAAAAACGAAGAAAATTAAAAGTATGAACAAATCTCTCTTGTATCTTCGTCCCTGTGACCTCCTCTCTCAAACCATTAATGTTTACCACCCTTCTGTTCGTTTAGTTCATCTTCATAGCAATCAATTTCACCAAGGAATTTTAGAATACTAGAAGATTGCCAAACAAATAAAAGGAATACGCCATCTCTCTCTCTCTCTCTCTCTCCCTCTCTCTCTCTCTCTCTCTCTCTCTCTCTCTCTCTCTCTCTCTCTCTCTCTCTCTCTCTCTCTCTCTCTCTCTCATTAGAATTCAGAATTGGAAAAAATTGTTTAAAATGAAAAAGTTTAATGGAAACTAGTAAAATGTACAGTTTCACAAATCGCATGCGCTTCGAAAGTGTTGGCGAAGTAAAGAGAGAGAGAGAGAGAGAGAGAGAGAGAGAGAGAGAGAGAGAGAGAGAGAGAGAGAGAGAGAATCTTTCATACAAAGGATTGTAGATTAAGACTCAAATGGAAACAGATTAAGTGGCGATTTGATGAAATTCTAGAAGACTCCGAGAGGCTTCGTATATTTCAATCTGCATATGCACTGTGATAGAGACCTTTTCATTTTCCAGTTGAAGAAGTTATTTTACTTTCGTTTTGTATAAGTTCCTATCGTCAGTTCCGTTTCAGCTAAAGATTGAGATCTGAAAAATTCTTTGATCCTGTAAAGATGGCTTTTTTTATTTTTATTTGTTTATTATTATTATTTTTTTTTTTTTTTATTTTTTTTTTTGGGGGGGGTGGGGGGGGGGGGGGCGCATGAAAAGCCTATAAATAAACGCTAGTCTGCCGAGGTAAATAATAAGAAACTCGGTGTTACCATACCGTTCCAGAGCATCTGGAACATGACCTGTGACTGGATAAAGGTCACGTCTGATGCTCAGTGGCGATTAACCCTGTGCGAACTGGAGCTTATATCCCCCATGAAGGTTCACCTTTTTTTGCAAATGTTATGTTGGTTACTTAGCCAGAGATCTTATAAATATTAAAGTACTTGATGCTGTTCCTTTCATTTCCATTTAAGACCTGGTGTGGAAACAGATTTTATTGATTTCAAGTAATAATTTCTTCATAAGGGCGGTATTCAGTTAACTGATGATGACTTTTTAATACCAAAAAAACTAAAGGGCAAGCCAGTATATCAACAATAATGGCAAGAGTTTGTAACCGGAAAAAGGTCGAGTGATGACTATGTTGAGAACTTCTATGTCATACATATAATGGCAGCAGCATAGTTGATGGCTTCTTGTTATTATAGTGAAACTGTGATATTGATGTTAAATGCATTTGTAGTCATTTATGTTAACTCGTGGTACCAAATTGGAATGGAGATGCGTAGGCCTCCTGCCCCCTAATGTTGTGGGAAACCCTCAGGCCCACATTCCCAGGGGGTTAACCACCTTACTACTGAGGTTGCCTTATAGCTTCATATATTCAAGAGCCTCTTTATACCTATAAAAATACTTAAGCAAAGATGTCAACTCCGAAAATTGTAAAAAAAAAAGAGGGTGTAGAAAAAGAGGAGTTAAGGTCCCCTTCGAAACGGCCCTCAAATTTCGGATTTTGACTAAAACTTCACTGGGGGTGGGGAGGGGTGTCTATAGTGAAAATTATGTAGACCTGGCTTCAAAGTACGAAAGTTGTAAAAAATGTGGGGTAAGAAAAAGAGGGATTATGACCCCTTTAGAAACGCCCTTGAATTTCGGATATTAACTAAAACCTTCCCAGGGGAAGGGAGTCTATGGTACAAATTTGGTACCCTAGCTGTCAATTCCAAAAGTTGTAAACAATGAGGGCGTATGAAAAAGGGGTTCAAGACTTCCTTAGAAATGGTCCTCGAATTTCGGATTTTGACTGAAACTTTCCTTGGCGGTAGCGGATCTATGGTAAAAATTTGGTAGCTCTAGCTTTCAGTCTGGGAGTGCGTAACAAGAGAAAATAGGCAAAATAGCAATTTCTAATTCCATGTAACATTTTGAAAAACTAGTCAAAAAGCCATTGAAGGATTATTAGAAAAGTCACTTTTTTTGTTTGATTTATTTTTTTTACCTAACAGTTATTTACCACTTTATTAATGCATACATAAACCAGCTATTTACTTTTGTGAAAGTCTAAAATACAACCCATAAAATAAAAAATAACAAATCTTGTGATATTGAATGCCTCTTAAATAAATATCTTAAGAATTGTCCTGATAATGTTTTAATTATTTTAGCAAAATATTTAGTATCATTTTGCAAACAGGAATATTGACTTCTGATTGGTGCATAGTCTATAGGTTTTCCAATATAAGAATAGAAAGGTTCCTTCTATGACCCAGATATTGAGATGTGTTGGCTTACAGCTTAACTGAATGATTAATTTACTAATTACTTGAAAGGTGCTAACATCCCAGGAAAGGAACAGGCTAGTTTTAGAGAGGGATACAGTACACTGGATCATATCTTTGCGTCACACTTACTCACTGACCAATACATACCTATAAGTACCTATAATGCTTTTGTAGACTATAAAACTTTTGACTTGATGGATAGATCGCTCCTTTGATGGACATTATTATTCCAATGTTTTTAATGGGAAAGTCATCATTGGCATATATAAAAGGTATGAAAATGCAAAATCCTGTGTTAAGGTAGGTAATTCCATTTCTGATTATTTCTCATGTAACATCGGTGTTAGACAAGTCGAACATTTGTAATCTCTCTTATTTCTCGTGCATTGAAATGATATTCATCATTTTGTCAGCAGGAGCTACAAAGATCTTGACATGTGTTAATGAAAAACTTGATAATCTCAGTGCTATAAGTACTGTACTTAACTATTGTGAACAACGGCATCTTACAGTAAATACAGCTAAGACAAAATAGTTATATTTTCTCGAAGTAAGTTTCGATCTCATCCTCATTTCCAGCTTGGCAATTCTGGACTAAACCTGGTTGATGATTATGTATACTTAGGTATTACCTTCAGCTTTAATGATTCTCTTAATCAGCAAAAAGAGTAGTGTACAATCTATTAAAAGCATTTGGAGTAGTTCAGGTGATTTTTATGTTATTTCGATTAAAAAATGAGTTGATCTCAGGCCAAGTAATATAAGAAAGCAGAACCGTATAAGTGAAATTAATGAAAAACGATTATACAAAAACTCAGTAGATTTAGATGTGGTAAGAAAAACTTTCTAGTTTCACATAACAGAAACTTAGGCTCCCAAGGACCAGTAATTTGTACAAAGTGTACACCAAAGAACAGTTTGATGAATACCACCATCCCATAATATGTCCAGCTTATAGTGGGCTGAGATCAATGCATGCAAGTTAGAGTTAAGATTCAACAAAGATCACGTCAGAAATAACCAATTAGAAAATTAGGTCGAAGGAGGGAAATGCATTTGAAATTGACATCAAAATGGAACCTTTTATTTTATTAATTATTGGCAAGTGCAGTAACCAGGTACTTGGCACAATTTATATATGTATATAATATTATGCTAATATAATATTTTATATACTTATATAACTATAATAATTAATTATTTATATAATTACCTAACTTATTACTAGGGTATGAAAGGAGAGATGAGAGAGACGAGAGAGAGAGAGAGAGAGAGAGAGAGAGAGAGAGAGAGAGAGATGGATACTGATATATAGTTGTACTGTTCTCATTCACGAATATGAGGTATGTTAATGTACTCTGCAATGAGAACGAAGTAGAAACTGCGGATTAAAAAATAGAGTTACATATCTTAATTTGTTCCGATACTTTCGCCCTAAATCAGGCTTCTTATGGAACTGTTGACTAAACAGTTTTGTAAAATATACAACGAACATTATATTTACATTTTACCAGGAAAATTGTATAAAATGAAACAAATGATTACGGTAATTAGTATTTACAACTGCTGCATTCTGACATAAAATGCTTCTACTCAAATGTAAACACAAGTCCGCAATATAGTTTGCTTTTACTGTTTTTGCCATGAAATTTCCTGGAAGGGTTCTTGGGGAGGCCAAATCTGATGGGGCAAATCAAACCCTGTAGTTTCTTGCTTTCTTTTGTTCATTTTTTTCGTTCCATCAGGACCCCAGGAAGAGAATTCCAGTCTTACGCTAATCATACAAAGACTTTCTCTCATATGAACTATTTTAGTCACGGAGAGAATTTTATTAAATCAATAGCACTGATTCACTATTGTGGGGGGGCTCTAATTTCGAAACAATCTGTATATATATATATATATATATATATATATATATATATATATATATATATATATATATACACATACACACACAGAATATATATATATATATATATATATATATATATATATATATATATATATATATATATATATATATATATATGTATAAAAGCTTTGGTGGCTTGGCGAATTTTACCTAGCTTTCAATACATTGTAAGTCTGCATTCTGTGATTAATTAAAGTTCGAAAATACCGCTTCATAACCACAATGAAGAAAAAAACTTATTTGCGATGGATTTCTTCCGTCACCGTATGTAATGTTTAATTAATTATGCTATTATAATAATCAATTATACGTGTCGGAATTTGTATCGATTAAAAAAAAAAAGAAATACTGCGAACAATGGGGAAAAGAAAGTTAGAAATAAGTCGAAGTCATTAACGGCAGAAGCCACAAGAGAATTCCAGAACCTGATTTTCAACGTTAACTCCAGAATTTCCCAATACTTCGAACGCGACCCCCTCTTACAGTGGGCCTTACGAAGCAGACTGTGAGTGATACAAAAGGCTCCTTGCAGCGCCTCTTCGTTGCTCACTTGGATGCTCTCTGTCCTATATTTTTCGATTATTTTCATTCCGGGCTTTCCAACTCCTTTGAGTTTGCCTTCCTTCCAATTTCACACACCATTGACGAATAAATCCCTCGAGAGAACCACATAGAGCTTGAAATTATTGTAATTAGAGCCCTGATTCGATCATTACTTCCGCAAAAGATCTTTTCGTTCCACTGGTAGTAAATGGATTTGTTGTGAGTATTTATAGCGCTCATCAATATATCAATGATTATTATTGTTTTTTTCTGCCTGTAAAATATAAAAGTTGAGTTTCATCCTCCAGTTTTCGTTGTCATTTTCACAAAGGCCAAACTTTAAAATAATAATTTTAATTCGTCTTTACTTTTTCTCTTGTTTCTGCAGACACCAGATAATAGTGAAGCTTCATTGGATAACCTTTAGCTAATTAATGATCGTTGGCAAAGAGAGAAGGGGAAGTCCTTCAAACCGCGCATTGTTTGATCAGAGTTTGGAAGAGAAGCCAAACTTCTGCGGATATGGTCAGTCACTTGTTGAAAGGAGTTATGTAAACATTCCGGTTTAAAAACATATCTAATTTTATATATCTATATATATATATATGAAATATATATATATATAATATATATAGATATATATAGGATTTTATATACATTTTATTTATATTAATATATATATAATATTATATATCTTAATATATATTATTATATAATATATTGATATATATAATTTATAGATATATAAGTATATACATATATATATATATATATTATATTATATATAATATATATTTTAATATCTATATATATTTATATATATATATATATATATATATATATATATATATATATATATATATATATTTATATAATAATTATATAATAAATTATATATATGTATATATGTACAGATATAGATATATATATATATATATATATATAATAATAGATATATTATTATATTATATAACTATATGATATATATATTATATATTATAGATATATATATATACACATATATATGCGTAAAGCCTACGAAATCAACGAATGAAAGTGAAATAGTAGTGTACTGCTGCCAGGCCTTTAGTCTTCTCATCCTTTACTAAGCAGACTGATATAAATATGAAAGTAAGTTTACAAAGAAAGCTAGAATAAATGGCAGTTAGGGATTATAAATGAAAATATCTACCTGGTATCCAACACACCTGAAGAATTAGTAGACCTTCCCAGCACAGGGGTACAATTTAAGACGATTTACAAAGTATTAAGCCCAACTGTTCGGAAGCAGGGACAAGACAATTAAAAGGTTATATAGGGAGCTGAATGACTAACCCCTCCCCCAAAAGATATAAAAGTATAATACAATAAATCTCATTATGGAAAACAATTGCAAAAATTATGTGATGAGTAGTTTCACACACCACACACCCGCCACAACACCACTACACACACACACGACACAAAGCACACACACACATATATATATATATATATATATATATATATATATATATATATATATATATATATTATATATATATATATATATATATATATATATATATATATATATATATATATATATATATATATATATGCATTAACCTACAAATGTCCTTTAATATCTTGTTTGCTTTATCTCGAAAATAATGCATTTTCATATATGTTAACCGAAGGGGAATGGTTTTAGCTGATAATACTTTCGTCCTCTCGTGGATTCGAACCAGCAGGCAGAGGAGAAATAAGTACTTCAGGGAAGGTACCGACTCGGCCAACAAGTGAGGTAACGTCACTGAAGTCCTGATTTCTCCTCGGTGCGGTATTTCAAATCCACGAGATTGCGAAATTATCAGCATCTAAAATATTTCCCTTTGTTTAATATATATGATGCTATAATAATTCCGAGGTAGAGCGAATTGGATATTAAAGGACATTTGCAGCTCACTGCGTGTATATGAATCACAGTGATGTGATAAAAATTCATATATGTATGTGCGTGTGCGCCATAATCATTCTTTATGTGTGAAGGTTAGGCCACACTAATGAACTACCCTTTGATGATTCATCCGTAGATTAAATGAATACGCAGATGAATGTTGCAATAGATGAAATGGAATGCATTAATGTTGGCCATTAAAGACGGAAGGGAAAATGATTAGTCATACGAAGTGAATATGCAAATGTACATCTTTGGAATGTTTCACTTCTCATTGGTTTCGTGACTGGAATGGCCCGAGGAATATTCTGAATGAAGGTATTCATAGCGATATATGAAGCTCTTACTTCATTACGCGTTGAATCTGTGAGAGAAAGACATGACATTTTATTGTAATTCTCTGCATAGTCCCTTTTGGAATCAGATCCAATGTCACACAAACTGAAAATGAAGCAAGAGTTTTATAAGGAATTTGGTTTTGCAGCGAATGATAGAAAAGAAAAGAAAAGAGTGAAGCGCATAATCAAGGCCACCGAAAATAGATCTATCTTTCGGTTGTCTTGGTGTAGTAACGCTATAAGAGCCGGAGCCCAAGAAACTTTAACTATGGCCCAGTGGCAGACGTACGATCATGGCAAACTTTATATTACTAATAATAATAAAAACTACTGAGGCTGGAGGGCTGAAATGTGGTGTGTTTGATGATTGGACGGAGGATGATAAACACACAATTTGCAGCCCTCTAGCCTCCGTAGGTTTTAAGATCTTAGGGCGGACAGAAAAATGCGCGGACGGACAGACAAACCCGGCACAATAGTTCTCTTTCACAGAAAACTAAAATACTGAAAGAGTCAGCAATTGTCGTAAAGCTATGCTAAAAAGCAAGAGAATGCTCTTCGTTCGGAAGAAATAAGCTAACCAAATGATATGAGCAAAACGCGTTGAAATTAAATTCTAGAGAAAAGTTCTACTCGAAATGGGCCTCCTTCATAGCAGTTTCGCTAAAAATGGTCCCCATGAGAAAACTTCATCAAGCTCTAAAAGCTCTGGGCCATATTCTATTTTTTTTTTTTTTAGATTGGACGAGGCTTCGAAAATAGGATAAATGCGTGAAAGCTCTTCTCTGAATGATCTCTGCAACAACATTAAACTGTGTACCATTTGGAAGCCACATTTTGTATGAGTGAGGATTGTGCAAATCATTTTTGATATTTTTCTAAACTTTAACGGAAGCGAGTAAGACATTCGTATGCTTATTTTTCCATACAATAATATTGGTTAATTTTATACAAACAGCAAAACCTTTACTAGTAATTTAGGAAATATGAATTAATGATCAAGGCATTTACTGTTCATACTTGTGTTATAAGACCCAAATTAGGGATGAATTAGTTTCACCGTTGCCGATGGAGGACTAAATTTTGAATTTGATGAAACTGATCTTGGAGACTAAGAGGAAGCGAATGAGCAGGGGAGCATAATAACCATAACTAAAATATTAAAGTGCGCAATTAAAGGAATTGGGGAAGGAGACTGTATTAATATTCATATTGTTCAAGTTTCTCTCTTTAGATATTCGCAAGAAGTGAATATCTCAAAACTCTTTGGCGTTATGCGATGTTTCTATCTGCTTAAACATCTTTGGAGATTTTCTTTGTGGGTATTTTTTAAAAAGTTTCTATAACTAATTTCTTTCATAAAAGATTTTCGTTGCCTTTTGTTATGATTTTTCATCCATTTTCTAGGTAAATAAGAGATTTTTTTATCTTCTTGGTTCCATTTTAGAACATTTCAGAATCTTGATGCATTTGTAGTCTTCCTTCATTCATTTATAGCACAGACAATTATGTTGGTGACTCCTTTCCCATCAAAGTATTTAAAATTATGTTCGGGATCACATTTTCTGAACCCACACAAACAGCTTCAAAGAGCCACAACTTAGCGTTTCCACAATTATCTCGTAAGCGGTATAAAGAAAAGGAGTCATCTCAGGACAATTGTAATTTCACTAAGTGGAAGAGAGGTTAAAAGGGGTTCTTCGAGATAACGGTTCCTGCGAGGGGAGATAATCGTAATTTGCAAAGGCCACTCTCGTTTCTGTGTCACATTGACAGAGAGTTTTCTATTAGTATATAAACTAGTTTCCTTTCATTCTGTGAGTCTATTTTATGTACAGCAGGTAGCCTAATTATTTAGAGAGGAGGCGCGCGAAGAGCTTGCGTTTGTTTGTTTGTTTGTTTTTTTTTGTGGAAGAAAGGCTTTAATTCTAATCATATTGCTCATATTTTGGTTTATAAAGGTTAGATTTTCTTTTAGTCTCTTTTTGCAATTAAGAGACTTTTTCTGCTTTTATCTACTTTGGTCAGGAATAATAATAATAATAATAATAATAATAATAACAATAATAATAATAATAATAATAATAATAATAAATAATAATAATATAATAATAATAATAATAATAATAAAATAATAATAATAATAATAATAATAATAATAATAATAATAATAATAATAATAATAATAATAATAATAATAATACATGTTTTATTGAAAATAATGGCTACTTCAGCCGCGTTTATTTTGTGTGGAGGTTTCTCTATTATTGTTATTACTGACTTTTCTTCTGAACTCTCTCTCGTCTCTCTCTCTCTCCTCTTTTCTTCTGTATTCAAATTAGCTATTAAAACGCCATAAGGGGGATTCATGTAAAAAACGTGGTATTTGTCAAATTGTATATATTATAATACAAAACGCAGTACGAATTTGATCTTAAGCCTAATCAACAAAAGATACTACACACACACACACACACATATATATATATATATATATATATATATATATATATATATATATATATATATATATATACATATATATATATGTATATATATATATATATATATATATATATATATATATATATATATATATATATATATATGACTAGTAAAAATGTTCTTTTACATGGCTTTCCCAAA
Organism: Macrobrachium nipponense; assembly: GCF_015104395.2. Classification (NCBI taxonomy): domain Eukaryota; kingdom Metazoa; phylum Arthropoda; class Malacostraca; order Decapoda; family Palaemonidae; genus Macrobrachium; species Macrobrachium nipponense. The sequence continues at coordinate 69,073,405 of NC_061092.1, forward strand.
ACTCACAAATACAATCTTCCGTTCAGACCCATCGTTTCATGTGCCGGAGCTTTCAATTACAAAATTTCTAAATGGTTAGCTGGCCTCCTTTCCCTTTTTCAGGCACTTTTTCTCCCAGTCACATTAAACATTCGGAAGATTTTTGTCACAAATTCAGAGAAGCACATATACCACTTCACAACATAAAACTTTTAAGCCTTGACGTAGATTCCCTATTCAAAAAAGTACCAGTACAGGATGTTCTTCAGTTTTTGAGGGAAAAATTAGCCCATTATTCAGATCATTTCCCAGTGGTGCTTGACAAAATAATAAAGTTAGTTGAATTATTTGTATCTAATAACGTACTTTCATTTGAGGAATCATTCTATAAGCAAAACTTGTGATGTAGTATGGGTAATCCTTTAAGTCCTGTTTTAGCCAATCTGTACATGGAATACTTTGAAACTACAGTAATAAATGCAATAAAACCCAAAAAACATGTGGTGAATGAGATATGTAGATGATATTCTAAGATTTTGGGATAATAGATGGGGCAATTTTAATGAATTCCTTTCAAAATTAAATGCATTAGTGCCCAGCATCATATTTAAAGTTGAATGGGAAACAGACAACAACATTCCATTTCTTGATGTTTTAGTAATCAGAGACACGACAGAATATAAATTTACCATAAACAGAAAACCTACATTCTCACTTTCATACATTCACTACTCTAGCTACCACGACAATCCTATAAGATAGGCGTAGCCACCAATAGCCAGCAACCTATTCTCAAGACCCTTACGAATTTGTTCCCCAGATTTCCTGGAAAAGGATTTTGAACTAATTCGTTAGCAGCTTTCGTCTTTAAGGTATCCTAACCTTATAATTGAGAAAGCAATTCACAAAGCAAAAGTAATTTTCTACCGACCCCCTCAAGACAAGACCAGATAGACACCCAACAATAAACCTGGACAGGATTAAGATGGTGACCCAGACTCTCGGAAAATCTAACTCTTTTGCATTTACTTACCCAAACACCTTAGCCAAATCCCTGATTAACATCCAACAAAAGGACACAGTCGTTTACGAAATCCCATGCCTGGACTGTGACCAAACTTACATCGGATTTGCAGGAAAATCACTTCCCCAGAGATTAATACAACATGAACAGCCAGTTAGATATGGACAACAGAACTAAGATATTTTCAACCATATAAATGAACATAACCACAGAATAAACTGGAATTTCTCACATATAATTTATAGCAGCAATTGCCAGAACAAGAGTCAAATGATGGAATCGGCCTTGATTAAACAGAGACAGGTAATGAACATCTCAAAGGGTGCATGGAGTACAGATGTAATTGATAATGTTTTCATTCAAACAACACTTAAGAGGATTAAAGGAATATTATCAGCGGAGTGACCTCAATTGGCTTACCTGTGGATTGTTCTCTTGGTATAAGTACCACCATTTCTATAATTTTTCTCATTCATCTACCTGAAGATGGAGACAGCAGTCTCTGAAATATAGTATTTTCTCTCGATATTCTGGCGTTTTTATTGGCTCCTTTTTTCGATGGAATTCTGTTGGAACAGAATATTTTTGCTAGTCACATATAATATATATACACATATATAATCCTTTGACATGATTCATCTGTTGTTCTTAACTGTCTAACTTTACTCCATTTCTCTTCATTAGCGACCACCTGAGGGAAACTTTCTCTTGCTCAAGGCAGCCGAGCGTTGGATATCGATAACTTAGCAGCCGTTTCACTCTCTTTCTCTCTTTCATTCCCTTTCTTCGTGTATGCTTGTACGTCTATCCACCTTCCTATCCTTCCCGCTGTCTTTCTCCAGACACCAACAAATAGATTTTATATGCAGAAATCAAAGTTAGTTACCTTCCGGGACTCCCTTTCTATGGGAACATTTTCAACGTCTCAGGTCAGTCACAACAATGAGGCTTCACACATTACTACTTCTCAGAGTTCAAAGCATCTGGCTTAACAAAGTGAAATGTGAGGACAAGAAACATTCTGAATGGTCTTTTATTATGATTTTTTCTTTCTATCACAGTCATCCAATTCGACTGGATGGTTTTCATAGTGTGGGGTTCCGGGTTGCATCCCTTAGGAGATCATCAAATTTTTCATTAATTGCACTGTCTCTAGTAGCACACTTATGTATTCGTCCTTTTTCCACATTTTTCAGGGATTTTGGGATCGTGACTAGAGTTCCTGTGATTATTATTATTATTATTATTATTATTATTATTATTATTATTATTATTATTATTATTATTATTATTATTATTATTATATTTCTACGCTTATTGTTATCACTAAAATTTAAAAAAAATTATTATTACTGTGATTAAAACCTTCATAGAGTATTACTATTTTCCTTTTCTCATTTACCCTTTAGGACGTGACTTCTGTAACCACCTAAAGTACCTAGTTGGAAATGAATTGTATGCAATCTGTTTTTTTAATTGTTACCATTTTTAATTATTTTTACCATTATTTTCAATATTAATAGTAGCATTACCATTATTATGAATACTATTTTTATACCTCTTCAGCAACTGTAAGGATATTGTCGATTTATCTTTTTTTTTATTTTATTCACTATGGTATCTTATGTATTGTATATGTTATTGCATCTTCTTTTTATAGTCCATGTTTATGGCCTTGAGCGGAAATTATTATTATTATTTATTTTTCATAAAACTGTCAATGAATGTTGTTTTTGCTTGACAATGAAAATTTAGCTTGTTATTCAGCTTAAACCGTGTAACTCGAAAGCTTGCGGGTGTGTATACGTCAATACATCCGTGCAAAAGAGGGAGAAAGAAGTATAATAATGAGCAACAAAAAGCTGGATTTATTCACCCGAGACAAGATGAATACAGGGACTTCGTCTTTACAAAGAGGCAGAAGGCAAAATTCCATGAGGAGCCGTTATTCCATTCTCGTCACGGAGTTCCTGAACTTCTTAAATCTTGACTGGAGTCCGGAAGATTCAGCCCTGTTAGTTTTCTGTAAAGGAAAATTATTCTGCGGCTTTGTCTGGCCCTTAGATCTTAATAACTACTGAGGCTAGAGGTCTGCAAATTGCTATGTTGATCATCCTCTCTCCATTCATCAAACATAACACGTTGCAGCCCTCTAGCCTTGGTGGTTTTTATTTCATTTAAGGATATGGTTAGCCATGGATCGTGCGTCTGACACCACCAGATGTGCTTGCCGCCGACTCTTCTTCACTCGACCATACTGCAGCACATCGAGAGTTTCATACAGCATTATACGCTGTACAGAAAACTCGATTCTTCGACTCACTATATGTTTTTTTTTTTTTTTTTTTTTTACCTGGACACTTACTTGCCTCAAACGTCAGCAATTTTGCTTCCATTGGATAACTACATAATCTGTTAAGCTATGCGCCACTGTTATGAAGCGAAATGGTTTGCAGATCTTTAGGTTTTTAATACATGCCGCACTAATTATAATAGATTTCAATGAAAGATTAGGTAATTTAAATTCTAAAGATGGTGGATATTAGGAACCGAAGATATCTCACTGACCAAGATAAACTAGAATCGACCCCATCTAAAGAAATGATGGGGAAGATGCAGAGGTCCATTTTCCTAGTTAAAGGGGCGAGGTCGGTGGGGTATAAACTAAATAACGTCGACATAAACTAGTATATACACCTTTTTTCAAATATAGCAGTAGTAAGAAGAAAACATTGGAAAGATGCCTTATAAATTCCCACCGAAGGAACAATAGACTCGCGTGAATGGGTCTTTGGTCTATTTCGTCATACATAAAATCGTGAATTAATTGGTGGTAACCCCTGTTGGTTTACCAGAATCGAAAATACTGTTAATCACCTTTACAGTGAAGTACAATATATTGAATCAGCATTGATTTAACTCTGAAAAGTGAAGTCGGTGTACGGGCCAACTCTAGTCGGGTTTACCGGAAGGAAAAGTTCAGAAGTCCTCATCTCAAACCTCCTAATCTTTTCGACATCCTTTCCATCCTTGACCAAAGAGCCTTTATAGCTAAAATCCGTTTTCATGAAAACCGGTCACAAGCCTCGAGACAGGATTCGTGCTGCCACACACAACACAAGTGTCTAATTACCCCCAATGAGCGTCAGAAGGCAATTCATTCTGTATTTTATCATTTCTTTGCCAGAAAATATAATAATAATAATAATAATAATAATAATAATAATAATAACAATAATAATAATAAAAAGCACCGGAGAAACTGTACAGCGTGCAATGCTCTATATGAAGCACTCGGCCAACTCTCAGCTAAGGCCCATGAAACTTTTAGCCACGCACAGGTGGTGTGGCCTTTGCCAGACGCACGATCATGGCTAACTTTACCCTTAAATGAAATAAAAACTACTGAGGATAGAGGGCTGTAATTTGATATGTTTGATGACTGGATGGTGGATAAACAACAACCCGTTTTGCAGACTTCTGGTTTAAATAGTTTTTAATACCTGAGTGTGGACAGAAAAGTGCGGACGGGCAGACAAACTCATCTCAATAGCTTTCTTTTAGGGATAACATCTTGTGATATTATGAATAACATATTCAACCAAGGTGACCTCCCTTATCAAATTAAATTATGTGTTAATATACGAAGTAAATATGAACACGTGTACGTGTTCCTTCGCTGAGAGGAACCCAAGTTACCTCTCAACCTTCCAGGCATAAAAACCTCCATAGAATAAAGAACATCGAATTTTGTTTGAAAACTTTGGGTTAAAGATGGTTCCATAGGCAATACATCCGAGGTGTAGTAATAAGGGAAATATTAGTTTCCCATAAAAAGCACTTCCACAAGAGTTCTAATAATACGCGATCAAAAAACCTATAAAAGATGAAGAGCTCCAGTAACTGCGGCCGCCCCCCCCCCCCCCCCCCCCCCCCACCCCCCCACATCCCTTTCTTTACTAGACGCTGAAGTACAACACTCTTAATACGATGGAAGTTGGCGAGAGACATTTATTATAAATAAAGCGATGTCGTTTTGAAATAAGCCAAACAATAAGTATTTGCAGCTATATTATTATTATTATTATTATTATTATTATTATTATTATTATATTATTATTTTATTATTATTATTATTATTCAGAGGCTGAAACCTATTCATATGGAACAAGCCCACTGGGGCCACTGACTTGAAATTCAAGATTCCAAAGCATATGGTGTTCATTAGGTAAAGATAAGACGAGGTAAAAGGAAATACAGTAAGAAGATATATCACTTATTAAAAATGGAAAAAAATTTTACATTAACCCTTATATAAACAATAATAAGAGAGAAGATATCAAAATAAATCAGAAAAAAACAATTCGAAGTGTGCAACTATTTTTAGTTCTTCATTTTCACGCCCATTTAATGAGATGAAAGAAGATAAGAAGCATATTCTTGTCGGACATAAAAGCCCAGTAACTGAGAGTAAAATGACAGAAATAGGATGACCCAGAGGCCTCTGCCTAAAGTCTGATGACATCAAGGAACAGGACGCCTCGTCATACTTTCTAGGCAATATTTTTTACTAAAGTGTATGAGGCTTTGTCTATGCAACCCATAAGTTCTAGTTAGGGATCTATAAAGCTGCTGTGTATAACGGAATTGTAAAAGTTAAGGTTTATAATCACTATGTATATTATAAACTTGTAAAACGTAAGTTTTATAATAATCATAATTCATTATAATTAGTTATTGTAATTATTACTAGGTAAATACAGGAAACGCGATATCGGGACGATTTCAAATTATTCTAAGTTCTGAGAGTTTCTCTAAGTTCATCTAATAGTGACAGCGGTATATTTGGATTCCAAAAGAATAATGAGTGAAATAAGTATCTACAACTTATAAGATGTAGTATTTCTTTAAGTGGAGAGGACACCGATATAAGTGTTCCATCTTTGCAAAGGGATTGTGCTTCCTCTTAACGATTAGTCATTCCCACTTGCTACTCATGAAACTACTGTTACCACTGAAAGTCCTGCAAATAAAAACACCTTTGTTTTAATAGTTCTATTGTATCGTTGGATTAAATATCCTTAGAATTTAGTGATCAATTAGTTCCAACTTAAAAGATTCTGATACACGGTGTTCTGGAGATCCTGGCTTGCTTTTGTAAAGAAACCAATCACCCCCTTCCCTTGAGAGCCCAGGGTCAAATGAGTGACCCGTGGGTGGACCCTTGCCAGTCGATCTATTATTGGAATCAATTCTGTAATGGATTATTCCACTTGAATTGGACATGAAGGTCTTTTGAGTGATCAAATTACTTCTCAAACAAAGTGCATCTTATTGAATGGTGTAGCAACAGTGCCCTCCCTTTCACTAAATTAGGCTACTCTTTTCACTGAATTATTTATAAGCTACACTGCTGTCATAATTCACATTCTGGAAAACTGCGAAAGTTAGAAAATTATATCTTAGTACGTAAAGATATTTTTAGAGGTGATCGCAGAAAGAGCACTCATTGAAATAAATACAATTCTGCCGGTTCAACTCAATGCTGAGAACACGACCTCCTTGAAAATAAAATCAGTTTCTTTGGATGGTTAAAGAAAAATACGGCTGGTCCATCGTCATTTGTGAACAGAGTTCTTTCCGAAGTAAAACGTGTATTTTATAATAATGAAAAAAAAAAAAAAAAAAAAAATCTCAGAAAAAAAAAAAAAAAAAAAAATAAATAAAAAAAAAAAAAAAGAGAATCAGATCATCAATTTTCCTCCTGGCTCTGATTTGGAAAATCTTCGCTAAATTTTAAACGGTATCAAGTTTGATTTCGATTTCGGACACGGCGGTACCCTTCGGAGAAGGCGCACAGTAATTAAAACAAAAGACTTGTACCTGGGCCATAAATTATGTATTGCGAAAATTGCAGTACCTCTCACGTTGGTGCAATAACGAGGGATTTGGATGGTAGGCTTGGGGGAGCACAGAAGAGGCAAATAAAGGAAGGAGTGTGGGTGTAATGCTTAGTCGGCATGAAGATCAGCTAATGGAATTCCAACACCAAAAACGCAATTCAAATACAGTTTCAGGTAAATAAAGAGACTACTTAAAGAAGTGTTGTTTGGCAGGATCTCCGCTACTTTTGGATCTGAAAACTGAACGTTGTCAATGAAAGCAACCTTTGTTTATGGGTTGAAGAAAGAGTACTGCAGATATGTGTATCCATTTCCTGTAGGACACTCATAATCGTTGAAATATAATAACAATTATTGTGGAACGATTACAAATGAATTGAAATTTAGCGGTATCTGACGAGTAACAGGTGGCTAAACTGCGCTATAAATAAGCGTTGTGTCTACAGACAGTTCTGATGATAACTCAAACTCTCTAGAAAGAGCCTTCAAACGGGACCGTGATTCTTGTTTTTATTTTAGCACATTCTTTTGATTTTCATATATTCAGAACGGAAGAGCTCTCTGGCTTAGAGGTTCTTTACTTCCCGTCCTGCATTATGCTTATTAGATAACAATTAAGATAGTAATTGTTGTTACTATTGGCATTGTTGCTCATGAAATCTTTATTAATCAACATTCAAGAAACGGCCACGAAGCAGACGTCTACGAAACAGTTCATTCTACCTTGAAAAGTAGGACCGTTGTATATCAGAAGTCTTTGAATGAAAGAGGCTACAATGTAGAAGTATCATCAAAATATAGATATGTATTGTTTATTAATTGTCATTTTGTATTAGGATGTTAAAAATGTGCTTTTTTTGTGTATAGGGAAATTATCATAAAGCCATGAATGACAAATAGTTATCAACCTCACAGCAAAATTGACATACCTATGTCAAGATGATTATACTTCATCAAATAAAATTACGTAAGTACATTTATTGTTCATATGTGTTTGTGTGTATGTATGTGTATGCGTGTGTGTGTGTATAGGGCTCTATTTGCTTGAAAGAGAGAGCAGCTCTTATTCGCAACACCAAAAAGCTTGGAGTTATTCGGCTTAGAATAAGTCAAAAATAGTATTACGTTGGTATATCTACTGCGCTTATGTCTGTGAGGATGTGTGTGATTCAGTGCTAGAAAGACTATTGTGTATCAACAGCAAAAAGCTATGGGTTATTCGACTTAGAAAACAAGTAAATGTCAGGAAATAATGATTAGAGAGAGAGAGAGAGAGAGAGAGAGAGAGAGAGAGAGAGAGAGAGATGAGCAACGTAGACTCTTTAGTTAATCGCTGGAGAAGAGTTATGAAGGATTTGGTCGCTCAAGTTCCATAGGAAAAAGTTCCATTAAACTTTATTAAATGATGTAAAAGGAATCGAGTTAATTCAGCCAAGTCAGTTTCCGCTTACACCTGACTTCCACTAGTCTCTTCACCTACTGCTCCTCGTGTGGCCCAACCACACACGCCCGACCAACGCCACCATTCGTCTGGAGCCTCCCTTTCCTCTTCCTTGCCGCTATCCATTCTCTCTGTTCCTCGTATCATTCCACATTCTCTCGTCCTTTTCCCTCATCATTCTTTCCCTTTTTCTCTCCTTCCCTTTTCCTCTTACTGATCCTAATCCTTTCTCACTGGAGGACATAAGCATAAATTAATTCTTTCGTTCTGGCTATTCATTGCCGTCTTAATACACACACAGACACACACAGACACACACACACACACACATATAATTATATATATATATATATATATATATATATATATATATATATATATATATATATATATATATATATATATACATATATATATAAAATCTACTATATGTCCTTAATCCTTAAATCCACGGGACTTTGAACAAGTACTTTCGTAGTTTATTTCTGCATTCTGAAGCAAGTGTTCCTTCGTGTTACATTGGGTGTGGGTCTATCTCTCCAGCTATCTATATGTCTATCTATCTATCTGACTATCTTTTTATTCCAATAGACTGGACCTTCTAATTTCATTTCAGAGTCGCTGTTTATTAAGAGAATAAAACAAAAAAAGAATGAAAATGGAATTGAATGACAACTCGTCAGGTATTCAACTCCTATTGCTATCGTGTGATTCCATAGCAGGTACACAAGTGGGTCGTTAGGCATTTTACTTTGGGAGTGATAGTTTGTTTGCATTTCATCTTATTTTTATGTTTCCCTTTGTTTCTATTTTTTGGTATTTTTTTAAATTATTTTTTCAGTATGTATTTGCTGCTTGTTTCATGTTTTCTTAGCATTTTTTAATGAAGGTTCTAGTAAGACAATTAATTTTATTGTTATTCCAGTGGTATTCATCTTTGTCATGATGAAGTTTTATATCTCGGAGATCAAATCGACGTCGCGTAAACTTTTTTACTTGGAATCAAACCGTCTATTGGAAATAATATCACGCTCAGTCTCACTTTCTGAGATCTCTGCCTCTTTCTCCTAAGGCCTATTTTTACCCCCAGTGGTTCAGCTCTTAACAGCTTATCAGATCTGGCAGGAGGTGCTTGTGGGCTAGGCGAGGGTGGTGTTATTTGCTACTAGAATTAGCAGTAGAGCTCCATAGGGGTGTTGAAGGGTTTGGGGTGGAGATGTGCAGAACATCCTTTAATATCAGGGAAGAGCTAAGATGAGGACTCAAGACGTCTCAGTTTACTCCTTTTTTCGTTGCCCTTTCCTGTTGATTTGCCATTTGTACCTCAGTGAAGTGTAGGCTTCTTTTAGTAGAACTTGGTAAGATGAAAACCATACAATAAACTCTAAAACACCCATATTTAAGCTGCAGACATTGCATTAATGTCATACTTTTCTAACTCACAATGTCTTTGACTTAACTGGATGAATGACGTTTGATTAGACTCTAAGAAATATTTGATATTAGAGGAGGAGGAGGTAGAGTTAATTTATTTTTGTGGCTTTTGCAGTATTATTCATAGGATTTATTTGCTTCAAATATCGTTTTGTTAAGAGCTTCGTACGTCACATTGAGATGACGAATTGTGACAAAATTTTTTTTTAAATTCATTTTACTCTTACTTACCTCTGTTATCTATTCGCCAACCGCAGAACAGCTTTGCGGAGAAGCGTTCTCCTTCAAGCTACTACAAGACGAATTATTGTCAAACGTTTAAGTTCACTAATGAATCAACATTGTGGTGATAGTAATTGACAGTTTTTCAGGACTAATTTTCAATATATTCAGTAAAAGGTTCATCGTTAACTCATAGGTTTAAAGAGTAGAGAGACTGATTGAGGTTTTGTTTTTGCCTAGAAAAACACCCTTAAAGTATTTAATTGTTAATACTGCGCCTTTTACCCTTCTGAAAATAAATATGTTGTGTCTGCTTTGTCTGTCCGTTCGCACTGTGTTCTGTTGGCCATCAGATCTTAAAAACTACTGAGGCTAAAGGGCTGCAATTCGGAATATTTGATGATTGGAGGGTGGTTGATCAACATTCCGATTTGCAGCTCTCTAGCCGCAGTAGTTTTTAAGTTCTGACGGCGTACAGAAAAGTGCCAACCGAAAAAAGGTTAAGGTTAGCCTTAGATCGTGCGTCTGGCAACTATTTCGGCCAGGGCACCACCAGACGTGGTTAAAGTTTCATGGTCCGCAGCTCATACCGCATTATACGGAGACCACCGAAAGATAGATCTATTTTCGGAGCCCTTGATTATACGGTGTACAGAAACCACGCTTGTGCCGAAGAAACTTAGTTGCGTTTTTTACTTTTTTTTATAAGAGATGTGCTTACACGTTTTGCATTTGCAGTTGAATGAAAGTACTTGTTTATACGGTCATTGTGTAGGGTAGCTTCCCTATAGACACCAAATGATAATAATAGGCGAAATTTAAGAAACCAACCGACGAGAGAGAGAGAGAGAGAGAGAGAGAGAGAGAGAGAGAGAGAGAGAGAGAGCCAGCAACGGACGGACACAGGAGGACGATCTTTAATCCTGGATAACAGCCACTCTCAAATACCCGCACCCAAGAGGCCCAGAGACCGAGAGCGTTACCAATCCGTGACTAACCAAGTGTAGCTTAATAACCGACTTGTCAACCGTACACCCGGACACACTTCCTTTTCAATAACAAGTTTGTGAAAACTCACTTTCAGAGTCATCAGACTCTATCGTTATACTGATATCACAACGTATTTATTGAGCTTTGTTTCCTGTCATGAACAGATAAACAGGTGAAATATCATTAGCTCTGAACGTAGGTATTTAATGACAGTAAGAATTATGGCAGAGAGAGAGAGAGAGAGAGAGAGAGAGAGAGAGAGAGAGAGAGAGAGAGAGAGAGAGAGAGAGAGAGAGAGAGGTGCTAGTTGGAATTCAAGGTTTTAAGAAAGCATCACGATGAAAGCAAAGGCTCGAAGTCGTAATTATAAAAAGAAAGAAATCGAGCCTCACATGAAACTGAAACACACGTCTCACTTTAAGGCAGAAAATGGAATAAATAACCAGATTTAAAAATAGAAAAAAAGGCATCAGTATAAAGCGAAAATACATTTTCCAGATAAATATAATTTATCTAAGAAACCGAATATGAACACATATGATCTAAAAGGTGCAGTTAGAAATCTTTTCATCTCAAAACAAACACACACACACACACACACAAACACACAGACATGCTCCCAGGCTCAGACATTCTCTGTTGAAAGTGAGAAGACCGGAGAGGCGAGAAGGGTAGGGTCATTGATCACGGAAGTTATTGTCTTCGATCGAGGACAGGTCAGATGAACACTCCAGTTTTGGAGGAAATACTGCAGAGAGGAGCAAATTAGGGTAACACTTGCAATTCGTTATTGGTGGTAAGGGGTTACATTACATGGCCATAAAAGATAATGATATAGATATGTTGGAGAAGAAGAACTGCATTAGGTAGGAACTGACGTATATGAGACTGCGAGCAACAGGACGCACAAATTGAGGCATAAATACATACATGCTCACATCTATCTATCTATTTAGCCACCTATTGACTATATATATATATATATATATATATATATATATATATATATATATATATATATATATATATATGTGTGTGTGTGTGTGTGTGTGTGTGTGCGCGCGCGCGCGCGCGTGTTTCATGGGTGCAAGGGTGTTTGTGTACTTGCCTGCTACATAAGGGCTCTTGCAATATCCAATAGTTTCGCAGGTGGAAGATATGCGACCTGGGGTTCTGATAATTCAGCACTAGTCGTTCAGCCACCTTCCGGATTCCGCAGGGGTCAGCAACCCGTGTTCAGGAGGAACTTTCCGTCACTGTTTTGGATCGAAGCTTCGAGAGCATTTTGCCCGGTTTTAATCGGATTTGTAGGTGTGTCAAAGGAAGTGTGCATTGTGAAATTCTCTAAGTGCAAAGGTCTATTATGAAGAACGGTTGCACATTTGTTGGTGAAGAACCAAAGCAGAAAGACGTGCTAGAACGCGTGGGGATTGGAACGCCCTTTTTGGTGTAAAGGTAAGTGACCTCAGAAAATAACTAACTTTTCGAGGTGTTTCACTTCTAGGTTTTAACTCGTGGTGTTTGTCTTGATTTCTTTTCAATCTATGGGAAATGTATTGAATGAATTCTATTTTTAATTGGGTGTTGGTTCGGTTCATTATAGATGCCCTGAAGGAATCTAAATTCATAGGATGGCCATATTCTTCAGTGTTGACGAACAGCACTAAATGGTGGTTTGCTTTTCGTCAACACTCTGAAGAATATGACCTTTCTATAAATTTGGATTCGTTTTCAGTCCTTACTGGCAGAACCAACGAAATGGAATCTCTATATAACCTAAATGATAAACCCTCTCTTTTTAATAATGAAAGTTCTGTTGAATCGCTGTGTTTTTTAGACTTTTATCTGCTCTTTCTTTGACAATAAGAAACATTGATTGTTTTTCTATATTTCAAGATTTCCTGCAGGTTTAGGTTATTGTAATTTGTAATTGTAAATTTTCATTTCGCTCTATTATACCATTGTTTTTTATTCAACTTATATCCCATTATAACTTCATTGACTTTAAATGAAACTTATATTCCATTATAGATTGCCCGATAACGGAGGAATGTAAATCTCCGAAACTAGTCGCAGCTAATAAAGATGCCCTTCATTCAAGCTCTGTTTTTAATATATATATATATATATATATATATATATATATATATATATATATATATATATATATATATATATATATATATATATATATATATATATATTGCATAACAAACTATTGCAGTAGGCTCAGTGCTTCGTACGTGACGTATATAAGATTTTACTTCTGCTAAAGTTCTTCGCGAAAAATAATTAATGGAACTGGAAATTCTAATTACATTGTTTAATCCATGACCTTTCCACTGAAGCATTTAAAATGGTCTTATTTTCCTTTGACGTTACAAGGGGGCGTTCCAAAAATAGAAGCAATAAGGTCATGATACTTATAACATTGTGTTTTGGTGTTATAAAAAGGAAATCTGTATTATCAATTTAATGGACTTATATATATGAACAAATTTATGTCTCCTTAATATATCCAAGTCTTCGAAATTGTATCGACGTCCTTTTAACTCTTGTAAATATTCTACAATATTCTTCACTTTCCTTCATCCTTTCTTGGATGTTTTCTGATCATCAAATATTAAGTAACTTCCCTCGTGAATAGTCAAGTGAGCTTCTATTCTTCTCAATCTTGTCCAAATTCGATCTCCCTCTCATAAACGCATTCACTAGCAAAAGATTCATAGGACACTATTGTTTGCTATCTAAGCATGCATTGACCCTGTCGTCTTTCCGTCCTTCATTCTAATCCAACCATTAATATGAAGAAATTTACTGATTACTTCCACGTCATACTTTATCAGCGCCTCCAATTTTCCATGAATACAGTTGATCAAAGCACTCACAGAGATGGCCGTTTTCCCCCATTATGTCTCCAGTTCCTAGTTTTTCTTCGCAAATCAAAACTTCACATGTAACTTATCAAACTTGCTAAATAAGTGTATCATCGTTAATATTATCAAATCTTTTGGTATGGTAGTTTTTCTCATTGATTCATGGCCTAATCCCGCTAGTAATTTCATCAACAACTTCTCATTCTTTTCAAACATTCAGATTTTGATTTACCATCGTACATATTGAATAATAATTTTTACAACCGTTCACAAACTGCCATTGCCCCTTTCAAATCTTGCCGCATTTAATTTTGATGTCTTCTATTATAGTCAGCAATATTTCAAAATAATCCCTCATTTTGAAATTGACTACACTAGATTAATCAGCATTTATCTTCCTTTATGAATTTTATTCTAATAATATCCATTTACTGAATATCCTTCCCTTCTACTTTTAATAGCCTTCAGAATATAACATTTCCTCCACAAAGTTCTCAAATTAATCCCCAATATTTCTTCAGTCCCCACCTGTTACACTTTCTCCCTCATTTCATTAGTCTTTTTCTTTCTCACCTCTGAAAGACTGGCATATTTCCTAAAGACTGCAGCGTACAAAAGAATTCCTCGATATGTTCATAGTCTCCCTTTGTGAAATAAAACTCCAATCATATTTCTGCTAGTTAATATTATAATACTTTTTTCTACTTACTATTCATCTTAATAGGACTAGTTTAAAAGAAGGTCTACTCCCAAGATATGCGAACGTCAGGCTGCACGACCCCATAGCTAGAGAAGAAGAAGGGACCAGGACCTTCATGACGTCCTTCTTGCAGAGGCAACTTCGGGAGAAGACTGCCCAGATGAAAGCCCTGCGCAAGGAGCATCACTGCCTGGAGAGGTTCGTGGGTAAGTTCGTTCCGAAGCTGTCCGGCCTGATCCCGTTAACGAACAGGACTACCGATCAAGACACCAATACCGTACGAGACAACAACGCCAGGAGGACCAACGGGAGCACCCCAACTTCGTGGAGATCAACGCCCGTCTCACCCACTTGCAAGGGGAAGACACGCGGAACCAAGTCAGGGGCGTGACCCGCAAGCTTGTGACCTCAACAGAGAGAAGATACGTAACCAAGAGAAGACCCAGAGGTATATAAACCTCACCCACTATAGACAACCTACTCAACCTTGGCCTCAACTCTCACTTCATGGCTAAACTCAGGAAGCATGAAAAACATATGGAGACAGAACTGCTCCTTGATTCCATACAGTAGTTAGAGGCCAAGAGATCCTTAAGACCAGCGACGCCCTTCAACCTCTAGCCTGCTTTCCAGTATACCAAGTCATTTAAGAAACCAATATATTCAGTCAATATCTTTCCGAAACCTAGTCAGGATGTCTTTGGTGCTATTTTAATTTTCTCCAAATATTTTGACTTACACCTATACCTATGGTCACGAGGTACTTCATTGGCCAGAATCTTATATTTTCCTTTTAATGTTCTAAATGAATCTACGATATTGTTATGGATACTGTCCTTCAGAATTTTAGTCTGATGGTATAGTTATTAAGATAGGAGGAAGAAACGGTACCTTTTAGATGTGGCCATTCAACTTTTTCAAGATGCTAAAACCCTCTACTCTTTAATTAATCCAATACCCCTACTAACTTCAGTCATGGTTTGCATAAAATTTATTGTAATATAGGCCTATAGGACTCAAAAGATTTATGATACGTTAAAAGCCTCAGTGTTTACATTTAAGTCAAAGTAAAATCTGCTATGAATGATGGTAATTGCTTGAAACAACAGATACAGTTAAAAACTAATTATCGATAATTAAGTTTTATTATTGTTAATGTTCTTACTATCAAACAACTGAATTGCTTGTAAAACTTTGCAAAGAACATCATAAAATCGTTCTGATAAACATTCTATTTCCGAAATTACTGAAATTCACTGATCATCTGCGATCCAGAAGATATTTCTCAGCTCTCATGACGTGAGTTTTGCTCTGTGTATTTATCATTCTAATGAAAGCAATAAAAACGAAGTCTTTAGCTGTCCAAAGCTTGAAAGCTTCTTGTCGATAGAAAATGTAGGCAAACTGAAATCTTAAGTGCTCAGATGCGTAGGAATAAACAATACAGTAAGATTCAAAGACTACATCTGTTCTCCTACATCCAAAATTTAGTTCTTTTGCTTTTTATTTATTCAAACTTCAATTTCCCACCTCTAACGATGCAAGGCTAACGCGTAGTTCTAGATCAATCAAGTCCACTTTCTCTTTCACGACTCTCTTCATAGTTTCCATCGAGCTTCATACAACATGGTCAAATTTCAGTGTTCATATAACCATAGCTCCCTCTCCAGATACAATTAAGTCATGCGGAATACCTCCCTTACTTTAATGAGCATGAGTTCTATGGAAACAGAAGTAATGGTTCCACTGCTCCTTTGTATTTTCCTACAATGTCATTCGATCTAACATTGTTGCAATTATTAGGGGTTGTTTGCAAAACTCTGTAGAGCTTAATAAAATGATATTTTAAAACTGATTACATACTGAGCGATTTCTAAAATATATGATCAAGGCAAAGATTCAAATTCTAAGAGGCAAAAGCCGTTTCTGCCGCCCTATGGAATTTTGGATGAAAACCCTTTGGTTAATTACCTCCTTTCTAGAGAGAGAAAAAAAAGACCGAAGAACTGAAAAAAAAAAATTATTTTTTCGACATCACACAAGACAAACCCCAGAATTGTTTGCGTGACTTTGAATCCAATGAAAATGCTGGGAAAGACTGAGTACAAACAATTAACTTAGTATATATGTTTTCCAGTAATTGATATGCGTAAAACGTATTTTTGTTTATACGATTTGTAATTCTTTCTCTTCTGTCATTAGAAAATTTTTTGAAATTCTACGCCCTAACTCCCATTTCTCGCTTCATGCCTTCATTCATTTATTCATTAATATGCCTCACCATTAGGATCCTTCATGCATCATATCCTGATTGTCCTTCTGTGATTAGATATTAGACAACTTTGTTGAAGTTATTCAGGGGTACAACGTTCTCTTTCTTCTTTTCCTTATCAATGATCTACGTATGTTGAATTCCAGCGTATACTCCAGTTTCTTTTTATTTCTTGCTTCTGAGTTTTAAGTTCAAACAAGAGGTGCAGTGCTACTCAAAATATTCTGACTCATCCTTTCACCTGTACCAAGCTACTTAGCTTGCCAAGAGAGAAGAGGTTCCAGAAGGCGGTGGACTTCTCCCAGCGTTTAGTAATTTTTTCTTTTTTTTTCTTTTCATGCTGCTAATCGGAAATTGCTCTGCACCCTGGTTATGATCCATGACAGCCTACTAACTGTCGAGTATTTTACTCGCTTCTGAAGTCAACAAGGTCGACTGGGATTTCAAGGGGCACTGCTGCATCTCTCCATCTGCTCTGGATATCGCCAACCTCCTGAGTCCTTCAGTGAGTTCCCATATGTAATACACAGGGCGATGTGACGGACAACGAAATGCCATTAAGTAGCGTATGTACGACCAAAACGAGAAAATTCTTTTGATTGAAATATTGGATTTCACTTGGAATAAGCAACGCAGTAACCCCTTAAAGGCTGCAAGTGAATTTCGAAGCTTGACCAAAGTTTCGCGAGCTTCGTGAGTTTTTTTCATTAAAGGGTTGTCGGTGAGTGTTTATGCATGGTCATGTTTGTCACTGTTTTTCAGTAATTACAATATACCTTTTTCTGGTCCTATCATGATTTAATTTCCTTTCTCTTTTGAGATTTAAAATTTTCTGATTTCTCTTATCGTTTCTAATATCCTCCCAAGGAGCAATATCGATGTGTTCAGTCTGACGGAACTTACTTTTACTTCAGTGCCGTTGGTAACAAAAAGCTTTCCAAATTAGAAGAGAGAGTCAATATGACTAAAGTAACTAAATATTGAGCGTATTTTCCACGGAATATCATTTTAAGAAGCTTTTCAAGTTTGTGAGAGGAATGAGGACGATGTTCATCGTAATATGACACGAAAACTATATACTGTAAATAATATTTACGTTCAGTTATGCATACTATGTAAAGTGCATTCTTAAGTTCATTGTGTGTTTCGGTGATTGGGTCATTTATCACTGAATAATAGAGTCAGGCTGAAATCACCTCATCGTGGGGCACAATGACCATTTGTGCTACTCAATTCCTTCAGAGGCAAAGATGAAAACTTGCTTAACTATATTGCGCGCAACATTTATTATGAAGTTGTCTTCCAATTATTAAGGGCGACAAATGAGAAAAAGGTTTTAATTTCAGAGTCATTTATGTTGATGCGTGGCCATTGTTTTTCTGCAGTTTACTTGAGTATTAAAAGGTGTCGCCACCAACTTTGTATTTTCAAGAATTGATTGATGGAGCTTCATTGCTGAACAGAAGGACTTGAAGAAGAAATTAATCAGAAATCCATATTCACACAACCTTTCACACCACTGTTGTTTTTCAGACATCTCAGATTGGTGACGGTCACCTAAAACCGAGGGAAGTAATTGACTGCTTGGGTCAACAGGACCATACTGCATTTTAGGGAATACGTCCACATCGTCCCTCAGTTTGTGGATTAAATGCGCTTACCACTGCGCCAACAGAGATGTTCGGCTGTGGCTATGAAATACCCAATCATGCTTACACTCCCCATATCATATTTTCCTCATGTATTTATGAATTATTTAAAAGCGATTAAACGACTGGTGATGATAATGGTTAATTAAGGTTGTTGAACATAGTGTTGGTGTCCGTCCATTTTAAAAGCAGGAGTCTTAGTTAAAATTTGAATTAAACTTTAGGGCTTTGGTGCAAGAGGTAGATGGTCACAATGCATTGATTTCGGAATCACACTTTATTGACGGAGAGTAAAAGGCAAAAGTGATTTAGAAACGAAGCCTTTTCCTCTTCACCTCATGCCAAAGTAAATGCATACGAGAGAGTCGTTACGCCGGAATGAATATCAGCTTATCGGTGAAGGAAAATATGCTTACCCGTTTATGCTAACAATATCTGGAAAAATACGGTGCGAGGCAAAAGATTTCCACGCATCAAATATGCAATTTACCCCAAGCAAGGGTGAATGAAAAAGAAAATCGCTGCTAAGTTGTAGGAAATATTTTAACAATAGAGGTAATGCATACTCTCCCTCTTATGCAAAGTCATTTTGCACACTAATCTGGGAAAGTCTTCAACTTTTTATGAGAGAAGGAATTCAGAGAAGTCAGGCATGTCTGTGCTTAGAATATAACGAGACACAAAATAACGGCATTGATTTGCTGTGTATCATAACGCAATTTTAATATGAGGCAATTAATGAGTTACGGAGGTGCTTTCTTGACATGCTACGGTTTAATAACACATGCACAGATAATGAAGAGATGAGAACAGCTGATGAAAAAGTATCAATTTGAAAATTTCTGTGGAAGCCTCCTTCCATATTCTCTTTCTTCCATCTTACTTCCACCATTACAACCAATTTCCGTTTCAACACTGAATGACTTCATAGGTCCCTGTCCTTGGACTTTGGCGTTAATTCTATATTCAATTCAGTTCAGTTAAAATCTATTTTTAGAAGTCATCTTAATTTATTAGATATCTACCATTTGTGTTGTACTTTATCATACAGCTTTGTTGACTTATTTCATTTATAATTCATGATATATAATAATGATCTTGAGAACACAGCTTGTAGTAAATATGACAGGTCTAAAGACCTTGACGAAAGCTAAATTATTGCGTTGAGTGTTGTCCGCTGAGTAGATATATTCATGTCAGGGCTGCTATAATTTCGTGCCTGAAATAGTCTGTCTTCATGTATACCTATTAGATTAGATAAACTGATGTGTGGGTGCCTTGTCGTGCACGAATCTCCTCAGCGGAATTAGATATACACCTGCTAGGTGAAAATCAAGTTCAGAAATCTTACCCAGGCATTAGGCTACCATATATATATGTAATGTATATATATATATATATATATATATATATATATTATATATATATATATATATATATATATATATCTATATATATATATAAAGCTCTCCTAGGGCTGGCCAGAAGGTTTAGATGTTTATTTACGTGGCTATGAACCAATTGGTCACCTAGCAAAGTGATTTACAGCTTATTGTGGGAAACGAACCACATTATATCGAAAAATTAATTTCTATTCCCAGAAATAGTTTGCTTTGATTCCGTGTTAGCTGTCGTGACAGAAAACAATAAATGGAAGAGAGAAGTTTTTGTGTTCTACACCGAAGATTGACGCCTGAGAATCGGGAAAAAACGCCGACGATGTGAACAATCTGGGAAGAAATTTATTGATGACACGAAAGCATTTGCTTTCAACACAAACACACACACACACACACACACACATATATATATATATATATATTATAATATATATATATAGATATATATATATATATATATATATATATATATATATATATATATATATATATCATATATATATATATATATATATATATATATATATATATATATATATATATAATATATATATATATATATATATATAGATCTATATAGTAAGCCTAGGGGTTTTTGATTAATAAATATATTGTCCATGTGTTCCCTGTGACCTATGGAATGTGGAGAACAGTGCAGGAGCGGCGACCTGAGAGTAGCTGATCAATGAGTTTCTAGGGATGGCGTGAGATAAAAATGCTTAGTTCAACAAGTCAATGCACGACAGTTTATGAACTCTTCTCAAAGTGCCTTTGTGTAACTGGATGCAGCTAGAACCGTGAGGCGCTATCGAACTGTGTGTTCGTATGTGCGTGTGCGCCTCTTTCTGTTAAATAGGTTCATACCCAAGCCTATGGGGGGATTTTGACAGAGGGCTTCAAGTCACAGGCAAGATGCCATGGCATTCGCCGGGAGTTTTTTATTAATAGTGTTTAGTGTCCGGTTGTCTGGGTAAGAGTTGAAGTGCTTTAGCCAAAGGGATGGCTTGTTTGATATCTTGTAAGATGTTCCATTTTATTAACTTTGTCTTTAAACTTGTGTGTGTACTTACCGGGATGTGTTCTGTATCTTTGAAACAGACGATTCTGGTACTTGTGGAATGCACAGGGACAAAGAATTCCCAGAGGGGTGTAGACTTTTTTTTGGTGACTAGACATTGTACTGTTTTTGAGTTAGTCTGTAAGACTGGATTACTTGGTTGATTGATTTATTTATTCTTGTTAATAAACGTTAATGTTATGATACAACTCTCTCATTTTCATTACCTGTTAGAATGGAGAGAAAGAGGTGGAGAGAGAGAGAGAGATTCCTTGGAGAGAGAGAGAGAGAGGGATTGCCGAGAGAGAGAGAGGGAGAGGCTGTGTGTGTAATGTTGTGTGTGGTTGCCTTCCGTTTCGTGTCACGCTTACCTTATGAATAATGGGGGGAAGAATCCCCCCAGTTACAGTGGTGGCGAGCGGTTAAGAGGGGGTATAAAAGTTTTCTTTCTTTTTTATGCCTAGGAACGCCAATGTAGAGATGGGTGGCCAGTTAGAAAATAAAAGGGGTTATGGCTTAGCGATAGTTTTCGAACGACAAAGCTTTGTGGGATTGTGGAAAATTGTTAAATTGTTAGATCTCGGTTGCTAAGTGAAAAAGGGGTAGAGAAAATATCCATCCGTGGGATGGGGGGATGAGGAAAGAAAATTTCTATTAGGGTCATCAAATTTGCTCGTACCGAGATTCTTCAGGGCGTGAGCCGTGAGACAAGCAACTCAGTCTAGTTCATGAGTGACAGTTGCTAGGTGCGTTTTCACCGATCGCGTTTGTATTGTGCCGACGAGATTTACGTGTTTTACGAGAATTTCGAGTTCCTTTTGTTCCCGTTATGGAGTGGTGAGTGTTAAAAAACTATTGTTTTGAAGGAGTGGGTTTTGTTTAAATATTTCAGGGTTATGGGATTGGTTCAAGAGGTCAACAATTTTTCTTGTCTTTGCCCATAGTGACGTGTTTTCTTTATTTGCACGTGTTTATAATAGACGTATTCGTCTTTGCTTTAAACACATAATAGTGTATAGAGATGTGTTTTATGCATGTGAACTGTGCATAGATAAGCATATCTGGTTTAGAGAAACAGCGGCCACAATTTTACGGGCTCAGCACATTTCTGCAGAGAGGCGCGTTGTATTGCGAGGGTACCACTGGCCTCCCTCGAGAGATAGTGCAGGGATGGGGACTAGTGTATACCTTGGGAAGGGGTCCTCAGACACTGTTCAAGGGGAGATGGGGGTACTGCTGTGTATGCCTCGGGCTGTTCTGTCGCTTGACTGAGGGGTTGTTCTCAGGGGGGAGAAACCTTTTTTTTTCTCAGTGTGGGTGAACTCCCCCTTTTTCTTTTTTTTTCTTAGTGTTGCGGGATGGGTCTGGCCTTGACATTGGATGCTAAGATATCAGCTGATTGATTAGTTGATGAAGTGAAACGCCCGTAGAGTCTTTTTTTTTTTTTTTTTTAGAAAAGAGATTTTTTTTTCTCCCTTGGATGAAGAGAAAAGGAAATAAAAAGAGATTTTTCTTTTCCGTGAATGAGGGGAAAAGTAGTTAACATGCACGGGATGTGTTATATGTTTCTTTGTGCCTTGAAAGACACAAATATAAGGTGGATACACAGATTATTATTATTTCTTTTATTGTGTTGGAGAGATTACTTTGAAATGCCAATGATTGGTGTTGTATCTGTGTTGTGTGGCAATGGTGTTATGTCATGGTGTTGCATGCTGGAGAAATTGTATGTCATAGGATTCAGCAATACTAGTGTAAGCTATTTTGAATTTCACCCTTACTTGAGATCTTTGCAAGAGAATTATTGCTATGGAGAGTTATTATTATTGTTATTATTAATAATTATTATACTTGAGATGTGTCACGGGAGGTTTGCTTAAGTATAATTATCATTACGGGAGAATTGTTTTACGAGAGATTTGAGATATTTCATGGGAGATTAGTTGATAATTATTACAGATAATTATTTATGGATAATTATTACAATGAGTTAATGGGAGAAGTCTTGTGTTAATTATTTGTTGATTTTTGTAACTTTGGAGAATATTTCAGTGATTCACGGGGATGAGTTTTGCTGAATCTTGATGAATCTTGATGAATCTTGGTGAATTGTGTTGAATCTTGCTGAACTTTTGCTGAATTTTTGGAGAATGGACAAGCATTAACATTGGTGATATTTTTTGTACTGATACTGATGATTTTGATGATAGCAATTTTTTTGGTGATTTTGTGATAATGATATTTCTGATACTGATTTTTTTTATACTAATACGTGGGTGCCGTAATGCTATCAAGGGAGGTGAAATCTTTTTTGAATATGGGAGGAACTAACAACACATTATTTTTTTTTTTCCTTTTTTTATGAGTTCAGCAGATAATTGCTTGACATCTGGTGAGTTACGGGAGATAGTTAATGGTGCCGTTGATTTTTCTTTTCTCCTTTTTTGGAAGTTAGCCATCGCTGACACAAGTTTTTTTTTTACCATGGGTGAATTTGAGTTTATTTTTTCTCTCCAGTTGTTGTGGATATTTTTTTAATATCTCAGTTCATGACTTAGAGTCATTGTTCGGGAACGTGTTCGTGTTTTAGCTATTTGATGCTATAGAGAAATATATGGGAGAATTTTTTGCACGTTTTGAATGCATACGTAGTGGCACTACATTTTTTCTCTGGATATTTATGTACCAGAAATTGTGAGTTTTCTTGCACAATACCCTTGTTGTATTTGTGACAACTTTGTGAGAGATAGGAAACTTGGTTAAGTTTTCTAGTGGCCTATGTTGTAGTGCATATGGAGAAGTCTTGGCTTAGACACTTTGAATTTGGAGTTCTGTTATAATGAGCTGTGGCACATTGGTGATTTTTTCTAGAATTTTCTAGACAGTTTTATTTGCCGAGTTTTTGCCCTTTTTTAGCAGTTATGCTAAATGGAGAGAGTTTTTATAGTTTTTGACTATAACATGGAGTTATTCTTTGGAGAATTGGAGAGATAATTGCTTAGGTCTCCCTTTCCATCCTCATGAAGAGACAAAATTATTGTAAATCCAAATTGTAAACTAACAGTCACTTGAAAAAACCACAGAGCGGAGAAACAGCTGTCGTGACAGAAAACAATAAATGGAAGGAAGAAGTTTGTGTTCTTCACCGACGATTGAAGCCTGAGAATCGGAGAAAACTCCGACGACATCAAGATTCAGGCGAAAAAACTTATTGTTGCTACAAAAGCAATTGCTTTCCATGAAAATTGTCCTAGAGAAAAACTAAACCCTAAAGATATATATATATATATATATATATATATATATATATATATATATATATATATATATATATGACTGACAGCCTTCCTGTATACAGTGTGAAACTTTATATGGAATCCTCAGGTGTTAGCAATGGATGCAACTTACGAGTTACTTTCCCTTGATGTACTATTACCAATTTCGTGTAGATTTTTATCAAATTCACTGAAATGCAGAAAAAGAGTGCCTTCATCCGGAGAAAAAAATTTATCTTTTTTCGATGCCTTACATGTCTTTGGGCGTTGTGGCGTCCGTGTCTTTGTAATTTATCCAGAGGAGGCTCATTTCACTAGAGAACCGGATGAAAGTCGGGATCCCTGACTCTTAAAAGAATTGTCATGTTTTGTTTCACTTTTTCCTTTGTCCTTTTTCTGAGGCTAAATAAAAGCAAATTCTTTTTTGTTTCGCTTTCTGCTTTCTCTATTTTATAAGACTATATAAAAGTAAAGTTTTTGTTGTTTCGCTTTCCCCTTTTGTCCATTTAATTAGGCTAAATAAAAGTTACAAAAGTCTCTAACTAGTACATGTTTAGAAATGACTGATATACAATCATTAAGATAACTGCAATAATGTCACTAGTGGTCCACACAAAACAATTTGCGTTAATGAGGAAAATGATGAAGGTTTCTCAATTATAAAGTGATTCGTAATATTCTCCACATGAAAGGGTATATTCTGCATAACATATATTTCATTGATGTTATGAAGAACATTGCAAATTGCAGCAGTCATTACCATAACTAACACCATATTCAAAATACAAATTTGAAAGACCCAACTTTTCGAGTGAATATTTTTTTTAAATATAAATTGAAAATATTGTCATCAGTCTAATTCAGAATTTCAAACTGCAGCCTAATGTCTTAGCATTTCATAGAACACGGTATCTATATATAGCTAAAAATCAAATAAATGAATAAATAAACTAAACAAATAAGAAAGTCTGTTCCCTTTTAGGCAAGCTTCCATAAAACAGAATGCGTCTGAATAAGAAAAGAAAAAAGATTGAAGAAAAGGAATAATTACACGAAAAGGAACCAATAAGCACCATCACATATGAAAATAAACAACACTCCAGAAAATGTAAGGAAAAAGAAAAATGGGTTTTCTTCCCTATGATTTATACGTAGCTTACAAGTAATCTAATATGATATTCTCTGGGAAACAGAAAAGAAAGAATTGCTTTTCTGTTTCGCAAGAGATGTTTTTCTTCTTAGTATTTTGGAATAATAACTTGGGAATAACTGAGAACTTTACATTCTACTCAATATATTGGAATAATTTTCAATCTTCTATTTCTCAAAAACTTCATGTTCCACTCTTATGAATATTTTTCAGTATTGTAAAATTTTCCAGGATTAGGTAGAGTAGTCCATCTCTTGCATAATAATCGGGGAAGATGAGGAGAAACAGAAAATTATTAAGGACTTGGGAAAATTATTCATCAATTCTGACGTAAGGCAAAGGAGGTAAAAAAACAGAAATTGGAAGTATGAAAATAGTGGGGTATAAAAAATTACAGGAGGTAAAAAAACAGAAATTGGAATAGAAAATAGTGGGATAAAAATTACAGAAGTAAGAAGACAACGAAGAAAAAAAATAAGGTAAATGGTGAAAGAAAAAGAGAAAACTTGAGAGAGGTCACTGAAGACTTGTGAAAACCATGAGACAGCCAAGTGATGGAGGGTCGAAAAATATAGAAACGTTATGAATGACTTTTTATCTTAAAAGCATAAACACAAACACACACACACACACAACACACAAATATATATATATATATATATATATATATATATATATATATATATATATATATATATATATATATATATATATATATATATATATATATATATAATCTGACGAGTTTAGTTTAGCAATACAAAATAGGTACTCCCAGCTACAGGATGAAATGGAAGCAAGTAAGTGTGAAATGAATAATAACTTTAAAAATTTTGTATTAGAATCAGCACAAGAGATGAGTGGAAACTTTCCTAAACAAGATCAAGGAAAATATCAGAAAACGGCAAAATCTTAATAAAGAAACGTTTGGAAATGAGGGTAAATTCCAAGAGAGATGAAATAGAGCTATCAGAACTAACCAAAACAATAAACAAACTAAAACCCAAAGACATTCGTATACACAATCAAACCAAATTTGAGGAAAATCTGAAGAGGGGAAGAAGAATGAAGTTGATGAAAAGAAGACTTGGAATAGCGCACGAACAGATATTTGCTTAAAAGGATGAAAATGGAAATGTTACCAACAAAAGATATGACACCACAGCAGCAGTTGAGGTATTGTAATAGAATTTTAAACCATGGTTTAAGTTTTGCGTGTGCCATTTAGAACGCTTTATAAATTTTTGTGAGTGCTGTCTAGATAGATTTATCTTTTGTGGGAATCTGTGAGTTTATGATTGATAGGACTGGTCAGGTAAAAGTGAAATGTATTAATACCTCAATGTTGATTTTGATATATTTACATTTGTCATACTGTGTGTGCATAGTTTTGTTTGAATTGTTTTTTTTTTTTGGGGGGGGGGGAGTGTATTTAGTTTTCTTTCAATTCTTAAAGTTCTTGTTGCATTGAAATCTTAACTTATTTCTTTAGGAAATTCAATCATTAAGATTGTATTCCCAAATAATAGTAATTTACTTTTAGATTAATTGTGAGTTTCGATTTATTCACAACATTTTTGCATTTAAAATTTTGAGTAGTGTTTCATTTTTTGACCAACAATTGTGACTAATTATCTTTTTAAATGTATCAGTGACGCAATTCAAGGAGAACGTTTTACAGTGTTTAATAGAGTGATGCACTTTAATATACTATATTATATTTCACGTTTAGATATTGAAACATCACATAATTGATGTGTCTTTTAAGGGATCACTGGATACCTTTAGAGTATTCAGTCATATTATTTAGTAAATGTGTGTTAAAGAGGTATTTGGAACAACATCATTTTAATATATATATATATATATATATATATATATATATATATATATATATATATATATATATATGCTTACAAAAATCACTGTAGATGCACGTGACTTCATAAATAAGCGAATACCACAGGAAAATAATAGTCAGAAATCCAAGCGCTTTCGTCTTTACTCAGACATCGTCAAGGAGTTAATGAAGTACAATTGGATATAAAGGTCTCAGGTACAAAACAAGATCAAGAATACCAGATGGTTAATTGTCAAAAGGGTAAAAATTAAAAGAGATAATCCAGGATTATCGGATATCACACGGTCACAAACCTAACCGAAACTACAAAGTATCTTTACAGTCCAAAACATGTAAAAATTGAATATATTAATTTTGTTGCTTATATTTATCTACAACTTTTTTCATATGAAAGCATCAAGTTTAAATAACCAAGACTTAAATTTAGAACATTTCTATTATTTGACTTGATGAAACAAGATTCAATGATATTCCTTTTAACTGTGTCATTACATGGGATTAAGGCTCTTGCTTGACTCCAGTTAATAGGAAGGTCTAAATCTCTCATATATACGAATAATGCATTCGATATTTGCCCAGTTCTCACAGTATATTGATGTTGCTTGAGACGTTGTGAAAGAGATTTACCGGTCTGTCCGTAATAGACTTTATCACACTTTTTGCAAGGAATTTCATATATGCAGCCTGGAAGATCTTTAGGAGAATTTTTTATTATTAAACTCTTGACATAAATATTACTGAAAATAGCATTTATGTTAAATAGCTTTAAAATTCTAGGAATATCTAAAAATCTTTCATCATAGGGTAATTTTAGGAGGTTATGCTTACTAAATTCAAGTTTGTCATTAGTTGAATAAAATGTTTTTCTAGCTCTTTTCCATGCCACATCTATAAAAGTCCTTGGGTATTTAAGTTTCAATGCAATATCATAAATAGTTTTAATTTCAGCGTCAATAAACTGCGGGCTACAGACACGTAAAGCCCTTAAGAACATCCCAGAAAAAACAGAGAATTTAACATTTTGATGGTGATTGGAGTAGTAATGAACAAAAGAGGCAATGTTAGTTGATTATCGAAAGACTGAAAAGGTGAAATTTCTATCATTTCTATGGACAGTTACATCAAGAAAATTCAAATTACAATTTCTTTCTTCCTTTACAGTAAATTTTATAGAAGGGATTAAATTATTGAGATTATTAAGGAATTCCTGGAGATTTTCGTGAACTGGCCAAATACAGAAGATATCATCCACATATCTAAACCAAATAACTTTTTGGGGCAAAATTCTTGGTAAGAGTTTTGTCTTAAAAAATTCCATGTAAATATTGCTAAGAACAGGAGATCCGCCACAAAGAACTTAATGTTTTCTGCATCAAATTCCTGTCTGTTTGAAACTCTTTCACCGTGAAAATCTCTCCACTGCACAGACATCATCATAACGATTTTAGACACCTTTTCTCGTATTCACTCTGCTTATGTCACATTTCTTAGGTTGGCCAGTTTGGTGAGTTTTTTTTTTTTTTTTCTTTACTCAGCCTCTGTCAAACTCTGCTACTCTCCTGCTTCTTTTAGTCTGATC
The DNA here is from genome assembly GCF_015104395.2 of Macrobrachium nipponense. NCBI lineage: Eukaryota > Metazoa > Arthropoda > Malacostraca > Decapoda > Palaemonidae > Macrobrachium > Macrobrachium nipponense. The sequence continues at coordinate 69,102,217 of NC_061092.1, forward strand.
CTTGTAATTCTTCCCTCATTCACGAGGGGAGCTATTTATCCTTCCATCTCGCATTATTATCCCTCCGGTAAAATTGCACTCTGGCTGGAAACCGGTAACATTTGCTTTAACACATGTAAATTTCCTTGATTATTATGACTCCCTTCCTAGTCATATATTTTCTGTTCGCTTAGTCTTCTCTTGAAGCTTTGGAAAATAAGCGACACCAAGTCCTACTTTTGCTTTTTTTTTCTTTTTCTTTTAACATTCTGCTGTGTTTACATGCATACGATTTTCGCAGTTGCGAAGGGGAAAATCATCTATTTTGTATTAGGCCGAACAGAATCTTGAAACAGGAAAGATGCTAATGAAAAAAATATTACTGCAGGAAACAGACTCTTAAACCAATATCAACATTTCCATGAGATCATTGCTACTTAATACTTCAAGTAATAATATTTTGAGTGAGAGGGTTACCAACAAGGTCAGTTTTAAAGGTTTGTCTTTTACAACATAATAGTTTAACTTTCATATACATAATTTTTTTAATAAGTTTGTTTCATTAATTTATTAATTGGTTTTAGAATCTCATTAGCAATTTTCAAAGATAGCGAGTAAAAAATGCACCGAAGTTTCTTCAGCTTAATCGAGTTTTCTGTACAGCATATAATGCGTATCAAACTCTCAGCCATGGCCCATGTAACTCAGCCGCTGCCCATGAATCTTTTAGCCACGGCCCTGTGCTGACCTGTGTTGTTAGGACCTATAGCGATGCGAGACGCACGATCAATGCTAACTTTAACGTTAAATCGAATAAAAACTACTGAGGCTAGAGGACTGCAATATGGTATGCTTGATGAAGACAGGGTGGATGATCAACGAGTCAATTTGCAGCCCTCTAGCCTCAGAAGGTTTTAAGATCTCAGGACGGACAGCCAAGTGACAACTCTCAATAGTTTCCTTTTGCGGAAAACTGAAAAAGGGAGCTTCTTAATTATTTCTCTACCAGAGTTAACAGTCGAAATCTAATTTTCATATTTAAGATAAATTTCGCATCATTTCAACGACAAACATCTTGCATATTCATTTTTTCCAAAAACACATTGAAAGAACTGATCATAGTAGCTTGAGTCTATATCGTATAAGACCTGCGAACAGATTAAAAAACATCAGCAACTCGTTTCCGCAACTTACAAGAAAAAGATAGTCTCAAAACTATTACAATCTTTTCATCAGGCGAAAGTAAGACGAAATGAGATTTTTAAGATCGCCCTAATGAAGGATGTCGTTTCATACTGTCCACTTCGAGTCGCATTTGTTTGAAAGTTTCTGTTCGTGTAAAGGATTCGCCTTTGAAAGCGTAACTCCTCATCATATATAGCAGATGCTTAGAAGGAGAAAGATTTTCTTTTTCAAGTTTTTTCTTTCTTTTCTATTATATGACTAACATATTTGACAGTAATAGCCCTTCTTTTACACCACTAACTACTGTTGCATTGTGCATTTTAGAACAACATTTTGTATTTGGAAGTCTCATATATTTTTTATTTTAAATACCACATTTTTCGTTCAGTTTGCTTGATATTTTGATCGTTTGTAATTACTTGCTACGGAATTCATTCAGTCAATATGCTCTAATTTCTAATCATGAAAAGCAAATCCCATTTGATAACCAGATAAGGTTTCATTTGCTGTCGCCTAATGTCCAATTACTGCTGGCTTAGAATGATGATCTTACTAAATGTCATTTTACGCTTTTATTGGTGGAGGTATCTGTATCCGATCAGTCTTCTCCTCTCCATTATTATTTCTTCGACAAATTAAAGTCAGAACGAATATCCAACGCTGGTCGCTGCTGGTGAGACGGAGGATGAAGAGAATCTCGTGGAAATCCTAAGGAGGAATTATGGGGTAAAAGGACCGATTGCAGTAACTACTTGATGCCAGAGTCAAAACGTCTTTCCATTCATAATAATTAGATTCAAAAGTTCGTAAGTTCGTTTCAGGACACCAGTGCAGTTCAGAACTACTGGGAACGTTCGAGTCTTATTAGTTATTGGATAATTATAAGAACCATAATTGAAGTAAACGCATAGGAGCAATTTTTTTCCTAAAACGGTATCGTTTGCTAAATTAGGCTAAGGTTATGAGTACACATAAATGCAGATATTCTAGACTTTTTATTCTACCATTCCTAACAAAGAAAATAATAATCTATCATGAAGTGCAACTTTAGATTCCATTCCTCGCTTGAGAAATGTGTCTAACATGTGGAGATTTGTTTGAATAAGAAGATCTCTCTCTCTCTTCTCTCTCTCTCTCTCTCTCTCTCTCTCTCTCTCTCTCTCTGTTGCTACCATAATGGTATATCAAATTAATCATATGTATATTTCAGTCCAGTTCAGCGTCACTACATAAACTTCATCCTTTTTATGTATTTTTTTTGGAGAGAGAGAGAAAGATTCCATATATGCCGACTAATTTCAAATTCCTCCAAAAACATCCACAGTTCCAGTGTTTTCTATCTTTATCTGTCTTTCGGGTTGAAATGTTCTAGGATTTTGTGGTAAAGATTTGGGTTCTGCAGAGATAAGCTATGTTAACTCTCTAGTTATATTTCCTCTAGTTTCATGTCGTCAGGTGTTAAGAAAATATGAAATAATGCCCAATATAATGTACTGTATTTAAATAGGTTACTAACAGTAAATAGAAGTTAAATTGAATTAATCAAAAACAGAGTTATGGTAAATATCTTCGGCGTAAGAAGAATTAAGTTAAGAATATATATATATATATATATATATATATATATATATATATATATATATATATATATATATATATATATATATATATAATATATATATATATATATATATATATATATATATATGTGTGTGTGTGTGTGTGTGTGTGTGTGTGTGTGTGTGTGTGTGTACATACAAATTCAAGGGTATGCTGAACTAAATATGAACATTTGATAGAAATTATTTCTGGGAAATGAAATTCATAAAAAAGTTATAATTACACAATTATTCTCGCATTTTTTGCGTAAAATAAGAGAGAGAGAGAGAGTGAGAGAGAGAGAGAGAGAGAGAGAGAGAGAGAGAGAGAGAGAGAGAGAGAGAGAGTATACAATTTTGAGAATGAGTAGACTGCGTGTAGGGTCAGCGCTCTTACTTTTTAAAATCTTGAATTATACAAAACCTCTGGTGAAAATGAAAGGTATGCGGCAGAAAGCAAGTCGTCATAAAACGACCATGATGTGCTGGAATGAAAGCTTAATTACTTTAGACGAAGAACACAAGCAAATATCATTTGGACAACAGATGATTCCATATTTACCTAAAATATGAAAACAAATGAAGGTCGTTGCGATAACGTTAAAATATATAAAAGTTTATGCTGA
>NC_061092.1:69106104-69143604 GCF_015104395.2 Macrobrachium nipponense
GACTTGACCAGTACGGGTATGGCTCAAAACGGTAGAGTTGGAAAACTCGAAATTTTTTATAATAGCCCATCATTTGTATGTCCTGTTCTTTATAGCCTACTTTTGTCTATATAAAGATATATCTATTCGTAACATGTCATGTTCAAGAATGCGAGGTTTAATTCCTGTTATTTAGCCTTAATGGTAAAGTGTGTAAAGGTATGCTTATAACACACAAGATTTGTTATACATATAATGGTTTATCGATCAATTCATATCAGTTCACTGCATTTTACCATCAATTCATGTCAATAAATAAAAATTTACAAATATTTTGGTATCAATTGCAAATGAATGCCAAATTTTAAAAAAATGTTCAATTCCAATTCAATTCCAATTCATTCAATTTTAGCTTCAATTTTAATTCAATGCATAATTGACTCCAACCGGTGATGATGATGGGTTTTCGAGCAGCTTTAAAGAATTTCCATAAGATTCAGGGACAAATTATGGTGCGGAATTTCGCGTGGAATATTGTATATAGGAAATTTGACATAACCGTGATGTAAAATTTTATTTATAGATTATATCTAATATAGTAAGGGAGTTTCAGCTCTGCTGCATGTTGTGACTTATTCGCTTATTTTCAGAAGTGACTGTTTATTCTCATAGGAGTCCCAAAATTTCGATAGTCTTTCTCATCTCTTTATCCGGGCTAAGGGGACGTTTGAGTTGATTACAGCGTCACAGGAGGGGAGTCGAAATGACGTCCCTCCTGAGTTGGGCATAGATGATTTTTCCCGACTTGCCATGCCAGCCAAGTTCTAACTAAACAGGCCGTTTTGATGACAGAGTCCTTACATTGTTCAGGGATGCTGACTTGAAGTGAAAATGCCTTATATATATATATATATATATATATATATATATATATATATAATATATATATATATATATATATATATATATATATTTATTTATATATAGTGCATAAGTACACCTGATACTCTGTGGTGCATGGCAAATGTTAGAAAAAAGTAAATTAGCGTGAAGCAACATGCAAGTCATGACTGCACTTTTGATTGCAAGGATGACTTTGTTTCTTGTGTTCTTTTGGAAAAATCAAATGTCAATCATTTGAAGTCGGTCACTTTTACAAGTCCCCATTAAGACAAGAGGCGCTTTTTCATATGTAAGGCCTAGGGTTTTTGATTAATAATATATTGTCCATGTGTTCTCAGTGACCTATGGAATGTGGAGAACAGTGCAGGAGCGGCGACCGAGAGTAGCTGACAATGAGTATTCTATAGATGGCGTGAGATAAAAATGCTTAGTTCGACAAGTCAATGTACTGAGTTTATAAACTCTTCTCAAAGCGCCTTTGTGAAACTGGATGCAACTAGTGTTGCGAGGCGCTAGTGAACTGTGTGTTCGTATGTGCGTGTGCGCCTCTTCCCTTTAATAGTTCCATACCCAAATCAATGGGAGGATTTTGACAGAGGATCTTGGAGACACAGGCAAGATGCCGTGGCATTCGCCGGGAGTTTTTATTAACTGTGTTTAAGTGTTCCGGCTGCTTGGGTGAGTGTTGAAGTGCAAGAGCCAAAGACTGGCTTGTTGTCTGTTTGACATTTTTAAGAATATCTGATCTTTAGATTTTGTTGCTAAACTTGTTGTACTTACCGGGATGATGTTTGTTCTGTATCTTTGAAACAGACGATTCTGGTACGTTCTGGAAATGGAGAGGGACAATGAGTTCCCAAGATGGTGTAGATTTTTTTGTGGGTGACTAGACATTTTACTATTTCGGGGTTTTTTGAGTTAGTCTGTAAGACTTGATTATCCATTATTTATTCATTGTTAATAAACGTTAATGTTATGATGCGTCTCTCTCATTTTCATTACCTGTTAGAATGGAGAGAGGTGTCGGTGCTAGAGAGAGAGAGAGATTCCTTGGAGGGAGAGAGGGAGAGAGAGAGGGATTGCCGAAAGAGAGAGAGAGAGGCTGTGTGTGTAAGGCTGTGTGTGGGTTTGCCTTCCCTCTCGTGTCACACGCTTACCTAATGAATAATGGGGGGGAATCCCCCATTACACATATTCCCCGAAAAAGACTTTCTTTCGGGAAAAGATCTTCCTCAGGTGTCGAGGCAAATGAAGCCTCTTTTTCTCTCTAGCAGCTTTGAGCTCTGATTTATTGGCGAATGATAGTCTTGCTATTTTGAGGCTGGCTAGACTCACATCTTTTTAAAATATAAGTATTTGCGCTTTCACATTACTTAAGAGAGGTAATTATGCAATAATTTTCAAGGATAATACATATTTCTATGTTATCTATGAGTGCAACAACGATAATTTGTGAGTACTAATTTCTATGTTTAGACCTGCCATCATCCAACCTGGGTTCATTATTGTTACCTTTGATGGTACTGGTCCACTAATATTTACAAAAGCAATGAACGTTTTAAGGATTGTGCAAAAAAAATTTCTAGGGTCGATTACACACCTGTCTATGATTAAAGATGATATGGATGTGTTACCAAACTGAAGTTGTGAGGTGCTGAGTTGCTAATTTTTCTTATGAATTTTAATGCTTTGTTTCGGGCCACTTTCATGGATAAATAGCTTATTAGAAAAGAAACCAACACCACCCTTATTCATAAACCCAGTCTCAGAAACAATTACCTTTCAACATAATTATACTATTACTGATAGCATATAGTTTACAATCTCTCTCTCTCTCTCTCTCTCTCTCTCTCTCCCTGTGGTAGGGATGTGAGAATACTACCACCGTAAGTCCTACGTGTCGTAAAAGGCGACTAAAAGGGCAGCTGCTGGCTTGCAGCCTTACTTTTTTAGTAAAAGACTAGGCCCACCGCCAATAACTGTGGAAACTTCTGCTTTGCAGTCCTACTTTTTAGCAAAAGGCTAGGCCCACCGCCAATTACTGAGGAAACTGCTTGCCTTGCAGTTTTTTTTTTTTTTTTCTTTCTTTTGTAAAAGGCTTTGCCCACCGCCAATAACTAGAAACTGCTGCCTTGCAGCCTTACTTGTTAGTAAAAGGCTAGGCCCAACAACAAGTAAATGTGGAAACTGCTGCCTTGTAGTATTACTTTTTTTAGTAAAACGACTAGGGTCACCGCCAGTGTCACATTTAATATTATAATTACTGTATAATGTTCCAATTATACCGCTGAATACATTTCAAGTTTGTAACTAGCGTGTCGGTGGTTACTGGCTCGTTAAGTGTTTATTAGGCAGCCAGTTCTTGAGACGTCTTCGACACTGGAACTGAGTGGTCGGGGTCTTTCTCTGTCCAACGCTACATGATTTTGGGTGCTCCCATGCTTCGTGAACTTGGGAAAACTCCGTTACCTGTGTGATTGTTTACCTGTGGTGGTACTGTTGCTGTTACCTGTGTGGTATTGTTACCTGTGTGGTTACTGTTGCTGTTACCTGGTGGTATTTTCTTAATATATCTCTCAACGTACGAGGACCCAACACTACGAATGGACTGATTATGCGAGTGCTGTATTTTGTTCCAGTAAGTGTTACATGTAGTTATAATTTTCTGATTATTTGATAGTGGTAAATATATTATTACATGCGAAGGTTGTGTTATGCATCGGTTAAATCACATTGCATTTGAAGGTTGTATTTGCTGTAATTACTGAAACTACCATGTATTTGCTGTAGTTACTGAACTACCATTACAGTTCACGATTCAAATGTGTTAGGATAACTGTAATACAGTTTGGCTGGTAAATGTAACTTGGGTTTTTGTAAGTGTAACTCAGGCTTTGTAAATGTAACGTAAATGTAACTTGGGAGGGATAGTAAAATTCAACAGTTAATATGAAAATGTACAATTTTATAGGTGACCATTTTGGGCTGCAGTACACACACCACAGTTCGAGCTTCTGAGTGCAAGTTGTCTACGATTCCTGTGGGTCCGTGGCACCACTTATGCAACCTGCAGTGGATCACAGCTCACAGCTCTAGTGGATGGGCCAAGACGGGCTCGTCATTCAGCACCTATATGCCAGTGTTACTTAGATGTAGCATGAAAGCTGTTTATGTCATTTGCATACCCTCTGTGTTAAATTGATCCTAATTACCATAGTGTTAAATAATTGTTATGATTTTACTTGTGTTATCACTTGCTAACGAAGGTCATCCTCTTTTAAGTAGTAGGTAGGTTGGGTTAAAGAACCCCCAACACGTTCAGTGCAACTGTGACATTTGGTGGCAGCGGTGGGGATGGCCTCTTCCTTTCGTTAGTCAAGTATTTTTGTGTCAGTGCATTGTACTTCAAATTTATGTTTAAGAAACAATTAACAATCATTGTTAATTCCGCTGACATACTAGGTTTCCAGTATGGTAATTGATGCTGTAGATTGTTGACTTTATACTTTTAAGATGCTTACAATTAATGCTTTTTGTATTTGCATTCTTTTGAAGGTAATATTGCCAGATTTTGTTGTTCACATTTTCTAGGTTTTACATATATTTTTCATGATGGAGTATGTAGAATTAGGAGAAAGATGGGGTTGCAGGGGCAGGTATTGCTAGACTTTGTGGAGAAGAAGAGAGAGAACAATTTGAGAGAGATGAGAGAGCCGCTGAGAGAGAAGCAAAACACAAAATTGAAAGCGAAATTGAGTTAGAAAAGATCAAAATGAAAGGAAACAGAATTGCATAAAGTGAAAGCAGGAGAGTTGAGAGTTGGGGTTGCGAGTACTACAAGTGAGCTTTCTAATTCCCTGGCTAAGCTTCCTAAGCTACCTTCATTTGATGAATCTAAAGACTGTATAGATTCTTATTTGCAGAGGTTTGAGAGGTTTGCATCCAATGCTAGATGGGATTCATCTTCGTGGGCTATTAATCTTAGTGCTCTTCTTCAAGGCTGAATGGAGGTTTATTCTCGCCTACCGGTTTCAGAGGCTTTGGATTATAATGGTTTGAAGCAGGCTTTGTTGAAGCGTTTCCAGCTTACTGAGGAGGGTTTTCATTCGAAATTTCGTTCCTGTAAGCCAGACCAAGGTGAGAGTCCCTCGCAATTTCTTGCTAGATTGGATAATTATGTGGAAAAATGGTTGAATTTGTCTGGAGGTACGCGAAGTTATGAAGGTCTCAAGGATTTGTTTTTGAGGGAGCAGTTCATGAACAGTTGTAGTAAACCTCTGTCTATGTTTCTCAAAGAACGACATCCCAAGAATGTGGATGAAATGTCTAATCTTGCTGATCAGTTTATTGAAGCTCATGGTTACTCTTCTTTTACTAAAGACTCGCAGGCTTTTCAGAAACTCTCTCTAATTGGAAACAGTTCCAGAGGTGCCAGCCACAATGGGCAGTTGCAAATGCAGTATACAGACCCGTTGCAGAGAAGACGTGAGAGAAAGTGCTACAATTGCAATAAACCAGGACATGTAGCACGAGACTGTCTTTCCAAGCAGACAGGTAAAACATCCAGTAGACCCAAGGAATCCATACAAAGCAGCATTTTTACAGAGTCAGCTGGATCAGTGTAAGTCAAATTCTGTAAATACTAATGGTGGTAGTCTTTTGCAGCAGCATAAGAAAACAGGTCAGAGAAACAAAGTGTACCAGGATGTATCCATGCAAGAGCAATCTCAGATTGGGTCAGCATGTTTAGTGACCGAGCATTTGATGGACTGTTGTGTGACTGATGGTCAGGTGAGATTGGCATGTGGACATGTTCTACCAGTAATAGGAGGAGCATGCAAGGTATGTGACAAAATGCCTATTTCTATGGGTTATGTTGGAGATCATTTTGTTACAGTATTAAGAGACACAGGGTGCAGTGGTGTAGTGGTAAAACGTAAATTAGTAAAAGATAATCAGTTGACAGGTCATGTTCAAAAATGTGTATTGATAGATGGTCAGTGCGTACAGTAGAAGAGGCCTCAATTGATATTGACACACCTTTCTATACAGGGAAAGTAAATGCTCTTTGTATGAAAGAACCTGTGTATGATTTAATTATAGGAAACCTGGAAGGTGCCAGAAATCATTTGGATCCGGATGAACAATGGTGTAAGAGAGAAAACCAAAAGGAAGGTAGTGAGGTTCTTCAATCTGTGTAACCAGAGGCCAGGCTATAAAAAACAAGCAAGGTATGAAAGCATTGAATGTTGCAGGAGGGGTGGATGTAGAGGTTTCAGTTAACAAAATGAAGGAACTTCAGGCAGAAGATAAAACACTAGGAGTGTACCGAAATTATGCAATCTCTGGTAAGAGGAAATAATGGGAGATGGTATTGTAACCTGGTTTACTGTAGAGAAAAGGCTTGCTATATCGACTATTCCAGTCACCTAAGGTAAGCCATAACAAATTGTTCAAACAACTTATTGTTCCAGAATCTTTAAGGCAAAAGGTGATGAGCATTGCTCATGACAGTATTTTAGGAGGGCACCTCGGTGCTAAGAAAACCTTAGATCGTATCTTAACCAGCTTTTACTGGCCTGGACTCCAAGGAGAGGTGACAAGATACTGTCAGTCCTGTGATGTATGCCAGAAAACATTTCCAAAGGGCAAGGTAACAAAGGTTCCTCTTGATCAGATGCCATTGATTGACACACCTTTTGAGCGAGTGGCAGTAGATCTGTTAGGTCCAATTATCCCAGTAACTGATAGTGGTCATAGATATATATTAACATTGGTAGATTACAGTACCAGATATCCTGAAGCAGTTCCACTGAAAGGCATTGAGACAGAGCAAGTGGCAGAGGCGTTGGTACAAATTTTCAGTAGAGTTGGATCCCAAAGGAAATTTATTGTCAGACATGGGTACGCAATTCACGTCAAATCTCATGAAGGAGGTAGGTAGACTTTTGTCTGTTTAAGCAGTTAGTACAACACCCTATCATCCTGCATGTAATGGTTTGGTTGAAAGATTTAATGGAACCTTAAAAACAATGTTGAGAAAAATGAGTTCTGAAAGACCAAAAGACTGGGACAGGTAACTTGCCAGCAATTGCTATTTGCTTATAGAGAAGTCCCACAAGAAAGTACTGATTTTCACCCTTTGAACTTTTATATGGTAGAACAGTTCAGAGGACCCATGACTGTGCTGAAAGAGTTATGGACGAAGGAAGAAACTATGCCTGATGTGAAAAGTACTTACCAGTATGTGATAGACCTGAAGGAACGACTGTCAAGAACCTGTGAACTAGCACAGAAGGAACTCAAGAAATCTAGTGCAAGATACAAGAAATATTACGACAGAAAAACAAAGACTAAGACTTTTAAGGTGGGTGATTATGTTTTAATTCTTCTCCCAACTGATCACAACAAACTGTTAATGCAATGGAAGGGACCTTTCAAAGTCCTTGATAAGAAAAGGATTAGCAGATTATCGGTAGATATGAATGGTAAAATCCGTATGTTTCATGCAAATCTCCTTAAGAAGTATAATCAGCGACTTGAGCCTAATCTAAGTGGCAATGCTTTATTTCAATTGGCTTCTTGTGCTGTTATAGATTCAGAGGAAACCGATGATAAGGAAAACCTAGTCCATCTATTACCCATGAAAGCAACAGAGTCTTATGCTGATATCGATGTCCAGCCAAGCATTAACTAGTGAACAGCTTGCATCTGTGAATACCTTATTACATGAATTTAAGGATGTTTGACAGATCTGCTGGGAGAACTGATCTCATTCAACATGAAGTCCATTTGACTACTGAGGAACCCATCAGAAACAGACCATATAAATCCCCTCCTATGCATTTAAGAGGAGCAGTACGAGCAGAGATACAGAGCATGCTAGATATGGATGTCACTGAGCCATCTGAATCTCCATATGCCAGTGCCATTGTAGTGGCAAAGAAATCTGATGGAAGTAACGGAATCTGCATTGATTTCAGAAAGTTAAACAAGGTAACAGTTTTTTATCCTGAACCTATGCCAGACCCAGAGGAAATAATGACAAAAATTAGCCAAAGCAAGTTCTTTTCAAAGATTGGCCTTTGTAAAGGCTATTGGCAGATTTCCAATGAGAACCGAGGATCGTGATTTGACATCATTTTTAGCTCCCGATGGATTATACAGATTCAAAGTCATGCCATTTGGGATGTCCAACAGTCCAGCAACATTTAATCGATTGATGCGTAAATTATTAAAGGTTTGGAACACACTGATAGTTCTTGGATGACATCCTCATTCACACAGAATCTTGGGAAGAACATCTCGAAGAATTAAGGAAAGTCTTGGAGAGGCTAAGATGGGCACGCCTGACAGCAAAGCCGTCAAAGTGTGAAGTTGCTCAAACCCAGTTGGTGTATTTAGGACACTTAATTGGCAGTGCTACTGTTGAACTACAAATGACAAGTTGAAGGCTATTCAAGAGGCACCAAGACCAGAAACAAAGAAACAGGTCAGGTCATTCATTGGGTTAATTGGCTACTACAGGAAATATGTGCCGAATTTTGCATCTTTAGCAGCTCCATTAACTGATTTGACAAAGAAAGGATTTCCAAATAAGTTAGAGTGGAAACAAGAACATGAAAATGCATTCCGAACTTTGAAATCTATGTTACTTTGTAGTCCTATTCTTAGGCTTCCAGATTTATCCAAACCCTTTATTATAAGGACAGATGCTTCCAACAGTGGGGTCGGCGCTGTTTTGATGCAGGTGCATGATGGGAGGAAATATCCTATTGCCTATGCAAGTCGTAAGCTGATGGACCGTGAACAGAGGTATGCAGTCATAGAGAAAGAGTGTCTTGCTATTGTTTGGGCTTTACAAAAGTTTCAAGCTTACTTGTATGGCAGATTTTTTATAATAGAGACAGATCATCAGCCTTTGGTGCATCTTCAAAAGGCAAAGGTTTCCAATGGTAGATTAATGAGATGGTCTCTTTTTCTACAGTCATATAATTTCAGAGTGGAGGTTATCAAGGGGTCAGAAAACGTAGGAGCTGATTTTCTGAGCCGTCACATTACTGTATAAATGTTAGTACATTCCTTTTTATATAGTTTTCCTTGTAATGTACCACAAAATCATATTTTGTGTCTCAGGAAGGGAGGTATTGTCACATTTAATATTATAATTACTGTATAATGTTCCAATTATACCGCTGAATACATTTCAAGTTTGTAACTAGCGTGTCGGTGGTTACTGGGCTCGTTAAGTGTTTATTAGGCAGCCAGGTTCTTGAGACGTCTTCGACACTGGAACTGAGTGGTCGGGGTCTTTCTCTGTCCAACGCTACATGATTTTGGGTGCTCCCATGCTTCGTGAACTTGGGAAACTCCGTTACCTGTGTGGTTGTTACATGTGTGGTACTGTTGCTGTTACCTGTGTGGTATTGTACCTGTGTGTACTGTGCTGTTACCTGTGTGGTATTTTCTTAATATATCTCTCAACGTACGAGGACCCAACACTACGAATGGACTGATTATGCGAGTGCTGTATTTTGTTCCAGTAAGTGTTACATGTAGTTATAATTCTGATTATTTGATAGTGGTAATATATTTTATTACATGCGAAGGTTGTGTTATGCATCGGTTAAATCACATTGCATTTGAAGGTTGTATTTGCTGTAATTACTGAACTACCATGTATTTGCTGTAGTTACTGAACTACCATTACAGTTCACGATTCAAATGGTGTTAGGATAACTGTAATACAGTTTGGTTGGTAAATGTAACTTGGGTTTTGTAAGTGTAACTCAGGCTTTGTAAATGTAACGTAAATGTAACTTGGGAGGGATAGTAAAATTCAACAGTTAATATGAAATGTACAATTTATAGGTGACCATTTTGGGTGCAGTACACACACCACAGTTCGAGCTTCTGAGTGCAAGTTGTCTACGATTCCTGTGGGTCCGTGGCACCACTTATGCAACCTGCAGTGGATCACAGCTCACAGCTCTAGTGGATGGGCCAAGACGGGCTCGTCATTCAGCACCTATATGCCAGTGTTGCTTAGATGTAGCATGAAAGCTGTTTATGTCATTTGCATACCCTCTGTGTTAAATTGATCCTAATTACCATAGTGTTAAATAAATTGTTATGATTTTACTTGTGTTATCACTTGCTAACGAAGGTCATCCTCTTTAAGTAGTAGGTAGGTTGGTTAAAGAACCCAACACAGTTCAGTGCAACTGTGACAGCCAGTAACTTTGGAAACTGCTGCCTTGTAGTCTTACTTTTTAGTAAAAGGCTAGGCCCACAGCCAATAACTGGAAACTGCTGCCTTGCAGTCTTACTTTTTAGTAAAAGGCTAGGCCCACCGCCAATTACAGTGAAAAGTGCTGCCTTGCAGGTGGACTTTTAAGTCAAAGGCGAGGCCCACCGCCAATAACTGTGGTTGATGACAGCAAGGGCATGTGGTCGTAAAAACCCCTTTGCCAAATAATTAACATGCCTGATGCTGTAAGGAAAGGCGCATCAGGCAACCGACCCCTTACTGTAGGAATAGCGGTGGGAAAGAAAAAGTCTCTCTCTCTCTCTCTTTCTCTCTCTTTCTCTCTCTCTCTCATATTGAAAAAATTGGTTGTGGACAATGAACGTGATTTTGTATCAATTGCATCGACATTTACTTTCAGTCACTGTAGCGATAGTATCCACTTTTGAAATGAAAATTCCGTAGTAGCCTCTAAACAATGAATAGCGAAGCTATTCATGGTTTGATTAGACAGTTCCCTGTTCCTACCCTCCCTCCCTCCGAATAAATTCTACCTCTTTCCAACCTATCCCCCTCCACCCCCATCTCCTTTGTCGCTCTTAGGAGCACGATGATATTACTCAACGTAATTCCCTCCTGTAAAGAATCTTATATAATCCTGAGAAAAAGCGCTTATAAACTCATTTTTCACGTTCCTGATTGTTCACACTTATTTTTTTATCAACATGTTTTAGTTTTTTATGTTTTTTTTATCAACATATTTTAGTTTTTTATGATATACATAAATACTATGAGATTCAGGGCCTCTTTAACACGGTTTTTTGGACTTTGCTCCTTATCAAAGCATCGGATGTAGCTGAAAGTTGACATATGTATATTTTAAAACCGCACACAAATTTTGTCAGCATTATCAATAACCAAAACTCGATAGTTTTAATTTCTATGGAGTAAAATTATCTAGCCGACGCCATGGCCAATGATTACGTAAGCAAGGTAAACACCGTTTCACGAAATGCTGCCCCGCCCATCCACCACACAGAAACTCATTCACCTTGTTCCATCGGCTCTGAAACCCATAGCAGTCAAGAATGGCTAACAGGATTTGGAATAACATACCCAGTTGCCATAATTTGTTAGCTTAATGAAATAACCTGTCATCTAATGTTAAACTTAATTTCTGAAGAGGCCATGGCTTATTGCACAGTGAAAAAACATAACAAAGACTTTATGAATGGCGGAACGATACATAGATGTGGGTGGGGTATCTTTGCTAACCTAGTAATACTACTGTAGCAGTAGTGCTACAACAGTAGTAATAGCAGTAATATACATGAATTAAACGTTTAGGCAAACTACTGGGATCCTTGAGGATCATTTAGCACTTCTTACAGCTACTCGTGAAATGAGTTTTTATGGCTAGAAGTTAAGTTTTCTAATCCAACAATGCCCATGATAGCCTTCAGTGTTATCCTGAATTATAACGAGGCGAAAGTGGGTGGAGCCTCATGAAGTCATCATTTTGACGATAATTATTGGTGAAAGTTTAAATCCAAAATACGGTATCGGCTATTTTTTTTTTTTTTTTTTTTTTTAGTAAATAGGTAGAAAGCAAATAAATAAAAATTGTTTGACATTGGATATAGCAGTTATCAAATCAAGCTTGTCTACTACGTTTTTGAAAATTACCAACTATTCCCTACATCTTGTCAATCTGATTGTGACCTATAAAGTAGACTGTAATTTCTTAGGACACTTATTTTGGGAGTAAGACTAATAATCGAAGTGTTTTTGTATTTATTAACAAATTTTGTTGGTTTGTTCATTATAACAATTATCAGTGGAGAGGTTTCAGAGTTCATAAAGGTGTACTGCTTTGCTTGTATTTAAATTTTTATGTCATTGTTGCCAGAGGTCTAGCCTTCGTTACGTATAGCCAATCATCCATCGAGAAAGACGGAAGAAATGCTGTCATAAGTTACGTAACGAGTGCGTTCGAAACCTTTTCTCTGAGTAAGTTGGCCCGTCTTCAAAAAAAGTCACTTTTACATAATAAGTACCAAATTTATTCAACCTACGTAATGCAGAATACAGTTAAAATTTATGTGTAGATATAATGTGCATTCTGAATAAGCATTATTTTTATGAAATGCATAGATAAATAGTTATTGAGAAAAAACCGTGTTACAGAGGCCCTGAATCTCATAGTAGTATATGTTAACTGGTAAGGCGACGTCTCCACCAATAAGGCTCGTCCACTACATAAACAAAAGCGGCGTTGCCATTTACAATGCCTCGTGAACTCAAGAGGTAAAAGGAATCTTTTCCCTGATCGTAGAGTTCAACAAAGAAAGCACAAATGGGAGCATCTCCTAGAATCAGGAGATCAATGACACACGTCTGTACCCTGCTCCAGGTAGCTGATGGCTTCCTTGTCAGAGATCTGGAAGACTGACTGGATGCTCCATTTTCGGTCCCCTTGGAGAATAATCTCGAGTTTAAAATAACAATCCGATGCCAGTGAATGTGCGAAATAAGTTTGGGTTTACAGGTCACTTCTATGTCAAGGGGGAGAAAGGCTATCTATCATTTGGATGCCCTTATGGCCCTAACTATTGGGTACCGTAGCTGACCTTTCGTGAAGACCACTCCTTAAAAGTACCCGCTGCAGCTAAGGTTTATAGAATCAAAGTCTAAAGAGAAGAAGTCGTCTGGCACTCAGATTATAATTTAAAGGTCGCGGTCAGTGACGTCAGCCAAACCATATCAAAGGTTGTATCCATTCACTAATTCAGTAAACAATACTCATGGACTGCGTACATCTGCCCAAGATCCACCTAATATATTTGTCCGGGGATATTGTTTTCTTTTCATTATTCAGTTGCTTTTCCTACGAGAATGCCCAACGTCTGAGGGTTTTGTCTAAAAACAATAATTTCTTTTATCGTTAAATTTAGACTTCTGCCTCCCTAGTTTTAAACCCGATACCACTAAATTTCAGAACTTGGGAACTCCTAACCTTCAGATTTCTGAGACTTCTTAAAAATAAGAACATTATTGATGAGATGACTTTTCAGAATCTATATGTTACCGGGTCCACTTAATGGGTCTCCCGAAGATCCACATTTTGAAAGTCCACCGTTTTGAAAGTTAATAAGAAGATAATAACATGCAGCGTTATTAGCAAGGCCAAAATTACTTTTTACTTTGCAGTCAAGAAAAGAAAAAGAAAATAAAACGAAAATAAAAATTATCAGGAGAAAGGCGGAACTAAAAAAGAAGTTGATTTTTTATGCTTTCCTCGAGTTTCTGGTTATCTGAGCTTGTTCTTGCCTCATTGACTTTGTATTGGAAATCTTTTCCCAGTTGGCTGCGATGTTAGAATCAACACTTTCTTAATTTCAGTTGTCGTTTATTCAATTTCAGTTTAATTATTATAAGTATTTTGATCCGTTTTTGCAGGTATGGCTGATCCCTCATCACCCTCATCGTCATATATTTTCATTTACAGATCGTACCGATATTACTCAGTGAAATAATATTTTAATACATATTATTATTTTAGAAAGGCAATACGCGTAATTCTAATAGTAATAATTACAGTTCGGTCTGAGTACTCCTTCCTTACTGTGTTATTCGTGTTGTTATACATTTTCGCAAAACGAGTTGACATCTGCATCGCAGAGACCACGACTGCATATTGTCAGCGGATTTGATTAAAAATGAATACCAAGTATTGATAGTCTTCCGTAACATATTTATGAAGGGATAGATTTCATTTTCCTTCCACCTCGTGAATTACATCAGTTGTTAGTCCAGGTGTCATCTGCTTATTCGGAGTTGATGAGAATAAAAAAGAAATATATGTTTTCAAAGGGGACAGGGAGGAGGTGAGGTGGTCACGGGATATCTTTTCCTTTCCCTGATTGTTACAGTCATGAAGGCTATCTGATGTGAGCAGGTAACGTAAGTGGCTTAGCTGAGCTGAGTGGTGCAGCGCTCAGCTCACGTTTTCTAGTTCTTATGGTTGATCCTCATCTCACATACATAAATTCACACAAATGTGAATGTGTATTAGTGTCTCTTGGAGTGAAGATATGCACACACACACATCTATATCCTAAAGTCCACGGTAGAAAGGCAAGTGAAACAGGGACTTAGAATAAGTACCTTCGTGGTATATTCTGCATTTTCAAGTTCACACTGAATATAATAGAGGTTGACAGACCTTTATATACAAAAACAGAAATAGGGGCGGGGTTACAGTGTGTTAATGTGGGCAGCGTGTTCTTTAAGCAAAAGAGATAAGGAAAGACGATAAAGTTATTATTCAGGATGGAGATGTAAATTCCTTGTTGACGTGGCTTCAATAAAAATGGATTCTAACATATTCCCTTTTCAGTGATTTTTAACCCTGCAGATTATCGAGGAATGATCCCATTTAATAGGTTGGCCTGTCTTCAGCCAATGATCCTCAATGCCATTATTTGTTGATCCTCTTGATGTGGCATATTTGTGAATAGAGCATCTCATCTTTAGTTCTTTTGAAGATTGCCCAATATAAATCTTATTACATTCTTTACAAGGAATACTGTATACAATAATGTTTGAATTTTGCAAGCTATTCTTAATTAGTTTATCAATAGTTTTTAAAATGGCTACAGCAGGAATGAAATTAGGAGGAAATGGTATACAGAGAATATTCTTAAATACCTTGTTAATGTGCTTTCTGACACCTTTAAAGGTATTACTGTATTTTCTGTAACCTTTAACCATCTGTTATTGCGCTGTTTTTCACTTTTATCCTAATATTAATGGGGCAACTCTCCATTTAATCCCATTATTGCTATGCTGTTCTTCTGTCTGTCACCTTAAAACAGGTATTACTGTCTGGACCATCCTTTTTATTCAGTTATTACTGTACTGTCTCTTTCCTTTATCCAGTATTACTGTGGTGACTGTACATTTCATCCAGATATTACTATGCTGTCTGTCCCTTTTATTCAGATATTACTGTGGTGGCTGAAAAGAATTTTCAATAACATATTTTTATGCTGTCGTATATGAAATGATGTATGATAACCCTGTAGAGTTTATTAACCACCTCAGTTAAAAAGGGAACGGGGAAGGGGGCTAGAGTAGGAGTTTGAATCCTGTTCTATTATAAACAACTTCACTATTTTTAAAATCTAGTCTATGATCCCTTTTCCAGGCGTGCCGAGCTTTACTGCTATACTTATTCTCCCATTCATTTGCTGAGCTATGTAAATTTTCACTATCACCGATATCTTCATACAATTTTACTGGTTTTTTCTTTCTTTTTTGCTTCATACTTTGTTACGGTACTGGAATACAATATTGTAGCAGAGTTTTTCCATTCTAAAATTTTGCGAAATATTTTTAGGCTCCTTTTGTTGAAAGGGAGTGTACGTGAATTCTGAATATCTGTTGTTCAGGTCTTTCCTTTGGGGGATAATACATCCTCCCAGCTCTAGAGAGACAATTTCATACAAAATATTAGGGATAACACAATTTGTGAAAACTTGAAATATGGTTTAATGCTTCACCTAAAACAAAAACCAAAAAACACCCGCTAGCTAGAAAATATAAATTGGTAAGTTACTGTTCACCAGGGCCTCATGATAAGAGTAAAGATGAATGTAAGAATTAGAATGTGTGCTCTTTCTGTTTTCATATTATTAAAATAAAGACAAAATTAAAAGTTTTTTACGAACACTAAGATCTGAGGAAATCATTGATGAAAACATATATCAAGATTTGTTTGTGACTGGATCATCATATGGAATTCTATATGGGCTGCCCAAAATACATAAGCCTAATGCTCTTATGAGACCCATTCTGGCATCTTACAATACGCCTACCTATAAATTAGCTACATTTTTGGGTACCCTTACTTGAACCCCACTAACAAAAAATAATTTTACTCTGAATAACTCGTACCATTTTAAAGATGAAATTTTATCACAAGAATCGGGTTTACTAATGACCAGTTTAGATGTGGAATCTCTATTCACAAATGTCCCCGTGGAGAAAGTATTGACATCATATTGGATAAGTTATTTCCCGAACCTGCTTCTATTTTCAGCAATTTTCAACCGGTCTCATTTTAAAACTCTATTAGAGTTAGCAGTGCGGGACACTGCCTTTGTTTTTTTATGGTAAACTTTTTAAAATAATCAGACGGTGTAGCCATGGGCTCTCCTTTGGGCCCGAAATTTGCTAACATCTTCATGTCCTCCCTGGAGGAATGCATGCTTGATGATTGTCCTCTTAGGTTTCACCCTATTTTTTACGTGAGGTTTATGGATGACACATTCGCATTATTCAAGAGAAACTCGGATACTGACTCTTTGTTTAGCATTTGTTAATTCCCAAGATAACAATATTAAGTTCACGGTGTAAAGAGAAGAAAATAGTCAACTAGCTTTTTTAGTTGTACTCGATACAAGAGAGAATGGTTCTATAAACGCCTCTGTTTTTAAAGAGAAAACTTTTACAGCTCGAGGATCTAATTATTACAGCTCATGTTTTTTTATAACTTTAAGCTCAACTCATATTCAACTCTTCTACATAGGGCATTATTTATTACATCTATCTGGTTTTTCATCAATCAGGAAATAGGAAATAAATGACCTTTTGAAATATTTTAAAAATCATTTCTTCCCTCAAAAGCTATTTTATAAGAAGCTTTGGAGTTCTCTTAATAAGCAGTTTCTTTAACTATACTAAAACCTTTATTACGGTACCAAAGTTAGCCATTTATACAAAATTTCCATTTTTACATGATGACTCCTTCAGAAAATGTTTTACCCAGATGATGCAAAATCATTATGGTGCAATCAATATTAAACTAATAGCATAAAATCCCTTAACCCTTGGGTCTTTCTTTAAATATAAAGATCGGTTGAGTCCCTTCTAGACCTCAAATGTAGTATATAAATATACTTGCCCAAAGTGTAACTCTGGGATTTATGTGGAATCTACGAAGAGGTCACTGAGGGTCAGAATAGATTCTCATCGTGGAATAAGTTTCCGAATAGGAAGGAGGCTCTCCAACCCTGAACATTCGAATATCAGGAACCATGCAAAAATCTGCGAAACACAAATCGAAAGAGACGAATTTTGCATCATAGGGCAAACACCAAATCCCCCAATAACTACCCATTTTAAGAGTCGTTGCTTATTAAGCGGCTGGTTCCCCAGTTGAATACCCAAACCTCCTCCATCTAACTGTAACCTTAAGTTCTAACTTGTTCTAGCTTGCTATGTTGTCCTTGTTCATTCAGTCTTTCTTTCTCTTAACTTATGGTTGGTCGGCGGTCTCAGCTTTTGAATATTTTCTTTTTTATTTTATATTGTAGTAAATTTTAGCCGTTTTACGGTTTGTTTTAATTTATAGTAAATTTAAGATTTTCATAATTCATATTTAATTAATTGACAGATTCCCAGAAGATGCAATAAATGTTATTACGAAACATCGGAATAAAGATATATATATATATATATATATATATATATATATATATATATATATATATATATATATATATATATATATATATATATATATATATATATATATATATATATATATATATATATATATTAGGACCTCATTCAGACTGGATGGTCTCTGACACAGTTTTTTTATCAAAAAAGCTACAAGCTTTCAAGGGCAAACAGTCCTCATCATCAAGTATCCGTGAAATGACCGGACAGTAGGTCAACTGTGTTCCTCATAACTTTTGACGCACCTTCCAGATGTTCATTTTCCATTCGGTGTCTTGTACGTATCTTTTCTCTTGTGGTGTGTATGATTTTTCTTGATAGGCTGTCTTCGAATCTGTTTACAGTGTTGCCTGCCATTGCTTTGTTAGCGCTTGTTATGAAGGCTTTCTCTGCAATCAGTCTGGTCGTTTTGTAGTGTTCCTTAAAAAAAAAATGAAAAAAAAGATATCTTCCCAGTCTATTTTGTAATATTTTCCCAGTAGTGTTTGGCAACCGTCAAAGTCTGATGATAGATAGTGCCTAATGTTTTGTACGAGTTGCTTCCTTAGCTCTTTGTAAGATTTGCCTCTCTTGCCGTAGTACCGCTTTTCACAGCCTAGACCAGTGGTTCACAACCTTTTTCCCTCCATTTCCCCTTCATGAATTCTCAACATTTGTGTGGCTCCCCTTCAATTTTCTCCTAAATCCCACCCGCCAAAAATTTGATGAACAGAACACTCTTGCTTTATTACGATGTTTAGTCATAATGATCTTATATTTCATAGATTTCTGTGATATATTTCTGTGATATGCTTAACTTGCATCAATAGACTACAAAAGACTAACGGACAACAGGAAATTGGAATTTGGTTGGGAAAAAGTTCAATTAACCTCTACATGTTTTATCACACATCAGTGGGAAAGCTGATATTGTTTCTTTTCAGTCAGCTGACGAATCCGAGGTTGTGTCACTGACAATGCACATCTCATGTCTGGGTCCACATCCAATCGGTTCCGGCTCTGATTCTTGATTTGTAGAAGGACAGTGATGCAAGTGTTTTTTTTTTTTTTTTTTTTTTTTAATTCAGATTTCTAACATTATTTATAAATGTATAATTTGCAACAGCCCACCATGGTCCCCAGGTTGAGAACCACTGGCCTAGACAAGCTGCCGTATATACTGCAACTCTTACCTCTTCTCCCTCTACCATCTTTTTTGTTTATAACTATTTTATTCCTAATAGTGTTTTGTAACTTTTGAAATGATTTAGCTTCCTGTTGATGGGAGCAATAGAGACGGCCTCCATCCGAGCCTTCTTTCAAAGTAAAATCATTAAAGCAAAGAGATATCGCCATTCCCTACTCCTGTCACTTCTCAATAAACATGAGTATTTTTTGGAGGTCTTGGATTTGACACTTCCTCTTCCTTCCTTGTCTCACTATTCCCGGTTCTTTCTTTCTTTCTTCTAGTTGGAACTGGGATTTGAGCCTCCTGGGAAAATAATTCCGAGGTCTCTTAATAACGATTAGTACTGTATTGCCTTGGGAAGTAAAGCCGATATTACTGTTTTGTCCCTTTATTATTATTATTATTATTATTATTATTATTATTATTATTATTATTATTATTATTATTATTATTATTATTATTATTATTATTATTATTATTAAAAGGTTAGAATGATTTACATTTGCTATAAATTCCATTCACGAAGAACACTGTTTTCATTTGACATGTAAAAATTTTAGTTAAAGCATTGCGTTGGAAATCACTCTAGTCTCTCTCTCTCTCTCTCTCTCTCTCTCTCTCTCTCTCTTATTTTCATGTCAAAAATATACCCATAAAATTTAACATAATTAAGATAACAAATGTACTCACTGATTTCGACAGCCACATCGCATAACGCCTAGGACCTATATTGGTGACTTAAAATGTTTAAATATTTAAAACGGTCGAAAAGAACCGCTGGAACGGGGAAATTTCATCCTGAACTTTCTCGACAAAAAAATCGGTATATCAGGAAGACGTCATGTTTATAGTACCTATAATTAAATCTTTCAAGCAGCGTCATGCATATAACAAAATGCTTAAGTTAAAATGCCGCACGAATCAGATACTTTGGCAGTAGATCAACTTGGAGTTGGTAGTCAGCCTCTTTCCATGAGAGTTATAGAATACTTACTGAGAAATTAAAGTAAAAAAATGTATCTTGAACATTATGTTACTGGTAAACATATGCATTTTCCCCCAAAAACTTTTGTATCTTATTTTTTCGAAATTTTGTATTTTCGAGTAAAGAAATCAAGTCCATTTTCTGAAAAGGTTTGTTTACGGATTTCCGCGAGCTTTTGAAGGCTTCTCGTCTTTGCTTGCAAACAGAGAGAGACTTGAGGAAGAGGTGAAATGTACCTGAAAGAAAGATAGACAGAGAGAGAGAGAGAGAGAGAGAGAGAGAGAGAGAGAGAGAGAGAGAGAGAGAGATGCTATTCGAAGAAACTCATTAGCTGATGCCTTTGGCGGTTTTGATAAAATATTTGAAAGTATTTTGCAGAAAATTAAATTTTTTTCAAATAATTCTGAGAATTTTTTCAATACAGCCTTTCCGAAGTCATGGTTGCGTCTTTTTTTTCTATTTTTTTTTATTTTACGACTTGAACCCCAAGTGTCATTTCTTTATTTCCTTATTTTCATTTCTTATTTTTTGACCTTTGGTTGTTCTCTCTCTCTCTCTCTCTCTCTCTCTCTCTCTCTCTCTCTCTCTCTCTTCCATTTGCTTCATAAAGAGCTAATAAACAAAATCCCAAGAAATTCTAAGCTTCTAATGACCCGAATATTTTAACGTGGTTTGGAGGCTTTTCTTTCTCATTCTCTCACGTTTTTACACGTTAATCATTCACTCTGTGCGAAGATGAGCTTAATTGTTCTTTTCTATCTCATATTTACAAAGTTCTGATGGCTTTCGAAACGAAACCATCTCTTTCCTAGTTTGGAAAACAGATACCGTTTATGCAGTGCATGTTACGTCTGGGTGTCCATGTTTATGGCTAATTAATCGATGCTAGTGTAAAGCGCTTTGAAATTTAATTGTAATTCTTTGAACTAGAAAATCTAATCAGATGCAAATATGATTCAATATTGAAGTTCTGCGTCTTTTAAATAATAAAGCAGTAAATATTTACTCCAGCTGCTGCCACATTTATCATTTAAACTGCTTAAAAAAAAAAAATCCCAACTAAGCCGTTTCATATGAATGCACAGATTATGTTATGTATGCATGTATGTATACATGGATGTATGAGACGTTATCCGCAAAGCCGTTAATTCCAGTGAGGCATCGTAACGGTGGATCCACGCGAGCCATCTCTCCGCAACCCATAATCGTAACTAGTCCTCAATCACAATGAGACAGATCCTGTTTCCAGTATCGGTGCAAATGTTGTCTGATGTGTTTCGCAATTTCAAAATATGCGGATATTTTTCAAAAGAGGTTTCGGTTATTCATTTTCTATTAATGTTCGTAACAGAATTCGTTTTGAGGCTGATTTTCTTCCCTTCGGTCTCTCAGTTTCATGATGCTCATTTCTCTTTGATAAAACTTACCTTCATATTCTGTCGGTAAGAATTTCTGCGGATAGGATTAAATCTAAACCAGATTTCCCTTCGGCAGTTGTATAACATTCAAGTCTCATGAGGAGATTTATGCACGATCAGGTATCCATGCGACGTTAAACTTAATATGGCGCCATGCATGAAGAGACAGGATATTTCAAGCAGAATGGTGTAATGGCGTCGAAGCTTTAAACAAATTTCCTCAGAGGACAAAACTCAATACAATATTTGTTGCTATTATGGTCTATCTGCCTTCTGACTTATTCTTTATAGGCTGTCTTATCAAATATATACTATTTAAAGCGACAAAAGAGAAAGATGATGTTAGAGTCATCGTCTTTGAAGTTGTCTAATAAAGTTCGAAGTTCATATGCATTCCAAACTGATGTTTTTTCATCACCTTTTGTCTTCCTATCCTCATCTATTAAATTTTTTTTAGAATGTAGCATGTTAATGAAAGTCCCTACATAAATGATTAACTGGGTTATATTAACCTGGTGTTATGACAAAAAATTTCGTTGAATCCGTCACTCTGTAACTCGGTAAATACTAAGTATCATCGTACCGCAAAAGGAGCCTAACATGGCGTAACCTTCAGGAATTTTGATTTTTTTATCGGCCCTTCTCCAAAGGGATATGAATAAAGCTCAAGTCTTGGTAGTAGTCATGAAAGCCTAAGGTTTATTCGTTACAGGACTAGCTTACCTTGGACTGCACATTGTAAGTATGTGAATTACAGGTCAGTATGACCTGAATGCTACATATGCTTTTAATATATTTGTACATCTTTGTATATGTACCTCTTTGTAAATAATTGTACTTAAAGCTATACAGATAGCTTCTATACCATAGTTCAAATGCTTTGATCTGTTCTGTACAGTAGGTACAGTGTACTCTCACCTGAATCACAACTGTATGAATATGAATTAATGCAGAAACTAGTTGCATGTATACTGTAATTAAATAAATAGTTTCTCTAATAAGATCTATGAGCAGCATCATAGGTTTAAATATGCCTTACAAATATGTGTCATGTGAGATTCAAGACTGATATTTGTCAATTTTGTGTTTAAGATTTCTTTGTTTGGGTTAGAAACTGCAAAACGAATAAAAAGCAAAACGATGGATCAAAGTACATTTTCAAACCTCCCGGTATGCAAAAGCTTAAGTTTCTATAACAGACTTTGAAATGCAGAGTATGTTAAGAGGCAACAATGTGGCTACCAAAGCAGATTTAGTCTATAAGAGGTATCCAGAGGAGGCAAGCCGGCATATACATCAGTACTGGCAACGGCAAGATCTATACAGCATTGCAAAGTACAATATCAATTGTATCCGTATTAATAGTATTAGGTCTAGTAAATTTTAAAATTCAATAAAATTATTGTATAGACTATTGAATATTGGCTGTTAGGTATCAGGCTATCAAACATAGGCTAATAATAGTATCATTATGACTATGGATGAAGCTTATATGAGATAACAGCGTTGGAGATGACAAGTATTTCAGCTGCTGTTGTCAAAGTTTACTGCCTATCAATTTGACCATAAAGAACGATATTTAGTTCTGCCTCTGGAGAATAAAACGAAATTTGTGGTGGTAAGAAAATTGCTCAGCCTTATTGCTCAATTATATACAAAATATAGCAGGCAGCATAAATATTCTTTTTTCTACAAATAGTACGTATTGCCTTTGGTTAATGCTGCAAAGATCATTTACTAATCTTTCAAAACCTCTGAGAAAATTGGCTGTCAATGCTGCATGATCAAGACGTTGTAATGTTGCCATAATCTGCAAAACTTTATGGCTTAACTGTAGAAGAAAGCGCCTCAGTTGCGTGGTTGGTATGGTGTTGGCGTGCCACCTCGGTGGCCGCGAGTTCGATTCTCGAGCTTTTCATTGAGGAGTGAGAGTTGTGTATTTCTGGTGATAGAAGTTCACTCTCGACGTGGTTCGGAAGTCACCTAAGCCGTTTGTCCCGTTGCTGAATAACCACTGGTTCCATGTAACGTAAAAATACCATACAAACAAACAAAAACAATATAATTTTTACAAACAAACAAACAAAATAACTGTAGAAGAAGTGTACCAGTAAAATTAAATATTTTCAAATTTTATTTGGTAAATAGTGCATAACTAATTTGACAGTCTTGACGGACAGCCGAAAAAAACGCGTTTTAAAGAGTAGAGATTTTTTCAATCAAGATTGTAAATTTTTTTAAATAAAGTTGCTTCAATTGTTTACATAATCAACAGATAGAAATGGTGCCAGGCAGTGCACGCCACAAACAGACGGATAGACAGAGACGGCGTAATGATTTTCTTTTACAGAAAACTAATAAAAGAATCTGGAAAGCCTTAATACGTGTGTGTGTGTGTGTGTGTGTGTGTGTGTGTGTGAGTGGTGTGGGTTTGTGTGCATGTGTTTGCAGGTGCCTGAAATTCTTTGTAATTCATGAAAATAATTTTGGGGTGAATTTCACGGGACAATGAAACTAAATGCATTAAGCCAACATTACAAAGCGCAACTTTAATTTGGATCTTCTCTGAAAAAAAAAAAAAAAAAAAAACGCGGGAATGCGCAACTACGCTTTGAAATATTTTGATATGAAATTAAAACAAGATTCGGGGTTTGGAAAAGTAAACAGTTTTTATTCACGATTTGAGTGTGAACGTTTTCGTTTGCATTATTTTTTACGAACTCTGACTTAACAGCTTTGCACATTCGGTGGACAATGAATACAGAGCTTTCATTTTTTAAGAATTTGAATAACTAACCCTGAGATGGATAAGATCTACGATTAATTCATATGATAATTTCTATCACCATATCACTATAAACTTTACTTGAAATTATAAGCGTACCCTATGAATGGCATTGATTCACTTACAAACAAGCATACATCTACCATTCCACATAAATGTCTTTTTTTAGAAACTGACAACTTGGAATAACTGAATTAAATGAGACTTCAGAGCTAAAGGTCTGTTATACTTAGGCCAAAAGAGCGGAGCGAGAAAGATATACAAAATATATATCTGTTATTATCTTTGATAATGATTTCATTGCGTTTTAATATTTGGGATTTAGACAATGTATTTTTCTAACACTTGAGCAACGTTATTTATAAACCTTTTTCTACAGGAACCTGTGATGTCTTTCTCATCCTCCAAATGGCTCGAAAATGACTCCGATTAGAATTGAAGAGTCGCAATAAAGATGCTGGGGATCGAGTTTGTGTTGATTTGCGACGCTTTGTGGAGACGTCCTCTGGGGAACTCATTATCAGTCATCATTGGATCAGGTGTTTTTATTCACACAGCTTTTCAAAATTTAAGCATTAAAGATAAAAAATAATTAAAGGCATTTTTGCAAGGTTTTACACAAAAGAATAAATGAAAATAAACTTCATTTACAAAGAAGCATACATCTACTATTCAATTAAAAAAGGAAAGCAATAAATATAAGAAAATAGAATATATGAAGAGAAGAGTTAATCATATCTAGAAACTTGAGAATTTTAATAGTTCTTCACTTCTACAAAACGATGCGGTATTTACTGTCCTTCTCAACAGGAAGCCTTTAGACGGGATGAGAATAAGATCACGTCTCGTTTATCATCGAGGAGAATGAATGTATCGTCACTCCAGAAAACTCAGGCGGTTTTTCCCAGAGGAGTCAATCCATAATCGCTTTGCAAACTTCGAGGAAAGTCGAGTAAGGGGAATTATACCTCGTCTCATCCATTTATCTTTTCGTACATTCTTTCATCTATTTGTTTTGTTTATATTGTAATGGAGTAAACTTATTTGATTAATTTTGCATTTTTTCTGTGCTTTTGACTTCGCATTAAAGTAAGTTTCTGTTTGTTTTTGTCCAGTTTTGTTTACATATGTCTTTTGAAGGCTGGACTTGGGGTCTTTGCCTCCCCCCAAAAGGGTAGTTATAGTTTTAATTGGTACGTCACCCATGTAAGTGTCTTTCTTTTCATGATTGACGGTGTTTCGGCTGTTTGTCACCTGTTTTGTTTTCATCTCCGCTGGTGATGTGGGGACCTTTGGAGTGATGAAACGGCAGTTAACGGCTCCCTATAGAGAGGTTTCCAGCTCCCATATTTTCTGACGGCTTATGACAGTTTGCACGAATGTTCTGAAGACACCCTCGCCGTTTTGCAGCTGGTGGCATCTTGGAGGTGTTCCTTGCCATCCCCTATGAACAATACTTTTGTTGCTGGCGTCTCTTCAGTTCGTGTAAGGGATCGTATGATGCCCTTCCTTTGCAAGGCTTATACTTCGGGTTGCCATACGTACTTTTGGAGGCGAACCTCGCCCGTCATTGCCCTTGCCCTCAGCTTGCTGAACCTCTGGAGTTGTTAAGGGGCCCTCCCAGGGGAGAAGAAAAGGGTAAGGTCCCAGACCGTGTGTGTTTGTCATAACTATTCTCACCTATAGAGACGACTTGTGTTGGTGTCTCCTACTTGTGCGGACTGCTGGAATTTACCGTTAGAAAAGACACTTCGCCGTGTGATGCTGTGAGAGACGACTTTCTATGAACCATAGGATTATTGGAACAGTAGTTACTTGTTGTTAACGGGATTATATTTATTTTTCCATAGTCCTAATGTATATCTATTCAAGTGTGTAATTTAATTAGGTTTAAGGTTAATTTCTTACTTTGTCTCTTACTGTGGTTTCTATCTCCCCCTATCAACTTTTTCTTTTACTTTAGTGTGCTAGTTAGCCAGGCGAATGTGTTTTTTGGATTTGTAATCATGAGTTTTTCTTCAAGGGATTTCGTTTGTAATTGTAAGATTTTAGTTGTGATAAATAATTAAGTGTTCGTTTAGTCTCTGTATCCTTATCTTTGAGGAAGTACTTTGTATTGTTTGTGCTCTGCTTATGAGTCCTACTCATTATAAGAGCGGTAAGACTTCAAGGTGGATAAAGAATCTTTGAATTCATCACCATCTCTTAGAGTTCATAACAATATATATATATATATATATATATATATATATATATATATATATATATATATATATATGTGTGTGTGTGTGTGTGTGTGTGTGTGTGTGTGTGTGTGTGTGTTTTTTTGGCTCACATTATCATCGAACTCCAGTCTCTCTAATGAAAGGTCAGGGTTTGCTACCTATTGAACCACACAGTTCAAAAAAGAAGTTGCAACCTAAGTACTTCTTCTGTACCTAAAGGGTTTTCTTACTCAGAATGCCGCCTAATATACCAACAAATTTGACCTAACTTCCCGACCCCTCAGTGAGTCAGTTGGTAGAATTTCATTCGAATCTCCCTTTCAGCAGGATTGTGAGGCACTTGTTTCACAGAACTAAATTTCTGACTGGCATCGGGGTCAGAACCCAGACTCTCCAATGGAAAGCCAGGGAGCTACGAACCGACACCCGCACAAGTCATAAAACTTTGAGCGTTCAAAACTCGCTTAATAAAAACTAGAGAATTTAAATGAAATAAATGCAAGTAAAGGTATTACTTCAAGACTTAGGCATTCCACAAGCAATATAGATATGATATAAATAACAGTGGTGATTTATTCAATAAACAGAAATAATGGCGATTGTACTATCCGGAATATGTTTTGATTAAGATCAGAACACAACCCATTACGCCATATAGTCAAAAGAACAAGGAATTGCTTAAATGTAATCAGGATAAACAGTTCCATACATGAAAACTATTAAGTAGAACAGAAATAAAGCA
The DNA here is from genome assembly GCF_015104395.2 of Macrobrachium nipponense. Lineage (NCBI taxonomy): Eukaryota > Metazoa > Arthropoda > Malacostraca > Decapoda > Palaemonidae > Macrobrachium > Macrobrachium nipponense. The sequence goes on from NC_061092.1 coordinate 69,133,084, forward strand.
AATATAAATAGAACGGGCAACCCAAATTCCCTTTTGGAAATTTTGTTAAACAAATCATTATTGCCAGAGACACTGGTATGGAAAAATCCTAGGAAGGTATGTTCAAGTTCAGTTCAACTTCAATATTTAAACACCAAAGATTTTTATTGTGAATTCTTTTTCATCAAATGAACGTTTTTCTAAAACAATAATAATATGCAAAAGAATAATTACTGTTGCGTACATTTCGTCATGTTTATTTATTGTAATTACAATACTGTATTCAGATTGCTTTTAGAACGATACAAAGTTTTTCTTTTTCATCGAATAGTTATGAAAAAGTAAAACAGTCCCATTGCCGGGAAAATAAAGCAGGTTGAAAATTTATTCCGGAAGGTAATGAATGAGTCTTCCCCAAATGGACGACGTATCATTAAAAGAAATCCCATTGAGAAATATACAAACCGAAACATAACCCTCTCTGGGATTGAAATTGCGGCCTTCGCCTGAAACCTCCAAAAGTCCCCACTCACGAAGGCTTAATCTGAGGCTCTGAGCCACAAGGTGATGAAACAGCCAGATTTTGATTGAACGCCGATTGCCATATTTTCTCTTCTTGTTTTAAACATGACCAAAATGTCTGTCAGACGAGAATTCGAATATTTGTGTGTCACAGAGTAAATCCTGATTTTGTAAACAAAATAAGTACTATTCCCTCCCTGCCACTTTTTTTCTTTTAAACAGTAACTAACTCTCCCTTTGTCTTTCTTCATCAGATTTTGTAAGACATGTTGCCGTATGTGTATTGTGTTTGTGTTTCCAGAACAGTAACCTGAAGTCCTTTTTATAAGGATGGCAAAAAAGAGAGCAGAAATGCACATATGCTGAAGGAATGAAAACTAGGCTGTTGTAATTAACGGAGGTAGGAAGGAATATATCACTTTTCCACGTCAGGAAATACTGGCACACCCGTTTGTTTGTCTGGTTACCTTCTGGACACAATCAGTCATCGTGGTTGATTTATTACTCAAGAAACCGTCTCAACATTATTAGAAATAGAGGTTGTAGAAATTTCAAAATTCTCTTTAGCTTAATGCACGTGTAGCTATACTGTGATTCTCTGTTCATCAAGTATAGAGGATTAAACATTTAAAGTTATAAGATTAGATTCACAAGCTTTGTTTACATCATCAACCTTCAACAAGCAGAACATTCAATGGCAAGGTCAGACTTCCCATACTCAGTCAGCGTCAAGAGACGGAGTGTTGATATATGGTCTGAACTGACCCTGTTACTTCTGATAATCAAAATGCTCGAACTGATGACCTTAGTGACCTTATTTAGAAAGCTCCCTCAAAACAGAATACTAGGAATAAGAATAAAATAATTATATAAGAGTAAAATAATGGTAAAAATAACAAACTGATGGAGAATGATGGAGACAAACAAATAAAAAAACACGATTTAGAATATCTTGAAGTTTCAATATTATTGAAGGAATAAACTGAACCCTCTTTCATTAATGCAGGCAGTGAAAGATATGCTACAAATTAAAGTGTATTGGAATTTCCAAACCGTGGACATGAGCAATAGTCTAAATAAAAGATAAAATCTTATCTTTCAGCTATTAAGAGAATAAGTAAACAGCAATGGTCGCGAATTTCCATGCTTGCCCTAAGGGAGTCACCAGAGTCTTTTCCCAAACTTTAAGTTTTTCCTCATTCCTTTGCGCTTTCTTCTTTCACCAGACTACTGTCTTTACTCCCGATTATTACAGAATAACTATATGTAGCTTTATCTCTTACCTTTCCATTTTCTTTGTCTTCGCTTTTATATGGATGAATGGTTGCCTATTATTTTTCTTCTGTAAGAAGTTTTTTCGTGCACAACAAAGACACAGACACGCACAGACTTCAGACTTGAATATATATATATATATATATATATTATATATATATATATATATATATATATATATATATATGTGTGTGTGTGTGTGTTGTGTGTGTGTGTGTGTGTGTGTGTGTGAGTGTGTGTGTGAATGTAGGGTAAGGATGCGCAGGAGCACGTGTGCGTACACGTGGGTGTGTATATACGAATTCTATAAGAAAATTCTTAACCTTCCAGTTCTTTGTTTGTACTCCAAACTTCAGCAGGTCGTTTGGGCGCCATCCAAACCATCCTGAAGATCTCATGATCTCCCAGCAGCCCCACTAAAGACGACCGAAAAAGGTTCTGAAGACAAAACGCTTTTGAAGAATTCTTGCCTCCTGAGCCTGACTTCTTATAAAATGCTGAGTAAAAGTTTCCATCAACCTGAGATTCGCCCAAGACTCAAAACCTGAGACAAGACTTCATCAAATCGCTCCTCCGGAAGGGAACGGGAATCTGTGCATGCGCATCATTGCTCTTTGGAATGCCAACTGCGACCTTTATTGAGGTCGTATAGACCGAAAATTTTCATGCGTAGTCCGATGGGACTGGCAATCTTCCTTATTAGTGCATTCCAGATTGGAACAATACAAGTAGGAGCGAAAGGAAAGTGCGATTAATTTGATGAAATCAACGCAAAGATCTGTAAAGGAAGAGAGGTTTCAGGATCAGGGAACACGAAGTAGAATGGAAATCCAAAGCTCTAACCAGTCAAAGAAAACATTAATGATCATTACAAGGCTCGAGGATATTCACCTCCATTTCATGACAAAAATGAATATGCCACGAGTGAGATGCGATGGAAAATATTAAGTCTATGGTGCATCACTAAGCTGTGACCGGAGGCGATGGGCGAAAATCCACAATAATGTATATGATAATGTATGCAATACATCCAAAATACATTAAGGGAGCTTTCACAAAAGTTCCCTGGTTCAAGCCTTTTGGTATTTCGGTAAGTACTGTCCTCATTTACATTATTGTGGATTTTAACTCAAAACATTTAGTGTCTTGAGGCGATCAATGATTGAAAACGTATTCTTTTATATTTTTTTTGTTAAAGTATTCATTTTTTTGTGGGGGCGGGGGCGGGGTGGTGCGGGAAGGGCCAGGGAGAGCCTGGAATACTTAAAGGATTAGATGCTGACCATTGTATGTGTAACCACCAAGTGGACAGGCTCACCAAATTAACCATGCTATACAAATTCTTGGAGATTTTTAGCTGGTGTTGGTCAGCTGACATAGTCATACGCGTCAAGCAAACCACTTCCCACATTGAGTGCATGGAAATGCGTATTCCATCCATCTAACGGTGAGGCGCCTGATCTCTCCTCCAGGGGCAGGCTTGGAATTTTTCTCTTCTTTATTCACCGTCTCCTATATACGTCCATCCTGTAGGTCTCACTTGCTTTCCTTTCCCCCATCCCCCCACCAACCCTTGTTCTTGCTTTCTTTTTTTCTGGGCTAGATGGGGATGATGTCAGGTTGCCTGAACCATCGGCGTCTCCATATAATAGTGGAGATGATTGGCTTTTTGTCATTCATGGAAATTATCGGCTTTTGTCAATAAACAAAGGATTTCAAAGCAGTCGACGACAAGAAAAAGTCACAAACACTAAAACAATTTACTTGCGTCCAAAACTAATGAAGAAGATATAACGAACTGAAATTGGAATAAAAGCAACAGTATTCAAATGAAATGTCAAGAAACATTGGAAAAGTTCAGACAGACAGCCATTTAGAATTCATATACCGGGGGATTTGAAAAAATCAACGAAAGATATTTCAGGATTTCCGTGAAAATGAGAAATCATTCTCAACTATTTGGCGCAATCGAGTTTTCTGTCTATATAACAGGGCCTTTGAAAATAGATCTATCTTTCAGTGGTCTCGATATACTGCTGTATGTGCCGTGGCCTATGGAACTTGAACCATGGCCAAGTGATGATCTAGCCTATATCGTTACCAGACGCACGATTATGGCAAAGTTTAACCTTGAGGGCTGCAATTTAGATGTTTATGATGATTGGAGGGTGGATGATCAACTTCCCAGGTTGCAGTCCTCTATCGTCAGTATTTCCTAAGACCTGAGGGTGGACAAAAAAAACTAACACAATAATTTTCTTTGCAGAAAACTAAAATGAGAAGAAACCAAATCAATAAAATCTCGATATGCAATAAAAAGCTACAGGAAAGGACTAAAATGATTAAACAGTTAATATCAAAGTGGAATAATCAATATAAGGAAACTATATCGAAGTATTTTATAGTTATAAGACATAGTGGAATGGAAAAAACAAAAACATCAAAAGCAGATGCAAAAGTTAATTAAAAATATCGAGAAACTTTCAACAAGGGGCAATGGTGGAAACATCACCCACACAATTTTCGTTGTGAAACTCACGAAATGGGAAAGGTTAGAGTACCGCGAAATTGGAGCAAAGTTGTTTAAAGACAATCATGAAAAATTCGTGAAAATTATATGGCGTAAATGAATGCCAATGAGAGCAAAGGAAAATGATGATACATTCAACAAGCGCATCTTTCGGCTGGATGATCCGATGAATATTAACCTGGTACTATAAGACTAAACATTCTCTTTTTTTCTCTTCTATCTCTCTCTCGCTCACATTTCTCTTTCCTCTCCCTCCGCATGACCGGAATACATTGGATAGCGGGTGCCTTCGCCCCTCCAGTTTTAAGTTCGAATCATGAAATTGAAAGATAAAGAGTCAAGATATCATGAAACTGTAAGACTCAAATCAATACTTAGCTGGAATAAGGAAATCAATTTCAGGGGTGACAAAAGCTAAACAACTAATGTATTCTTATAATAGATTTTCGTTTACATAAAGCAAAATTGTTCCCATGTTTGTAATGGTGCTTCAGAACACCAGCAAAATATTACCCACAAGGCTATCTCGTGATAACCTTGTGGGTAAAACGCCGTCACTGTACGTCTTGAATTATTGGTGCTGTGGTTAGAGCGCATGAGCTGACGAATTTCTTATCAACCCAAAATTTAATTTCCCATTCGTTTAACATATATGAAAATATATTACTTCTGAAGTACAGCAAAGTTGATATTACTCTTTCCAGAGCAATTTTCCTGTGAATCCATAGTATGACTTATCACAATCCCTATACGAGATTAATAGACTCCTATGGTGTTCTTTATAAATTGGTTTCCCCAATTTATTTGGATAAGTGAAGACAAAAGGGTTAGGGTATCCTAAGGTTTGTGTGATGTCTTGTAAATTATCCACATGAGAGATCATGATTTTGTTTGTGAATTTTTTTTTTGTTTTTTTTTTTCCGTGGGTTTGTAAGAGAGATTAACCAAAAGACTGTCAGCCTTGCTAATACCCATGCTTGTACTCAATATCTGTATAATTTATCTACATTTCTTTGCTCTGGACTATGGTTTGGGTCGTATTTCATGTTGCTGCATTTTTTTCTTTCTCTATCCTAAGTGTGCATTTCAGGGATATTTTTTTTTTTTTTTCGCCTCCCACTATGAACGTTCTCCTCATCATCTTTGACCCTAACCAATCATACTAGGTGATTCCTGTCCTGAGAATACTCTTCCTTTCGATTATCACTTTTATCAGAACCTTTTCCCAGTAATATGAATCATTATCAGTTTCTACAATGAGGAGCGCAAGAAGTGAAGTCATCACCATGTGACCTCATTCTTCTTGTATATGATGTAGGCAGACGTCCATTCTGCATTCGATGTCATGTTAGACCTAACGTGCTTTTCATCATCTTCCTTTTCTTCATATTGACTTTAAAATAAATAAACTGCGTCATGCTGAGAGAGGTTATTTTGCTCCCTTTTCCTTTGTCTTCCAGTGAAATCGTGACAGCGTTGCAGCCTTTTATGTTTCCTTGTTCCATATGAAACAGCCTTGTAATTTCGGCCCCTTATTTTATAAGTAACAGACCTTGTAATATATGTATTAAATTTTGTTCACCGCGTTTCTGGTTCTACGAAAATGACCGCTCTTCTTGCGTGTCATATTACGCTTTCTTATTCCTATAAACGTTGAGACCAAACTGTTAGTGTGTAAGTTATGAGCAAATTCTTACGTAAGTGTTCAATAAATTACTTCATAATACCAGGTCAGGTTTTTTTTTATAACTGGACCTCTCTCTCTCTCTCTCTCTCTCTCTCTCTCTCTCTCTCTCTCTCTCTCTCTCTCTCTCTGTTTTACACAACCACACATACATACAGAGAAATAACCCGCATGGTTACTCAACTTTACTCTCAGGTTGTGAGCTGTCATCCTTAATCTAGAATGTAGGCTCTCAGGGGCCCAAATCTAACTAGGAAGTTTGTATAAATTAACTGCTTGCTATTTAGTTTTCTGTTTAAGGAAACTGTTGTTCCGGCTTTGCCTGTCCGTCCGCCTCAGATCTTAAAAAACTACTGAAACCACAGAGCTGCAAATTAGTATGTTGATCATCCACTCTCGAATCATCAAACATACCGAATTGCAGTCCTCTGGCTTCAATATTTTTTTTATGATTTTACTTAATTTAAGGTTAAAGTTAGCTATGGTCGTACTTCTGTCAGCACTACAAGTAACAACATAGGCCATCACCGGACCGTGGCTAAGTTTCATGGCCCGTAGCTGAGTCACCACCAGACAGAAAAATAGATTGCGCCGAAGCAAGTTTTTACTTGTTTATATATAACAACAGTATTACGTTAACGTAGTTTTTTTCTTTTCTTTTGTTTTTTCATTATCGAGTTTAAATCAACCTTGTTTCCCTTAAGCATCTTATGCTTAAGCAGCCGTATGCTGGTTAGTTAATAGAAGGGTTTTTGTGTAGTTGAGCTCCTCCTCCTCCCTTGTTTATAGTATCTGTGAAATATCGTTCTAACGATTGTGTTGTCATTTATTTTTTAGCTACGGTGGATGGTTTGTATGTGTATTGTGAAGTGACGTTGATGGTTTACCCGAGTTCGGGCTTTTGGAATGCTCCTTGTTAGACCATCCCATTGAGCAGCTTACGCTTTTGGATTATTGGAGAACGACCATTTGGCAGTGAATGTGGAAAACGACGCTGTTGGATTCTTTTCTCACGACCGTCCTGGTACTGTTGGATCACAGCTTTTTTGTCGCTGATGCTTCATTCACGTGCGACCTTAGTGTCTGCTTATGGGGTTCCGCATAAGCTTATACCATTTGCGACTTTTCTTACTCCTTATTCCCGTCGGAGGAGCCCGGACGGAAAATTGGTACTATACTGCTGGGTCCCGGTACTGATTTTGGATTCACCTGCCACTTCTGCCTTCGACCTACTGCTATTCTTCGGGGATGTGTGTGAGCGCTGGCTCGTGAGGAGAAGCGTAAGGCGAAATAGCTGTTGTATTTCCTTCGAGGAGCCTTGTGCCCCTGTTGTCCTGGCGATCGTGTCCATCCCTTTGGTAGCAGTTTTGGTGCTCTCTATGGACTCCTAGTTCGACCCGACTTCAGTTGTTCATCCCCGACGTGAGGATTAGATACTGTCAGTCTACGTGCAGTACTTATATTATATATCTACATTGTGATAGTTTTCACTTATGTGCATATCATAAGTTTATCGTCGTCATTATTGTTGTATTTTTAAAGTATTTGTGGATAGTTTTCCATATCTTTAGTTTTTCCTTGTTTTTATATCTTTCTCTTCCTTCAACCTTTTGTTATTTAGTATTGTTGTTTTGGCCAGCATATATTTGGATCCACACTGATTTCTGAAATATTGTTCTCCTCCTCTGAATTTCTATTGAGGTTTAGTTATTCAGCTTTAGTGAGCTCTGTGGCTCGCCTAGGGCCTGGTATTTTGTCCTCTTGCTTTGAAGCTCAGTTTCGCAGTATGTATTTTACTTAAACCCACAAGGCTGATTTAAGTTACTTATCTCCATTTTGTAATGAATACTATTAAGTTTTTTCGTGGTGTTTTGTGCCTGCTTTCCTTGAGCATGGGGTTGCATATACTATCTACGATCCTGGTAAAAGAAAGTACTTAAGAACATGTATCAGAACCCCAAAGTTTTGTAATAAACAGAAAATTATTTTCTTATGAGGGCTTAATAATCTTTCCCAACTGAAAAAGATGCAGATTAACTGCCTTCGTCAATATTTCTTTCTGAGACTTTTGGCGAAGCCAACCAAAAAGCAAAATAATGGATCATTTTGAAAGAACTGAAAGTCATGAAGCTAAGAATGAATTAAACGTCCAAACTTTCGTCAGAAGGTTCATTTGTCTTTTATTCATATTCTTCTACAAAGACCAAATAAAAAGAATCAATTTTCCTTCATGTCTTGTTTTGGTAAGCATGATTTAGAAACAGTAAAAAATGCCGAAGTTTCTTCAACGCAGTCGAGTTTTTTGTACATCATGATTTTAATCAAGGCCACCGAAAATAGATCGATCTTTCGCTGATCTCGGTATAATGCTGTATGAGCCGCGACCCATGAATCTATAACCACGGCTTGGTTGTGGTCTGGCCTACATCGTAGCCAGACACACGTTCATGGTTAATTTTAACCTTAGATAAAATAAAAACTACAAAAGCTGGAGGGCTGCAATTTGGTATGTATGATGATTGGAGTAAGGATAATCAACATATTAATTTGCAGCCCTCTAGCCTCAGTAGCCTTCAAGATCTGAAGGGGTGGACAGAAAAACTATGGATGGACAGTCAAAGCTGTCCAGTACTCTTCTTTTCAGAAAACTAAAAGAAACATTTATTTATTTTTCACTCAGATTTTACTAACGAGAAAACTGACATTTTCCTCCAAGTGCATAGCAGAGATTGAGTTACTGAAAATGGAATGTAAAGACAATTTTAACTATTTCCGAGTCTGTGAAGATGTACACGTCTCACTATAATGCAGTTAGCACATGGGTGTTTAAAAATCACTTGTTTCAATGAAATGTTTGCATTCCATTGGTGAGAGGTCTTTTAACTGAATTGAATTGGATATAGAATTTAGGCCAAAGGCCAAACAGTGGACCTTTGAGGTCATTCAGGACTGTGAGGTCCTTCAACACTGATACGGAAATTGACAGTATAAGTTTGAAAGGTGTAACAGGAGGAAAGCCTCTATGAATTAACTGTTAGGAGAGGGTGGAAAGTAGGATGGAAGAAACAGAATATGAAAGAAGGTAAAGTAAAAGCAAGGACGAAGGGGGTTTCAGCTAAGGGCCGAAGGCACGCTTTAAAGAGCTATAAATAATGCATTTCAGTGCACTGAATGAGGTGCACTAATGGCACTACCCCCCAAGAATGACAGATCTTTCATAAACTTTCTTAAATGTCTCTTACAAGTTGTGGTCATGTTTACAAAGAAAGACATTCTCTTACATTCATGAGTGAAATTAGCTTTCAAATAATTCACCAAATTATGCCGAGGATATTAAATTTCAGAAAATTCCCTGGAGCCATCTTATCAAAGGACCAATTATTCCCTACGTTCATAAAAAAGGGGAATGATTCTCATTGATGCTTTACTGAAGCTTCTTATGTCTTTGTGAAGATTCAAAATAAGATGTTATCTGAAAAGAAAAGTATTGTGCCGGCTTTGTCTGTCTGTCTGCCCTCAGATCTTCAAAACTTCATGAGGCTTTAGCAATGGCTGCAAAATTGGATATAGTGGAGTCATCCATACCTACAATCATCAAACTTACCAAATTGCAGCCCTCTACCCTCAGTAGTTTTCATTCTATTTAAGGTTAAGCTAGTCCTAATCATGCGTCTGGCAACGATGTAGGTCAGACCACCACCGATCTGTGGTTAAAGTTTCACGGGCCGCGTTACATATAACATTATACCAAGATCACCGAAAGATAGATCTACTTTCAGGACCTTTATACGATGTACAGAAAACTCGATTGCATTGAAGAAACCTCGGCACATTTTTTACTTGTTATTTATTGTCTACTAGGTATCAGCTCTTTTATCTATTACTCCTGTAATATTTTTTATCCTGTAACTTATGTAATAAAAAGTAACTATAGCAAAGATGAATTTTTCAAAATACTGCTTCTGAAACACGTGGTCAGCCTTTCTAACTGTGGATACCTTGTTTCCATGATCGGTTGCATTGCTGCACAGGTCAGTTTTCCCCGGTACTCACAGTCTTGATGAATGTTTTCCTCATATTGAATCAATCGAAAATGCTATATGTTGATTTTAATTAAGCAGGTGCTCCATTGCTTGGAATACGGTCAAGGATGGAATCCTCAGGCACGGATAAGTTTTGGGGAAGCGAGGCCCAGGTACTAGTACCTCTTGCTAGAGTTCTAATAGATTGCCCAGAAATGGAACGCGGAAATGGTGAAATAGATAAATAACACATGAATAAACATATAATAAATGCACGAACGCAACAAGTATAAGAACAAACTCAGAAAAAAATACGTGGTAAGTTGTTGTTCCTGAAAATTAATATAGGATCTTCTCTGAGACATATTAGCAGCATTGCCGTCGGTTTCTGCCACCAGCGTGACGCCGTTTAGATAGAAGTCATGTATTTCTTTTATTTGGATCGAAAAGGTTAACCCTTGAGTTTTTCAAATTATAACTTGGGTATTACATCGATCTAAAGATGATGT
>NC_061092.1:69148604-69167004 GCF_015104395.2 Macrobrachium nipponense
CTTCAGAAGAAGAAACAAAGTGACTAAAATTTCGTAGTATATCTCGAATGGGTCTATATTCATTAACAGTGACAAGAGGCTAGGCAGAGGTATTAAAATTTTGCGTGACACGGGAGCCGCACAGTCATTAATTTTAAGAAAATCTGTGCCTCAGGGTTTTGTGTTTGCCAGTAATGATTTTGTGGTCTTGGGAGGTTTTCAAATACATTAGTATCGTGCCCTCTTGAAACACTTTATTTTAGAAGCTGATATTTTAAAGGTAATGCAAAATTAGCAATAGTGGATTACTTTGCCTATTCCTGGAATTGACTTGATTTTTGCTAATGATTTGGTTGTTGAAAATGAACTAAATTTTTTTTCCAATTTTATCTTTGATAGAGAAAGACTGTCTTTGTGATTGGCTCTTTGCAGAGTTTGGTGATCCTGTTTCCATTGTCACTCGTTCTCGTTCAAAGGGGTAGACTTAGAAGAAATGGATTAGACTTAGAAAGTGTAAATAGACAGGTAAACGACTTTGTGACTAGTGGCAAATTGAGTAGTATAATTTTTGATGATGTCGACTGGGAACTCGAGGCCTTGAGGGAAGCCCAATCAAGGGAATTTAATGATGTGACTACTGAATGTATTGTAAATGATTTCTCCAAACTATTTTAGTTAAAGAAGATGGTCTACTATATAGGGTCAGTAGAGCAGTGGAAGCTCCTGCTGACAGATAGAAGGTGGTCCGTCAGTTGGTAGTTCCCGAGAAGTATCGGAAGAAATTGTTATGGTTGTCTCATGAGAACAATCTTGCCGGACATTTCGGTGTCCGGAAGACCGTTTCAGAAGTTAGCCGAAACATTTCTTCTGGCCTGGAATGCGCACAGATGTAAAAAAACATGGTCCACTCTTGTAACACCTGCCAAATCGTGGGTAAGCCAAATCAAAAGGTACTAAAGCTCCTTTAATTCCAATTCCTGCTGTCGGGGAACCCTTTAGGAAGTCATGGTAGATGTGGTGGTCCGTGCCGCGAACACGAAGTGGCAATGAGTATATTTTGTCCATAATAGATAGGATGTCACGCTTCCCTGAGGCTATTCCCTTACGGAGAATAGGGAGTGAGAAAATCATGGAGGCATTAATTGTATTTTTTACTAGGTTTGTTTTCCCAAGGTTTTGCAAACTGATTGTGGTACAAATTTTACCAGCAAAAACTTTAAAAGGAAGATGGAGGAGCTAGGAGTCAAACATACAACCTCGACTCCCTATCATCCTGAAAGTCAGGGTCAAGTGGAGAGGTTCCACCAAACTTTGAAGAGTGTTTTGAAGAAATTCTGTTTCGAGACTGGTAGCGAGTGGGACAAAGAATTGCCATATGCATTATTTGCTATTAGATCTATTCCAAATGAAACTCTTGGGTTCTCTCCTTTCAATCTAGTCTTTGGTCATAGTGTGAGAGGTCCTCTTGATGTGGTCAGGGAGCACTGGGAAGGGGAAACCCCGGAAATCAATGTACTGGACTATATTTCGAATTTGCAAGCTAAACTTCAAAATGCTTGGTCTTTTGCTAAAGAAAATTTGGCAAAAGGGCAAGCTGTAATGAAAAGTAATTACGACATAAAATCCAGACACAGAGAATTTTCACCAGGTGACAGGAGTTACTGGTTTGCTTCCTATGCCTGGGAATCCTCTCAAGGCACAATTTCTGGCCGTGGAGAATTTTAAAGAAAATGAGGTGAAGTAAAAATTACTTAGTGGAGACTCCTGGACGTAGGAGGAAGTCTCAACATTGCCATATAAATATGTTAACTTATGTTAGTAGAAGTAGTGAAGAAGTAGAAGTAGAACCAATTTCTTTAGTTGATGTGGTTACCGAAGTTGATGAAAAATTGACGATTGGACCAAATATTTTATCAAATAATTCTGATGTCCTTAATAACCTTTCTTCGAAATTTCAGCATTTGGATCCAGATAAAGCTTCTTCCCTTGTTGACTTAATAAATCAATATAAAGACCTTTTTCAGGATGCACCGGGTTTGACTACTATTTTAGAACATGATGTAGACGTTGGGGACACCCCACCTATGAAACAATGCCCTTACAGGTTAAACCCCGTAAAGAGGGATATAGTTAAGGAAGAGGTTAAATACATGCTGGACCATAATTTGATAACTCCTAGCACTAGTCCGTGAGTTCTCCTGCGGTTCTTGTAAAGAAGGAAGGTGGGCAAATCGACTGTGTTTTGATTATCGTAAAATCAACGAGGTTACTAAAACACGATTCTTATCCTTTGCCTCGGGGTGGAGGACTGTATCGACCGTAATAGGTCCGCTAAATTCATCAGCAAGTTCGACCTATTAAAAGGGTACTGGCAGGTCGGTCTTACTCCTCGGGCAATTGGAAATCAGCTTTTGTGACGGGTGATGGACTGTATGAGTGTTTAGTTATGCCATTCGGAATGAAAAACGCAGCCGCCACCTCCAGAGGTTGATGAACTTGGTAACCCGTGATTTGGAAGGAGGTGTTTGTCTACATAGACGATTTGGTGATCTACAGTGACGACTGGCCCACTCACATTAAACGAATTAAGGCACTGTTTGAAAGGCTTCGAAAAGCTGGTCTTGTTATAAATTTAAGAAAAAGTGACTTTGCTAGAGCCAAGGTTGTTTACCTAGGACATGAAATTGGACTGGGCGAAGTAGCTCCTAAAAAGGCGAATGTGGAAGCCATAACGATTTTTCCTGTCCCTACCAACCGGAGAGGTGTGAGAAGATTCCTCGGTATGGTAGGATATTACAACAGATTTATTAAAAATTTCTCTGTACCTGGCCATTCCTTTAACTGATCTATTAAAGAAAAATGTAAAGTTTGTTTGGGATAGTAATTGTCAGGCGGCTTTTGAAAAGTTAAAGGTGCTCTGACAAGCTACCCACTTTTGCGATCCCCCGATTTTTTATTTTTCTCTCCCTTTCTCTTTAGCCACAGATGCGAGCGACACCGGATTGGGTGCAGTGCTTCTCCAGGGAGACCAGGAAGGAATTAACCATCCAGTAGCTTTCTTCTCAAAGAAATTGTCACCAGCCAGAGAAATATTCGACAATAGAAAAGGAAGCCCTTGCTTTAATTAACCCTTAAACGCCGACTGGACGTATTTTACGTCGACATTTTTTGTCTCTCGGGTGCCGACTGGACGTATTTTACGTCGACATACAAAAGTTTTTTTAAAATTCGCGGAAAAATACTTTTAGGCCTACCAGCCGAAAACTCTTGAACTCACGCCGCCTTGGGGGATGCTTTTTTTTTGGGAAGGAGTTCACGGGATCTAAGGTGTTGTTTTGTTTTGGGGCTTTCAATTCGTTGAACGCAGGCCGCGCAAGCGCGAATTTCTTTCTTGCCGCACTAAAAAGTATCTGTGACACATCTCTGAAATTATTTCGTCACTTTGACATAATTTTTGTACCATTTTAAATTAGCCGTTACATAGAGTATTATATATGAAAATGTGCGCATTTGTATGTAGAATACAACAAAAAAATACTCATGATTGTAGCTTTTATCAGTTTTAAGATATTTCATATAAATAACGTAAGTGCCAAAATTTCAACCTTCGGTCAACTTGACTCTACCGAAATGGTCGAAAAACGCAATTTGTAAGCTAAAACTCTTATATTTAGTAATATTCAATCATTTATCTTAATTTTGCAACTAATTGGAAGTGTCTAGCACAATATTTCGATTTATGGTGAATTTATGAAAAACTTTTTCCTTACGTCCGCGCGGTAACTCTTCCGAAATAATCATACATGCGATTGTGGTAATGTTTGCACCATTTAAATTAGCCGTTACATAAAGTTTTATATATGAAAATGTGCGCAATTTCATGCACAATACAACTAAAAAAACACCCCATGGTTGTTAGCTTTTTACAATTTTGAAATATTTTCATATAAAAAATGATAAGTGACAAATTTTCAACCTTCGGTCAATTTTGACTCTACCGAAATGGTCGAAAAACGCAATTGTAAGCTAAAACGCCTATATTCTATAATATTCAAGCATTTACCTTCATTTTGCAACAAATTGGAAGTCTCTAGCACAATATTTCGATTTATGGTGAATTTATGAAAAAAATAACATTTTCTTTACGTCCGCGCGGTAACTCTTCCGAAAAAATCATACGTGCGATTGTGGTAATGTTTGCACCATTTTAAATTAGCCGTTACATAACGTTTTATATATGAAAATGTGCGCAATTTCATGTATAATACCAACAATAAATAGTTGAAGGTTGTAGCTATTCTCATTTTCGAAATATATTTGCATATAAATCACGATAAATAGAAAAAAAAAACCACGTTCGGTCAAATTTGACTCTACCGAAATGGTCGAAAAACGCAATTGTAAGATAAAACTCTTACAGTCTAGTAATATTCAGTCATTTATCTTCATCGTGAAACAAATTCGAAGTCTCTAGCACAATATTTAAATTTATGGTGAATTTTTTAAAAAAACTTTCCTTCCCTCCGCGCGCGGATTCTCCGCCACAAATCTCCGAAATGCGTAAGTCCCATTCTCGGAATATTTGCTCCGTTTCATATTAGGCATTTCATAGAGTTTTATATATGAAAATGTGCGCAATTTCATGTAGAATAAAACGAAAAATATTTGAAAGTTGTAGCTTTTCTTATTTCCGAATAATTTGCATATAAAAAAATATATATATAAAAAAATTCGACATTCGGTCAACTTTAGCTCGTCAGATATGGCCGAAAACTGCATTTGTAAGCTAATATTCTTACAGTAATAGTAATATTCAATCATTTGTCTTCATTCTGAAACATATTGGAAGTCTCTAGGACAATATTTAGATTATGGTGAATTTTTGAAAAAAATATGTGTTTACGTAAGCGCGTTTACGATTCATGCATTATTTGTGATAATATTTTCTCTGTGTTGCTTTTATCGTTTTACAATGTGTTATATATCAAAATGATCGCAATTTAGTGCACATTACAACGAAAAAAAGTAACTTGTTACCTTCAACCGTTTTGCGCACAGCGCGATTTGAATACATTATATATGAAATTTCGTTTTTGCGCTATCAATATCGCATTATTCTAATAATTGATAATGATAACTTTTTTCATTTCTGATGGTTGCATACTAAACTTCAAGCAATGACAAAAAAAGGAGCCAAAAATGAACTCTTAATCTTGAAAACTAAGCGCGCTGTGATTTTTGAAAAAAATATTTTTTCCGCTTACGCGCTCACTTCCAAACCCCTCCCGGCATACGGAGTCATTTTTTTATTTACTGCTCGGCGTTTAAGGTTAAAGCGCTAAATCATTTTAACATTTATTTATCAAATCACTTCCCAATAGAAGTTTACATGGATCACAACCCATTGATTTTCATAACCGTTTTAAGAACAAAAAAAAAAACTTACGAATACTTAGATGGAGTTAGTACTCCAGGAGTACAACCTTATTATTAAGCATATTGCTGGCAGAAAGAATATTGTGCCTGATGCTTTGTCTAGGGTTTATGAGAGAGTGAATGGTCATTAGTGTTTACTCTGTATATTTTTTTTTACATTGTCTAATTATTTTTTTATTTCAGATTATGCTTGGTCTAATTATGTTCACCTTTTTTTTTTTTTTTTTTTTGGAATGGTAGTTTAGAATTTGCTTTGGTACTCTATTAATTATCTTTAAGTTTACCATTTCTTTTATTATTAATGTAAGTTCACAATTCAGTTTTTTCTAAAAAAAAAAAATTATTTTTTTTCTTATTGGTGGGGGGCTGTAATATCAGCTACTTAAATTTTATCTCGTGGCTCCATTAAAGTAAACATTTATTAATTGCTGTCAATATTTTATCAGTTCATTTGAGCCTCGAATTCTTGGTTCGAGTTTTGTATTGTTGCGCTTCCCCCACTGAATGTTATTTGCTAATTGGTACTCCGCCCATGAAAAGTTCTCTTTACTTTCATGTACGAGTGCTTCGGTAGTTTCATCTTCTGTCTCCTGCCACGTTGGACTGTTTAAGAGGCGATTTACATATTTTTCGTCTGGATGGAGAAAAGATTGCTTTCGGCTCTCTGTGGAGAAAGTTCTCGCCCTTTTTCACGGCCCGTTGATCAGTGTGGCGATCACCACCTTGCACCATTGCTCTGCTACATAGATTTTGTTGAAAGTCTTGCTTCGAGTGGACTCGTCTGCTGCTGATGCATCAATGTCCTTGGATGCATACACCTGACCCCCTTTTGTGACTGCGGTTTGCGTTCTCGTGCTTCCCAAGTGTACCGAGACCATCGTCTTCGTCTACGTCTTGAGTCCTCTCGACTAGTTTATGGTGACGCCTCTAGAAACATTCTACAAACGGCCGTGTCTCGAGATCTTCTGAGAGTCGTTAGGAGGCCTTTTGGTCGTGAAGAAGAGTAAGCTTCCGATTATGTGTGTTCTTTTTATCCACGAATATACTCATTTCCTTGTGGTTAAGCAATAGTGTCCTGGGACGACTAAAAGCCGGAGTGCCATCGAAACTATCACTCGTTTACTAAACTGCTTCAGTGCTGGGATTGTGTTTTTGTCCGTACCGTGGGAACATATATATATATGTAATGGTACATTTCCGTAAATATTGTGTTCAGTTAGGTTAAGCATTTCTTTCTTTCTTTAAGCTCTCACTTATTACTGACTTAGTGCGGAAGTTGTTTTTCTCCCTTCTCCTCGACACTTTCCCTCTAACTATCATTTGAGTGAAGGTTAGCTGTGAGTCTGAATGGTAGTTTTAAGTGTATGTGACTGTGCCCTCAGCCAATAATTCGAGGATGTGTGCAAGTAACTTCTTGTAATAAATTTGAATTTTTACGTTCGTTTTCAATTACCCCTCAAAGTGTATTTTATTGTCTGTATTGCTGGTAAACTTTACTCTTTAGCCTACAAGCTATCGTAGTAAAAGCAATTTTGTTGGAAGGCCCAGTAAACGCCTGGACAATTATTTTAAAAATTTAAAGTAAAAATAAGTGCTTTTTGTTTAAATATCTCATCAGAATAAACAGAGTTCCTAACAATATATATATACATATATATATATATATATATATCTATATATATATATATATATATATATATATATATATATATATATGTAAAATATATATATATATATATATATATTATATATAGATATATATATATATATATATATATATATATATATATTACGTGGGGAAAAACCGCCATGTATTCATACGGTAAGCGTGGACACGAAACGGAAGGCAGACCCCCCCACACCCACTACACAGACAGGCTCTCTCTCTCTCTCCCGGCAATCACCCCACATCTCTCTCTCTCTCTCTCTCCACCTCTTTCTCTCCATTCTAACAGGTAATGAAAATGAGAGAGTTGCATCATAACATAACGTTATTTACAATAACTAAACTAACTAGTCGACTTAAAAACTAAGTTAATCCAGTCTTACAGACTAAACTTAAAACAACTCATTGTCAAGTCACCCAAAGGTCACACCTTTCCCTGGGAACTCTGTCCCACCGAAATCCAGAACCATCTGTACAAAGATACAGAACACATTCTGGTAAGTACACACACAAGTTTAAAGACAAAGTTAATAAAATGGAACATCTTACAAGATATCAAACAAGCCACCCCTTTGGCTAAAGTAAAGGTAACACTTACCCATTCCCAACCGGGCACTAAACACTATGTCAAAAAACTCCCCCGGCGAATGCCACGGCATCTTTGCCTATGACTCGAAGCCCTCTGTCAAAATCCCTCCCATAGGCTTGGGTATGAACGCTTTTAACAGAAAGAGGCGCACACGCACATACGAACACACAGTTCGCTAGCACCTCGTTGTTCTAGCTGCATCTAGTTTCACAAAGGCACTTTGGGAAGAGTTCATAAACTGTCGTACATTGACTTCCTGAACTAAGCACTTTTATCTCACGCCATCCCCCAGAAACTCATTCATCGCTACTCTCAGGTCGTTACTCTGCACTGTCCTCCACATTCCACAGGTTACAGAGAATGCACGAACAATATATAATTAATCAAAATATGTCTTACATATATATATATATATATATATATATATATATATATATATATATATATATATACATATATATATTTATATATGTATATACATATATATATATATATATATATATATATATATATATATATATATATATATATATATATATATATATATGTGTGTGTGTGTGTGTGTGTGTGTGTGTGCTGCGTGTGTCTGGGTGTGTTTGCGTGTGTGCGCGCATGTGTGTATGTGTATGTGCATATGTGCATATATGCTTGACGTAAACTCTCTCCATATTTTCAGCGTTTTCCAAATCCTCTTGACTAGACAGTGTTAAAGGAACAAAATCTCTTCAGTTGTTTTTCACATCATTATATTTTATTTTCGTTTGAAGCCAGACTTTAACGAGGGTAATTAACACGGAGTTTCTGCGTCTTGATTTTCGTATGAAATCAAATTCATTGTGTTTGTCAATTTTCTTGGTCTTCGGGAGTGAGTCGTTTTCATGGATGATTAGCGAAGACGGAGCTCAGTTTTGAGGCAGATTCATTTTTATATATATATATATATATATATATATATATATATATATATATATAGATATATATATATATATATATATATATATATATATACATATGTCATATCACATTACCGTGATTCATATACATACATCGAGCTATAAATGTCCTTTAATATCTAATTTGCTCTACCTCGGAATTAATATATTTTCATATATGTTTAACCGAAGGTGAATTTATTTTTTGTCGTATTACATACAATATAGACCTCCTCAGAGAACATTAAAAATAACAATGTAAAAAGGAGCCATGCTTTAAAATGATATTGCCCTAGTAGACAGAGATAACATTCTTGCTGACTATAAGTGTTCTTAGTCTCTTGGAATGTGTTAGATGCCAATTGTGCCACTTTGATGACAATCTGCGCCGTCAATAGTGAGAAACATGAATCCAAATTCTGTTTTGAGGAATACAAAAAAGGGGAACCAACAACACCCAAATGTTCTGAGTGTCACCATTCGTGGTTCAAACGATACAGTGCCCGTTTATCCCTCGTTGCACAGTTCAAAGCAAAAGTTAACCATCAAAACCACCTCTCAGGGCAGAAGTACCTACAGCCAGTCCAATCCAGTCACAGTGCCAGAACCAAGGATAGAAATAATCAAACAAGTGATTGAAGCAGCGCCTGTTGTGTCAGTCGATATATGGACTCAAACTGAAGCAGTTTTCTGATTTATGTGTCGATACAGAAACTCAGACTGAGCAGTCTGCAACCCCAACTCTGCACCTCAAGCCTCTTCCCTTCCTACTTTAAATCCCGTTATCGAAACTCTTGCTTCGAATTTGCCTGTTAGCCCAGAAGAACAAAAATATACCAAGTTTCTCTTAACTACAATAGACCTCTACGACATCCTCAGTAAAAATCCAGTTCTCCCAGAAAGTTATGATCCGAGAAAACAGAAAGGCAGATGGGATTTGTTAAGACCCAATTTTGATGAAATCTACAAAAAATATTACGTTTTCCTCCCCGATGAGTTACTCACACAGCGGTCTCGTGAAAATTACTCTGATATTATTAAATCCATTGATGGTATTCAATCCATTGATGGGGAACTAACTCATCTCTCCCACCCCCCACCCCCGAAATGTTTATACTATCGCTCTTACTACCATTTAAGCTGTTACTATTTTTTAAGCTGTTTTCTCTGCAACTAAAAAAATCTTCGCTTTACTCCATCGATCCCTTCCACTGTAAGATCGATGTTTTTTCCTTTGCGCAAATAAGTTAAAAATGGTCAGTGAGGGTCACGTGTTTTCTGTTTATCTTTTTTCCCCCTTGACAATAAATAATTCATTTTTCCTTACTGGTTATCTCCAACTGGCTAGTACTCGTAGAAATGAAAACATAATTTGTTCGCTTCGACAGCGGGACCGGTATATATATATTATAAAAAAAATAAAAAAAATTAAGAGAGAGAGAGAGAAGAGAGAGTTAGAGGAGAGAGAGGAGAGAGAGAGAGGAGAGAGGAGATAGAGAGAGAGAGAGAAGCGAGAGAGAGAAATTTGCGAGAGAGAGGAGAGAGAGAGACCCTCCAAAGTTAATTAGGTTGTTTCTTATTATCTCCTCAGTCACGGCTTCACTGTTGTGAATAAACTTCAAAATTACAATATGAAGATCCGTTTCCTCTATGCAGAGATTCTTTTCCTCTTCTAAAATTTCTTTCCATTAGTCTGTCTTTCTCCTTTGGAACAAAGAGATATAACATCTTCCGTTTTTGGTGTTTCAGGACCTCATTAATATTCAAGGCTTCTTCCTTTTCTTGGCAGGATTTGCAAACCAAATGCTACTTATGTTTTCAGGATTTCTTTAAATCTCCTTAGTTTTTTGAAGTCTGGATTCCAAGCCATTGTCCTCCCATCCCCCATCTCTCTCTCTCTCTCTCTCTCTCTCTCTCTCTCTCTCTCTCTCTCTCTCTCTCGTTTGCTAGGTTCACACATGCGAATTATTTTCAAGCAATTAAGTCTTCTCAGTAAAATTGGTTTAATATTTTGTAATAATTGTATTTTTTTCAGATTCAGTGTTGAAAATAAGTGAATCTTTGTTTATTTAATATGTGCATGATGATGTGACAGGAAGAGTGCTATATATTAACTTGTCATTACAACTGAAAAAGTTTGCCCGCAGTCATTCCATGACTCCGTTATCAATAAGCATACATGTGGCCTGTAAACGGTAGTAACATTTTTTTTTTTTCAGATACTATCACCATAAATATTTATATATTATAACGTTATCGCAACGACCTTCATTTGTTTTCATAATTTAGGTAGATATGGAATCATCTTGTTGCACAAATGATGTTTGCCTTGTCTCATGGTCAAAAGTAATTAAGCTCTCATTCCAGCACCTCATGGTCGCTTTATAAAGACTTGCTTACTGCACTATACCTTCATTTTCCCCAGAGGTGTTATTATAATTCAAGATTTTAATAAGAGCGCTGACTACATGCAGTCTACTCATTCTCAAAATTATTATTAATCTCTCTCTCTCTCTCTCTCTCTCTCTCTCTCTCTCTCTCTCTCTCTCTCTCTCTTATTTTACGCAAAATATGCAAATATGTTTATGTAATTATAACTTTTTTTATGAATTTCATTTTCCAAAGATAATTTCAATCAAGTGTTCATATTTAATTCAGCATACCCTTGAATTTGTATGTACGCATGACCTTCTATGTCTCCACGATCCTTGGAGACGTCATCAGATGACAGCGTCAAACCTGACAAGGGAGAAGCTCCTACAATCAATACTAGTATTACGACGTTCATTATCACTACCGTTGCCCTAGACAAGATTTCTACAGGTCCGATAAACTTTGAAGATTTATTTGGCTGGTCGGATGATGAATATCTTATTATTGCCTTATTTGTTGCTGGATTTTCTACTTGGTTATCAATTCGACTGATGGGACTGTCTATCTAGCTATTGGTGTTCGTAGGCTTACGCATATAAACAGGACCAAATGTATATATCTATATATAATTATATTATATATATTGCTACTTTCAAAATGCATGTTTCCCCTCTTTGAAATGTCATGTAGAAATTGTGTAACATTTTTTCAGATTCCTAGATAGCTTAGAATAGGATGTTTAAAATGTGTGTTCAGATTTCGCATTCGTAATGTAAAAGAATATATATATTGTAACGTAGAATGTAAAAAGAGAGAGATTGTCTTTGTCCGTTCAAACTATAATTGTTTCAGTAACTTTTCATCTCCCCGAGATTAAGCGAGCTCGAGTCTTGCGTTGTTATCAAAACATGTCAATCTTAATTATCACTCAACCTCCGTTTCAGTCGGGTACGTGTCTGTTGAGCTGACTTGTCTTCTACGTGTATGTCTTTGATCAAAGCCATGTGGAGATTGCACATTTTGTATGTGAAATTGCGTAAGATTTTGGAGCTTCTAGAATTTTTGTCTCAGACGTTTTGTGTCATCTCCTCAGTCCAGTTTTCGCAAGGGAAAAGATTTCATTATATCTTAGAACCTCGAGGCATTAACATCTCGCTCTCGCTCTCTCTCTCCATCGCATAGCACTTTTGATCTTAAAGTAACGTAACGTAAATTGGTCACCCTTAACTTGTGACAATTTCATATTTGATGTTTCTTAGAGTTTATATAGTATTATTCAATTTTTTTTGTGGAATCTGAACAAAAATTGTTTCGTAACGGTGCCTGGTTTTTGTGAGTGTGAATCAAGCCTGCAGCAAAGAAAGAAAGAAATTGGTATACCAAAAAGGTAAAGTGTGTTATATTTTTATTAGTTGCAACTAATAACTAATAATTGTTAGGAACAGTGATTAACTAATAACTAATAATTGTTAGGAACAGTGATTAACTAATATTAATGGTTATGATGGTTTGGTTAACTAATAACTAATAACAGGTGGTTATGAAGGTTTGGTAAAAACTGATGGTTACAGTGTTTTGAGTGAAAAAGATTTACACTTTTACACATTGCTGATTTTTTGTGTTTGTGTTTGTTCCACTGTTTCTGCACTTTTTCATTTTCTTGTTGAAGTGTGTCTTTTTATTTTATATTTTCGTTTGCATTCTTAATTTAATTGACTTAGTTATTTTCATTGCTTAATCATTACACATTTAATTAAATTTAACATTTGTGAATTAAATTGCATTTACTTTGAATTCTTTTCAAGTTTTGTTGTTGTTTAGCACTTGTGAATTAACTTCAAATTTTCAATTATTGCCTAACAATTTTGAATTTCAATGAATTAACTTTCTTGAATTTTGTGATAAATTAATTTTGATTTAATTTGACTTAATTTGATTCAATAATTAGTTTAACTTTTCTTTGTTTTCAAGTAACAGTAATTTTCCCTGATATTGTGAATTTCACTTATAAATTTTGAATTTGATAATAAATTTTTGTATTTAAAATTTGTATGTGTTTTTATTTTTATACCAGTATATTTGCATTTGATTATATTGATGATAGGTAGAAACATAGAGTGGTAATAATTGATGTGCTTTCCTTCAATTTACTTGAAGTGACTTAGAACCAGGGAAGTACTTAGACTTCTGAAATCAGGGAAATACTTAGATTTTTAAAGTTGTTGATGGAGTGATGCCCTTTGATTATTAATTATTACTTACAAGATTACCTCACACCTGTTTTGATGAACTTAGTCTGATTTTCTGCAATACTGGTAAGTGTTAAGGGATCACTGTTGCTTTTAGAGTATTCAGTCGTTTATTACGTGTTATGAGGGTTCAGTTCAGGTGTCTGGCTTTGGTGAGGTAATAATTGATGAATGGTAACCAGATACTTGGTACTTCGTAACAATATATATATATGTGTGTGTGTTTGTGTATGTATGTATGTATGGGTGCTTGCGTACGCTTATGAACTGCCTTTGATAATAAAAATGAAAGCGTCTGTATTCCATGACATAAACTCGCAAATTTTAGCTTACGACTGTTCTATGTGAAACTCGTGATTGCACGATTGACAATGAGTTTGCTCGATAGCTTTAGTAACTCGTACAATCGCTGATTGGCTGTTAATCAAAAAAGTGCAAGTTAATTGCATAATGTGGATGGAGATGATATGCGTTATTCCTGAAGTACTGGAAGTATTTCACTGTGATGCATTCTCCACAATAGTAATTCATGTATGACGGTATCTAGGCACAGTATGTGGCGAATATAGAATGGAGGAATATAATTGTTTTGCTTAAACGATGGAAAATAAGACATTTTTCTTTACTTTTCATGTAATTATTTACGTTTCTCTCTCGATAAAAGAAGTAAACTAGTTTTAGCCATTTATTCCTTTGTATGCATTACCCAAAGTGACCACATGAGTCAAACATACCACAAATTTGACGAAAAATACCTTCCAGCAAGCGATACAAGCCTTCTTTTCAATGATATGCACTTTAAGCAATGCCTATGCTTTACATAAAGGAGGCATAGAGAGAGAGAGAGAGAGTGTGTAAAAATAGTTCGCGGATATTGCTAAACTATTACTAATGTGTATTCTTGACATACACAACGGCTGATTCAGTATTTAAAAAAGTTAAATGTCTTGAATGAATCTAGTATGTCATCCAAAGAGTTTTAGTTAAGGAAAAGGTTTCGAAAATATTCCATTATAGCTAAAAAAAAAAAAAAATCAGAAAAGAAAGGAGAATTTTAGTCACACAGAAGCTTTTTCTCATATATTGTTGACATCAAAGAAAACGGAAGACCCGATGGAGCCTGGTGAGACGAATCAACTCAGGATATTGAAGGAACTGTTAGAATCCATTTATTCTTATACAAATACCATTCCTGTATATCAGGTTCGCAAAAATATTCAGATCTTTCGAACTCTGTCCTGGGCTCATTCTCAGGGTTCGAAAACCCTTGTACCGTCTCGATCTGGAGGCGAAAGACCCAATAATATTCCATTGGTATCACACATCAAGCTAAGTTCTTCCTTCAATATATCATCCCTCATTCTAAAATCTTTGATATGTTTTTTATTTTAGATAGGGAACAATTCTTGCTTTTCTCTTATCGTAGACCATAAATGGATAGTTCCATAACACTATCATTTATAAAAAAATATATATAGAAAAATGCTCAAACACTTGTTAAAATTTTAATATTTTCTACCCGATCAAAATTAAGTTTTTCATAAAGAATTAAAAGACACACACATGCACACACACACACACACACACACACACACAAATTCAAAGTTGTTAGTGATAGAACGGTATTCTCTTATGTTTCATTTTTTATGTTAAGTCCTTTTTATATTTCCATTGGAAACTTCAGTGCCAAAATTGGAAGTCTGACTATATTCATAATAATTACAACTTGAAAATAATTTATCTCTGTATTTTGCAATAATTAATTGTTGTGTAAAAGTACCATACTTATGTTGCTCTATCATCCTGGAATTTATATGCCACGGTTGGATTACTGTCTAATTGATTTATAATGATTTTCTCATTATTTAGTTGCAGAATCATACATTATACATTCTAAACTTTATATGCATTAATTAGTTTATCAAAATGGAGATTCTTTTTGGGGATTCAAGCTTTTCATTCAAAGTGGAGACTGTCAGCAGTTTTTTTATATTTATAAAACAACATAAATGAGCCAACCTAATTATCAAGAAAGGGCCAAAGTTGTTAAAATTACCGTCATTGCTTGAGAGTCCATCAATGAAAAGTGCAGAATGTCCAACAGATTTTCATAAAAGGGAATAAACTTCTAGAGAACTTGAAAAAAGGAAACCCTTTAGCATTAGATATTTTTAGAAGTTAATCCGTTCTTCATTTTCTTCGTCTTCGGCCCTCACTTACTCACACTAAGCGTTCTGTTTTCGGATATATCATAAAACACACAGAACAATATAGCCATCACGTTGATGAGACAATAGATGGCTTTGAATTCGACAGCATGCAAATGAAATCGTGGAAATTGCTACAGCATTTTTCAGAAATGCCTGCTCTCTCCGATTAAAGGGGGATCGTTATGGTTACTGTTTCATTTGGCCTGCTTCTCTGAATTTGTGACAAAAATCTTCCGAATGTTTAATGTGACTGGGGGAGAAAAAGTGCCTAAAAAGGGGAAAGGAGGCCAGCTAACCATTTAGAAATTTTGTAATTGAAAGCACCGGCACATGAAACGATGGGTCTGAATGGAAGATTACTTTAAATTTAAAGTAATTAATCCTAAATTACCAATATTTTTATGGCCTTCCCAAAACTCACAAAGACAATCTTCCATTCAGACCCATCGTTTCATGTGCCGGTGCTTTCAATTACAAAATTTCTAAATGGTTAGCTGGCCTCCTTTCCCTTTTTTAGGCACTTTTTCTCCCAGTCACATAAACATTCGGAAGATTTTTTTGTCACAAATTCAGAGAAGCACAATATACCACTTCACAACATAAAACTTTTAAGCCTTGATGTAGATTCCTTGTTCACTAAAGTACCAGTACAGGACGTTCTTCAGTTTTTAGGGTAAAATTATCCCCCTATTCAGATCATTTCCCATTGGCCGCTTGACAAAATAATAAAGCTAGTTGAATTATGTGCATCTAATAACGTATTTTCATTCGGGGAATCATTCTACAAGCAAAAATTCGGGTGTAGTATGGGTAGTCCTTTGTAAGTCCTGTTTCTAGCCAATCTGTACATGGAATACTTTGAAAACATACAGTAATAAATGCAATAAAACCAAAAACATGCTGTGGATGAGATACGTGGATGATATCCTAACATTTTTGGGATAATAGGTGGGGGGGCAATTTCAATGAATTCCTCTCGAAATTAAACACATTAGTGCCCAGCATCAAATTTAAAGTTGAATGGGAAACAGACAACAAAATTCCTTTTCTTGATGTTTTAATAATCAGAGATACGACAGAATACAAATTACCATATACAGAAAACCAACGTTCTCACTTTCATACATTCACTACTTTAGCTATCATGACATTTCTATCAAAATAGGTGTAGCTAGTAACTTGTTCTTAAGAGCCTTACGAATTTGTTCCCCAGAATTCCTGGAAAAAGAATTTGAACTAATTCGCAAGCAACTTTCGTCTTTAAAATATCCTGACCATATAATTGAGAAAGCAATTCACAAAGCTAACGTAATTTTCTACCGACCCCCTAAAGACAAGACCAGAGATACACCCAACAATAAAATAATAATTCCCCACCTGGACACGATTAAGAGAATAAACCAACCCCCTCGGAAAATCGAACCCTTTTGTATTTACTTACCCAAACACCTTAGCCAAATCCCTGATTAACGTCCAACAAAAGACATCTCCAAAGGACTCTGGGGGTATACGAAATCCCATGCCAGGACTGTGACCAATCTTACATCGGATTTACAGGTAAAATCCCTTCCCCCAGAGATTAAAACAACACAAACAGTCAGTAGGTATGGACAACAGAACTCGGCTATTTTCAACCATATAAATGAACATAACCATAGAATAAACTGGAATTTTGTCACGTGTAATTTATAGCAGCAACTGCCGGTACAAGAGTCAAATGATGGAATCGGCCTTAATAAAAGAGAGGCAGGTAATGAACATCTCAAAAGGAGGATGGATTTCGGACACGATCGACAACGTCTTCATTCAACCAACCCTTAAGAAGATTAGAGGAAGATTATCAGCGGGGGTGACTTAAAATGGCTTGTTTGTGGATGGACCTCTTGGTATAAATACCACCTTTTCTGTGAACTTTTCTCATTCATCTACCTGAAGAGGGAGACAGCATCTCTGAAATATAGTACTTTTTTCTCTATTTTGGTGTTTTTTATGGGCTCCGTTTTATTAGATGGAACTCTGTTGTTACAGAACATTTTTACCAGTCATATATATATATATATATATATATATATATATATATCTATATATATATATATATATATATATATATATAATATATATATATATATATTCTTAACCTAATTCTTCTTACGCCGAAGATATTTACCATAACTCATTTTATTTTATTCAATTTAACTTCTATTTACTGTTAGTAAACCTAATTAAATACAGTAAATTTATATTGGGCATTATTTCGTATTTTCTTAACATTTGACGACATGAAACTGGTGGAAATATAACTGGAAAGTTAACATAGCTTATCTCTGCAGAACTCAAATCTTTATCACAAAATCCAAGAAGATTTCAACTCGAAAGACAGATAAAAAATATAAAAAACTGAAACTGTGGATGTTCTTGGGGAATTTGAAATTAGTCGGCATATATGGAATCATTCTCTCTCTCTCCAAAAAAATATATATAAATTTTAAAAAATAAAGTCTTGTTACTGATGCTGAACTGGATTAAAATCACACATGATTAATTGTGATATACCATTAAGGCAGCAGAGAAGAGAGAGAGAGAGAGAGAGAGAGAGAGAGAGAGAGAGAGAGAGAGAGAGAGATCTTTATACAACATATCTTCACATGTTAGAAACATTTCTCAAGCGAGGGATAAAATCTAAAGTTGCTCTTCCTGATAAATTATTTTTTCTGTTAGAAATGGTAGAAAAAAAAGTACTAGAATATCTGTATTTGTGCGTATTCATAACCTTAGCCTTCTTTAGCAAATGATACCGTTGTAGGAAAAAGACATCTTTTCCTATGCGTTTACTCCAATTATGGTTCTTATAATTATCCATTAACTAATAAAGACTCAAACGTTACTGCACTGGTATCCTGAAACGAACTTTTTGATTTAATTATTATAAAGGGAAAGACGTTTTGACTCTGGTATCAAATAGTTAC
>NC_061092.1:69167504-69175004 GCF_015104395.2 Macrobrachium nipponense
CGGTCGGGAAAAGAGAGAGAGAGAGAGAGAGAGAGAGAGAGAGAGAGAGAGAGAGAGAGAGAGAGAGAGAGAGAGAGCTTTAGCATATCTTTAAGCCCGGTTTACAAGTCTAAGAATGAATCTCTCCTCTATGGATGAGTGACTTCAAAGCATTTTGGGACGAGACACTGCTATATTCTTAATAATTCTTTTTCAAAACGAGAAAAATAAAAGAGAGAAAATGGGATTACAACTTATAAATAATCTTTGATTATTATAGGTGGTTTCGGAACATAAAATTTTCTTGACATGAAAGATATAATCACTGAAATACACTTGCAATCATCAAGTGTTGTCATTTCGGTGACACTGACGTCACAGCAGTTAAAAACGAGACATTATTTCCACGGCACAATTGAGAATTATAAAGTGAATAAATTCTCTTTTGACAAATTGAAATAGATAAGAGTTAATTTATCAGTAATATTAAACAGTTTACAATAGAAGAATCTCTAATGTTTTTAGTCAGAAGAAAGACTTCTCGAAGTTTCTAACACGACTCAATTATTGCGCAGTCTTAGGCAATGAGTCACATGGTTTAAAGAAACACAAATAAAGTCAGTACAAAGAATGAAAATCGCTCTTTTTACTCTGCGTTCCCTTCTTAACTTTGAATTATGCTTTTGTGAATTCTGGACATACATTATTTAAACATATCAGCTCTCAGTTGTATACTGATACAGTCCAAAAGGAGTAATAAAAGCTGACAGCAACTTAGGATTCATATCTAAGGAAATTTAGTATATCTTTTAACAAAGTATATTGCAATCTTCACACAGTGAAGCAGCCTTGTCAAGTTTCTTAACTTCTCTCTCTCTCTCTCTCTCTCTCTCTCTCTCTCTCTCTCTCTCTCTCTCTCTCTCTCTCAAATAGGCTCTTATATGTTCAGGAATTCCCCTAAGATATTGTTCACAAACAACTAACTCCTCTAAATCTTCAAACATTTTACCTTTAGCAGCCTCCAACCATTGTTTAAAACACCTTCTCACCTTGTAATCATAATCCAAGAAAGTTACCTTTTGATCTTTTCTTAATGTTCTGAATCTTTCATTGTAATATTCTGGAGTTTTCTGGTAGACTTGTAGGACATTGTGTTTCAGTACCTTGTAATATTTACACTGCTCAGCTGTTAAGGCTATGCAAGCACTTCTCCCTTTATTAATCAAGACACTGTGTATCAAGACTGACATTTATATTCTTGTTGCCATCCCATGACCTGAAACCACTTTTACAAAGTGATCATCAGAACTCCATCTGGAGCTTCTTTAGTAAACTTGGGCATTAACTTCTGCACTCGTTACTACATCAAATATAGGGTTTTTGATTACCTTGGGGTAGCGTTAGACGGTGGTTACAGGCAACAGTGATCCCTTAAGAACTTATTAATCATGCAAAAGATCAGATCAAGTACACTAAAACAGGTGTGAGATAATCATATATGATTTAAATTAATTAAAGGGCATCACTCCATCAGAAACTTTGAAAGTCAAAAGTATTTCCCTAGTTCTAACTCACTGCAATAAAATTAAAGGAAAACAGCACAATTACCTCTCTATATTTTCTGCCTTAATAAAATCCTGTACCGTTGGTTAATAAATGAAACACTTATAAAAATTTAAATACAAAAAGATTTGTTTTTAAATTCAAAATTTATAAGTGAAAATCACAATATTAGGGAAATTTACTATTACCTGAAAACAACACAAAGTTTGAGTAATTTTTTAATTAACTGTCAAACAAAATTAAATCAAAATAAATTTATAAAGAAAATGAATTAATAAAAAATCAAATTATTCAAGTAAAATTCAATCTAAGCAACAATTAAAATCAATAAGAAGCCTAAGTAAATGCAAATTAATTCACAAGTCTTAAATTAAATCTATCATGCAATGATAAAACAATAATAAAAAAAATTACCGAATTTAACCAATCTTAATTATGAATGCAAATCAAGTAAATCAGAAAAATTTGGGAAAGTATTAATTTTACAAAATCAAAGGAAACACTAATCACACAGGACATGATATAAACACAACCAAAGAATCAAATACAGAGCACAAAAAATTCGCAGTTAGTAAAAAAATAAATAATTTCACGAAACCACTGTAAATATTATTTCATTTACACTTAGAACTTATAATAACACTTTACCTGGTACCAGATTTCCTTTTTGCAACAGCTTCTAGATTCACTAAACTCTTTCACAGGCATGTTACAAAAACGTGTTTATACTGTCTGTTCAGATTCCTTAAATAACCACTAAATTAAATAAGTCTAACAGTCATGAGTGACTATGTAAGTGCAAAATCTACGTTAATGTAAAAATGAAAATTTCCCTCGGTCGGGCAAAGAGAGAGAGAGAGAGAGAGAGAGAGAGAGAGAGAGAGAGAGAGCTCTAACATCTCTTACAGCATGGTTACAAGTCTAAGAATGAATCTCTCCTCTATGAACTGCTGATCAACAAGAAATCTTGAACCCAAATGGATGGGCAACTTCAAAGCATTTTGGGACGAGACACTGCTATATTCTTAATAATTCTCTTTCAAAACGATAAAGAAAGAGAAAGTGTGATTATAACTATAAATAACCTATAATATTACAATGTTTCAGAACATAAAATTCTCTTAACATGAAAGATATGATTATTGAAATACGCTTGCAAGTATCAAGTGTCGTCAATTCCACCTCTCTCAGCCAGCGTCAGTATTTCAACCTAGGCATGGGGTAGTCATTTCCTGTCTCTGCATCGTAAGATTTCTTGGGGGGGAGGGGGGAAGGCGTTAGGATCCGTTAAGAAATAGGAACCTATCATAGGGGAAAATGGGCTTGCTAAAGGGACCGTTACTAAACCTATCTTTAAGACCTATTCTACCATGATCCCTTTTGCTGGTTGTTTTGCTTCTTCCCGAATAAGGTTTGGTGGAGGATGAAGCCTTTGATAGAAGGCAGTGGAAAAGGTGCATCAGGCTACCGACCCCTTAATGTAGGATAAACGGTGGGCAAAAGAAGAATGAGACTAATGCCGCTCTTATGCTTGGACTTGGATGCCCCAGCTTGAGCCGCCAGCGTGCTTTGCAGCTTCCTTTGTTAGTCCTTTGCCTTGGTGAAGTCTGCCTCTAACCTCAAGCTCCATGCACACACAAACTAAAGGACAAGTCTAGAAGTTACAATTCAACCACCCTGTTTCTCTCAGACAACCTCTCACTGTTTTCCAGTATTCAAATTTCCCATTTCTCTCAAGTGTTATGACTGTAACTACTTATTGGTGATTTATTTGAGACTGTTGTAAGTAGTAACCTTTATCGCCGTAACATCCCCAATGGCAAATTATGGATGTAGAAACTAAGTCCGGGCGATTATTTATCGTCAGTAGTTCCCATGAAGTTCTTTGTTTTAAAACTTTCAGTAAGTTCTACAATGTTTACGTATTAGCTGTTTACATACAAAATATCGATAATAAGTCTCTTTGGCAACATGATGACGTCATCGAGGCTTCAAAAATCCTTAAAAGTATATGATATCGATAATGATATATTTAGTTCATAAAAATCCTCTAAAACGCTTTTTACATTTATTATAATATCTGAAAATTGAAAAGAAAGGTTTGTATATTAAACAAAAAACACATGGACAGTTTTACAGAGTTTTACTGAAATTGTCATAAATATTACATAAAAATGATACTGTCTTTCAAAACATGAAGCAGATATTCTAGTCATCCAAAGGAAGACGCTCACACCGACTCCGGGATTGTCCG
The DNA here is from genome assembly GCF_015104395.2 of Macrobrachium nipponense. Lineage (NCBI taxonomy): Eukaryota > Metazoa > Arthropoda > Malacostraca > Decapoda > Palaemonidae > Macrobrachium > Macrobrachium nipponense. Next base: position 69,171,301 of record NC_061092.1, read on the forward strand.
AAGTAAAGAGCCTCGGGCCTTCCATTTGTTATGGAGCTGATTTCTGACTCTGTAACATTGGTGTCCGTAGAGTCTTTTTAACTCATAAGTGTGGTGGTTCAAATCCCTATCTTATCAATCCCCGAATTAGGATTACCTCTCGGTTTGGGGTTCCAAGACGGGATACGTTCCTTACGTACCCCGACAATCTAGAGTTCAAACTCCTTATCTCTCATATTCTTTCAGCTTAATCCTTACTCTGTGTAGCAATTTTTAATCAGGTTTATCAAGCGGCGATTTTCTCCGCGATAGAGAGAGAGTTTTGACACAATTGGAATTAGCTCAGTTGTGGGAAGTGAAGTCAGAAACGATGAAGTTCCCCGTAAGTCGTATTATATTATTATTATTCCTAAGAAATTCGTAACATCTTAATAATTCAACAATTATATAAGTAACTTCAATGATATTCAAAACATAGGTAAAGACTTTTGGGTTTCTATTTCAGCGTAAGCACATAAAGAATCTCAAAAATGTGTTGGAGACGTAAAGTGATTTTTCCTGAGAATAATAGAAAGACGAGAAAAGTGGTTTCCGTGACCCACTCTAAGACAACCCATGTCCCACCCATCATTAGGAAGGGTAGACCTTACAAGTTGTCAATCCCTTGAATTATGTTAATTTATGAGAAACTGTTTAACAATTATATTTACCCTACTTTTATTAGAAAGATGTGTATTTATGCTTCAAATAAAATAAAACTAAGCATTCCTTTAATACACCACTAATTGATTTTTAAATGAATATCCAAAGTCCACTTCAACAAACTGTCCTAAGGAAAATGGGATGAAAGAGTAAGAAATTTATCCCGGAGTTCCGGAGTCATTGAAATTTTCTCTGGCACATGATGGCGTCATCGAGGCTTACAGAATCCTTGAAAATATATGATTATCGATAAGGATATATTTGGTTCTTAAGAATCCTCTAAAATGCTTTTACATTTATTATAATATCTGGTCTGAAAGAAAGGTTGTATATTAAACAAAAAAACACATAACAGTGCAGAATTACTGAAATTGTCATAAATATTACATAAAATGATACAGTCTTTCAAAACACAGAGCAGATATTAAATTAGCCATCCAAAGAAAGATGCTCACTCTGACTCCTGGATTGTTCCCGAAGTTAAAGAACCTTGGGCCTTCCATTTGTTATGGAGCCGATTTCTGACTCCGTAACATTTGGCTCATAATTACAGAGAGAGAGAGACCGCGTGTGGTGGTTCAAAAACCCCTCTTATCAATCGCTGAATGAGGAGTACTTTTCTGTTTAAGGTTCCGAAACATGATAAGTTTATGACGTCGACAATCCAAGAGCCCAAACTCCTTATCTTTCATATTTTTTTTCAGCTTAGTCCTTAGTCTGTGTAGAAATTTTAATCAGCTTTATCTGGCGGTGATTTTCTCCAAAACAGAGAGAGAGAGTTTTGACACAACTGGAATTAGCTCCGTTTGATGAGAAATGAAGTGAGAACGAAGAGGTTGCCCATAAGTCCTATTATTATTATTCCTAAGAAATTCGCAACATCGTAATAATTCCACAGACATATAAGTAACTGTATTGATATTCAAAAGTTAGATAAATACTGTTGGGTTTATATTTTAATGTAAACATTAAAGCATCTCAAAAATTGAGTTAGAGACATAAAGGGATTTTTCCTAAGAAAAGAGAAAGACAAGAAAAAGGGAGTTTCCATGGACCCACCCAAAGACAACCCATGGCCCACCCATCATTGGGTTGGGTAGGACCCTAAATGTGGGAATCCCATGAATAAGGTTTACTTTATGTTTTTTATTTATTGATTGGTGAGGTTGCCTAGTGTAACAGACTATTGACAGCATCAGAGAGCCTAAGCTCCCTGATGCCTGCGGTTTTGGGGTTTTCAAAATAATATTGTATAATATAATTAACCATCATAATTAAAATTATGATCATTAAAAATATTCTTAAGAAACACATCTCCTACATGAGAACTAATTTGGGTGATAGTTATTAACAACTGGGATCAGAGATAATTATGCTAATTTATGAGAAAACAAAACTGCTTAACAATTATATTTTCCCTACTTTTATTAGAAAGATGTATTATTTATGCTTGAAATAAAACTGAAAAATCCTTTAATACACCACTAATTGATTTTAAAATGAATATCCAAAGACCTTAACCCACTGTCTTGAGGAAAATTGGATGAATGAGAAAGAAATTTCTCCACAGCTCCGGAGACATTGTAAGTCTCTTTGGCAAACATGATTACGTCATCGAGGCTTCAAGAATCCTTGAAAGTATATGTTTATCGATATGGTTATATTTGATTCTTAAGAATACTCTAAAAAGGTAGTATATTCAACAAAAAACACATGAACAGATACAGAGTTATTGAAATTGTCATAGATATTACATAAAATACCGTACCGCCTTTCAAAAACACGAAGCAGATATTCCTTAGTCATCCAAAGGAAGATGCTCATTCCGACTCCTGGATTGTCCGAAGTGAAGAACCTTCAGCATTCCATTTGTTATGGAGCCGATTTCTGTCTCTGTAGAATGATGTCCAAGAGTCTTTTTCGGCTTATTATAATTACTAAGAGAGAGAACCGCGAGTGGTGCATTAAAACTATCTGAAGAATCACTGAATGAGGGACTACCTCTCTGGGATTCCGAGACAGGACAAGTTTCTGGACGCCCCCCGACAATCCAGGAGTCCAAAACTCCTTATCTTTCATCTTCTTTTCAGCGTAATCTCAACTGTTGTAGCAATTTTTATTGAGCTTTATCAAGCGGTTTTATTTTCTCTACGAGAGAGAGAGAGATAGAGAGAGAGAGAGAGAGAGAGAGAGAGAGAGAGATTTTCACACAATTAGAATTAGCTCTGTTTGATGGGAAATAAAGTCCGAATGAAAAGATTGCGCGTAAGTCATATTGTTATTATTATTCCTAAGAAATTCGCAACATCTTAATAATTCCACAATTATATAAGTAACTGTATTGATATTCAAAAGGTACGTAAGGAATTTTTGGTTTGTATTTTAACATAAACATTGAAGTATCTCAAAAATTCTGTTAGAGACATAAAGTGATTTTTCCTGAGAAAAGAGAGAGACAATAAAAGAGAATTTTCCGTGACCCACAAAAAGACAACCAATGGCCCACCCATCATAGGAAGGATAGACCTTACACGGAGGGAATCCCTTGAATAAGGTTAATTGATTTTTATTGATTGATTGGTGAAGTTGCGAGGTTGAATAGCGTCACAGACCCTAGGCTGCATCAGAGTGCCTTTGCTCCCTGATACCTGCGTTGTTGGGAGCTCTCAAAATTATATTCTATAATATGATTAACCATCACAATTAAATTTATGATCATTATAAACATTCTTAAGAAAACTTGTCTCTTATGCGAGTACTCATTTGGGTAATAGTTTTAACAACTCGGATTAGGGATAATATGCTAATTTATGAGAAACTGTTTAACAATTATATTTTCCCTACTTTTATTAAAATATTTGTTATTTATGCTTCAAAATAAAACGGAACATCCTTTTAATATACCACTAATTGATTTTAAAATGAATATCCAAAGACTACTTTAACCCACTGTCTTGAGGAAAATCGGATGAATGAGAAAGAAATTTCTCACGGAGTTCTGGAGTCATTGCAAGTCTCTCTGG
>NC_061092.1:69180004-69212504 GCF_015104395.2 Macrobrachium nipponense
CATCAGACATTTCCGTATACTGAACTGTTACAGCAATACAGGATCCATATTTGTATCAGCAGATTTTCAGGTGTTTCTTTATCACCAAAGTGGTTAACCCTAAAGGCTTAACTAGAACTTTAGAATGGAAAGGAAAATTAATTTGTGATGGAAAGATAACATTGTAAAAAAAATGTATATTTTATCTCAAGCAAATTCTTAGCCTCTCAAGTACAAAACTAATTTTGATATTCTAGCCAAAATTCTTGAATCATTAAGCTAAGTACCTATATTTGAACGATAACATTAACAGTAGCAAAGTTTAGTAAAATTTATTAAAGGAAAACAAGAAAGAATTTTGATGCTTAAGCCTCGTAACCAATGCATCTAGACTGTGTGCACAGACAGCCCTGAGTCTAAGCGTTTTTTTTTTTTTTTTTTTTTTTTTTGCTGACACCTCTCGTACAAAAAAGTTGCATACGTTCCCAAGGATGAAAAAATTCAAATGTGATTCCTTTGCTCCCTCTCCAACTATTCTTGTTCCTTTTCGTCCCCAGAGTCCAGACACTAGTACTTCCGTGTGAGGCTGATACGTCTTCCTCCTCAGTACGACCCGTCTCCTCTTATTTTCACTTCACCTCTCTCTCTCTCTCTCTCTCTTATTAATAATTGTTTTCTATTGTTCAGGTGGGATGCTAAAGGAAAAAAAAAATATGAAGAAAACCTACATCAAGCATCACCTGCAAATGCATTATCTAATTCTTTATTGGCAGTGCAAAAAAAGAAAGAAAGAAAGTAAAAACAAAGTGAAAGTGAAAGGTATCAAGGGAAAGCGGGAGATAAAAAAAAGAAAAAAAACAAAAAAAAAGTTGATCTTGTTGACACTTTCCTGGAGGGTTTGTTGTCGACGTCTGACTTGTCTTGTTATTTTTACCTTAGAAATCTTTTCCCGGCTGTTTTGGATACCAAAGAACATTTCTTTTAATCAGTGTTTTGTCTGTTTAAAATATCTTTATACGATCTTTTGTTCATTGATGGGTAATTTCACTTTTATCACTATCACTATTTTGATTTTCTTACGGATTTGCTGTTCCATCGTCACCATTATCGTCATATAATATTAGAGCATATCGTTACTACTGATTAGACTAATATTCTAATGTTTATTATTATTATTTCATAAATATTATTTTTTATTTTTCGATAACATATTATTCTGACTGACAGTTGACACTGGGTCACTTATTGATGCGTTTTCGTAAACTGAGATGCCTTTTGTATAATTTGAAACAACCGCATATTACCAATGGATTACAAGAGAAAATAATTAAACAAAATCCAACTCGTGAATGACATTACCCGAAAGTCTGGCAATAATCTGCTTTTAAGGTTTGATGAGAATGAGGGAAAAATAATGTTGTGAAAGAGCGCATCCCGAAATGATATCCTTTCCTCGCGTTGATTATGACAGTCATGAAAGTTATTTAATTTAAACAGTCAAAGTGGGCGTTTTAGCCGAGTGGTGCAGCGCTCAGTTCATGGTTTTTAGGTCTGAGGATGTGAATGTGTACAAGTGTCTGTTGAGTAAAGAAAAAGGTGTTGTGCTTCTTGCAACCTCACACCTAAGGAGTTGCTGATTAACTAGAAAGTCTTACCTTTTGGACAACCTCAGGCAAAAGGCGTAGAACTGGAGGGAGGAATGAAAGGAGTGGACCAAGGGCTTTCACGCATTTTTCACACCTCCTCAGGGTCAAGTGATAAAAATAGTCATTATTTGTTACAAAGACACCACCTCTGTGGCAGCAATACATAAACATAAAAACTAACGTACTACTATTTAAAAACTAATTGTCTAAAAATGTTGTTTACAAGTAGTTCATCCAGTTTGTACATCCCGGGTCGGTTGTTGATCAAATCTACACGATTTTTCTTTATTATACATGACTCAACAAGTTTTCGTTTTGTGATGTCTTTACAAAACATGATCTCTTTCGCTTCTTTCCAATTCATGGTGTGGTTGCCCTCATTCATATGTTGAAACAAACTGCTTGCATTATTCCCCGTTCTGACATTATATTTATGTTGCTTTAATCTTGTTTCGAGATCCTTTCTACTTTGTCCCACGTACATTTTATTACACTGATTGCAAGGGATCTCATATATGCAGCCACTCTTCTGTAGAGGGGAATTCCTGATTAACAAATTCTTAAGTACATAGTTCTTAAAAATGACATTAACATTAAATGGTCTCAACAGCCCAGGGATGGCCATAAACAAGTCACAGCATGGCAAAGCAAGAAGATTTTCATATCAAAATAACTCTTACGACCAACTTCATAAAATGTTTTTCCTTGCTATACTGAAAGCCCTGTTAATAAAATAACAAGGGTAGCTAAGACGTGTTGCAATGTTTCGGACCTTCTGAAGCTCAGCTTCGAGGAAGTCAGGGCAACTGACCCGCAGTGTCCTGAAAAACATAGACGAAAATACCATCATCTTCGTTCTACATTTGTAGACTTCCGTGACACATAAAATCTAAAATTTCTATCATTCCTCACAATTAAAACATCTAAAAACGCCAACTTAATATCTACTTCAGTTTCCAAGGTGAATTTTATAGAAGGTACTAGGGTATTTAATGCTGTTAGGAAGCTCTCTTCATTTTTGTCAACAGGCCAAGCACAAAATATATCATCAACGTACCTAACCCACAGGATACCTTTAGGAAGTATCCTTGGTAAGTACTTACTTTCGAAAAACTCCATATAAAGGTTACTAAGTAATGGAGATAACGGATTGCCCATTGCTATGCCAAATTGTTTTTCATAATACTTTTCTCCAAACACAAATTTACAACCTGTAACACACAATTCTATCACCTTAATCATAGAAGGCTGTCAAAGAGAAAGTATATTTTTCCATTTTTTTTTTTTTCATAAATTCAAGTAGTTCATCCACAGGTTACTTTTGTAAATACTGAGCTGACGTCAGACTGATTAACTTAGAATCATAATTATGATTTTGAGTTAATCAGTTCAGTTAAACGTATTACATTGTAAATAAAATGGATAAAATTGTAAAGTTTCTCAAGAAATCAACTAAGAATTTAATTTGAAAAAAATATCCATTGAAATAAATCAATATAATATAATATGCGAATTAATGCAAGCAATGTATTGGCTTAAATATCATATTCATAAATTCCCGACTTAATTTCATAATCAGAGAGATATCCTTACCTTATAACTTTTTGGCTTCTTAGAAGTGATTGAAACGACCTTTGAGTTCTAATTAATTAGCTGGTGCTGATTTTGCTTCACGACTAATAGAGTTTTTTTTATATCATTTCCTCAATCCCGCTTCCTTGAGTGACTTTCGCTGAACAAACAGCATAAAATAATAAGCTTCACTCTCCAAACTTAGTCTATTACAAAGAAAACATATATATTTAAGAAGGATTAAGCTGGTACAATGTTCGTGTGCGTACTGATTCAGTCCATGTTTCAGTGTTTCGTGGATCCATAAATAACTATTTTAGAGAAAGGATGTTCAGTAGTTGAATTGGTAACCTTCTTATATTACTTCGCAAGAAGTAATTTTTATTTTTTTTCTAATATGAAAGTGTAGGCATTCTTTGCGTCTTGTTAAAAAAGTAAAATGCAACAAGGGTAAACCACATGGCTGACATAATGACTGAGTTAATGAATGGAAGTTCGAAGACCCTGTAAACCCTGTAAAATGCGTGTGCATATGAGAGAGAGAGAGAGAGAGAGAGAGAATAAGTAAAGCACGTAATTTTGGAACCAATATATGGCATAATATTAAGGTGGGTAGGAATAGTAACTATACCTGGTCATTGTGTCACTTTCATGTCCCCAGTAATTGCTATTTTTTGCTCTATCATATAAGGAATCGTTCAACCGAAATATAATATTTGTTTTCAAGAACGGAACCTTCGAAGTTGACTTTAAAATTTTGCGAAGATAACTTTTAGAAATTTATAATTAAATGTTTAGGTTGAAATAGGAGCATAAATTTCAAGTTGGCCACAAAATCGAACGTTTGGGTGGTGTTTGCACAAAGCCTTCGAAGCTTTTCTTTAGGACGCATTTAATCAGACTTTTACATTTCAAACTGAGATGAAAAAATATTATAAATTGTGACGCTCGTTAAAAAAAATAGAGGGACTTTTAAAATACAAACATAGTTATTCTGCACTAATGTAAACTTTTAATCTTTTATTCTTGAAACTATTATCGAATCTATTTGACAATTTCCTGCTATTTCGGAGTTTATTTTATATAAAATATCCAGCGAGGTTATTATATAAAAAGAGTGGAAAACTATATGAACAAAACATTTCTTTTACCAAAAATAAATAAAAAAAATAAAATTACAAACAATCTTTAAAACACACTTGTGGTATACTTGTTTTCTCTGACTTTCATTAGTGCTAAGTAGACAATGTTGTGGGCCCAACGGATCATCTCCTTTGTCCTCTTTGCTCGGTATCAGGAATCTCTCCGGAAGCCACTCTTTTCCCGATAACGATTCGCGTTATCATATACGAGAAGTTCTTAGCTAAAATTTCGATATATTGCTTATTGAAATGTACTCGGAACTGTTGGATATTTCCTGTGTTTATAAGTGGGAAATCAATATCTGATGAATATTTAGTATTTCTCTATACGTGAAACAAAGAATATTCTGTCGTAAGATTTTTACATTTTCCATTCACTTGAACCTATGAAAAATGACCACTCAGCAAAACATTTATCTGGCTATATTTACATAAATGATGCTGCAGTAGACTTAACCAACTTTAAGGATTTGGTTTCGGTGGTAATTTTCTTTGTTGCTGAGTTTATTGTTCTGACTTTCGCCTCATAAACTGAAGTAGTGGGACGGACTGAAAATACAGCAAGCTTTGGTTTGCCATCCACTCGCATTTATATGCACTTCACTGAAAGAGCACTGCAACAAATTTTCACTCTCGAACAATCGACAATGCAAAAATTTCGGTATTAAATCTAGGGTTTGGAATCAATAATCACAACATCACCAAACACCGGAATTGAGGGGTATTGAGACACCTTCAGACAACGGAAATCTGTTGAATTCCCTCGATGATCGAAATCACCGAATATTATTTTGTTAGACTGACAGTATGAACATTTTGCATATTGTACAGCCACCCAGAAGCCATTTATTTATTTTTAGAGGGAGAGAATTTAAGACAGTCGTGCACTTTGTGACCAGTTTTTGAAATTTTCATGGTAATAGGTATGAACACAAGGTTTTCGAAAACCATTGCAAGCAAGTTGTAACTACCCTCTAAGGCCTGCCGCCGATAAAACTTAATAGTGCACTTAGCTCCTATTTACACTAATGTTTTGGGGGGCAAGGATTCCATTTTCTGAGGTCAATGTCTGTTTCAAGGTCATTTTGAAGGTCAAAGGTCAAAATTTTAAGGGGGAATTCGAACAAAAATTACCCTAAAATTATTCTTGGAACCAAAGACTTTGTTTAAGATATCTGAATATTTGTAGCATTACAGTTTGAGATTGATCCTATAGTACATTTAAGCCGTAAAATTTATCTGACAATATTTTCTTTTCATTTCAGGTAATTGAGAAATAAAAACTTAAGGGCGGCATTTCATCATGAGTGCAGAAAATCCATTCATTTCAAGGCAAAGTACTGATGGGAAACTTTGTTGTTTACGTCAGGGGGAGTCAAGAAAAGGACTGGCGATCTCCATATAACAGAGTGTCATCTAGTGTATCATATATGATACACTAGAAAATTATTTGAAAACTTTGTTGCCAATTATGTGCCTTTTACCTCCCGGAGTGAACCTAGAATGTTTAGATGATGGATCCGGTATTGCCAAACTTTGCTGAAAAATAAGGCAAAATATCATAACGGATGTCAGTCACTCTTTCGACATACCATGATGGAGCGAGAACTGAACAAGAGAAAACAAGCAGATAATGAAGAGACTATAGTCAGTCCCAAAAAAACACATTCAAGTTTTAAAGCAACACTAGATCGCCTTTGCCCACAATGCGTCTACTGTGAAAAGTTTGAAGTGGATGGGGATGAGCCAATATACCGTGCACGGAGCGCAAACTGCGGAAAAAATCTTCTCAAATGAGCAAAATAATCTAATAACTGGGTGGTACATGCTCGTCTGAATACTGCTATCCATGCTGAAGATGCAGAGGGCTGCTGATACCCATTATCACCACGTATGTTATACAAACTGAAGAATGCTGCTCGGGCGGCAAGTGCCACACCAAGAAACATAGAGCTCTTCTTGTCAGCAATCATATGGCACTCTGGTAATTGCCGAGCTTGTTGCATTTGTGAAGTTCAACCATTCTCCTTATCCTAGAAGCTCTCGGCATTAAGAAAAATGTATGTTGATTGTATCCAGACACTTGGCCCTGAATGGACTGTCTTAACGTTTACCTAGTAGTTTCAAGGAACATCTTAAAAAACTGGGATCTGACTGGTCAGCATACAACAAGGGTATAGAAGTGTATATCTCCCATAAGAAGACAGTTAGTGCAGCTTTGGCAGAAATAGCTCGACTTCAATGACAGAAGAAGAAGCAGAGAAAATTGTAGATGTGGGTCTCATGCTGCAAAAGTACATTCTTCTGCACAAATACCTTTTGATGGGTCATTCAATTCACAATGTCAGTCCGAGCCTGTTGCTCAGCCTCTTCTTACACTCATAGATGTCTTACTTGAAGGATCAAGCTCAATAGCAGAACGACTGGAAGATGATCAAGCCAGTCACACTTCCAGAATTAGAGTGGCCATCACTATCTCTCAGATGATAAAGCAGTAATGCATTAAGCAGACCAGACAGACTCCTAGTCTCTATCAAGGTAGAGAGAGAGAAACTCCCTTTCCCCTGTATGTGGGGTTGAAACTTCATGTTAATGACCGACAGAAAGGAAACATCAGCACTTCCTATGCCCTTGGCATGTCAGTTTCTTATGATCGAGCAATGGATGTGAGGAAAAGAAGAGCTTTGCTAAGGCAGTGTCCAAGCATTGGGCAGAAGATGGGGTTGTAGTGCCTACCAACATTAAAAGGGGAGTCTTTGTGACAAGTGCAGTGGATAACTTGGATGAGTCTGGCTGCTGTGAATTTAATGGTACTGCCCATGACACTGACCAGCCATCTCACTCCTGACAACATGGGTGAGGACCCTCCACCACTCTGCCTGGATCTTCCTGAAGATTCTCCTGTTCACATTCCCAATGTTTATGCTAATGTGTCCTAAGTTGATGAATATGCTGGTGATGTCAACATACCTATACCAAATGGGGCTGACTGGCAGGAGTTCCTAAAGCAGTCTCACAACAAAGATAATCTGTTTCAGTTCCTCAGTGAGCAACTAGCCCAAGAAACCACTGGTGCAAGGTATCATCTCCTCACTACAAAGGCTGAACTTGTACTCAGCAACCAACCAATGAATCTATCAGCTCTGTCTCCATGCCAACAAGAAGCTGACACACGAATAATGCTTCATTTGCACCATGCTGCTGAGCAATGTCACACAAAGGCATACCTGAGGTCAGTGGACACTGATGGGGTCATTCTGGCTATATATCACTTCCATGAGCTAGGTCTGACTGAGCTATGGATTTGGATCTGGTAAGACATTCGAAGAAATACCAATCCACCACATCGGTCAACAACTGGGAACTCAATGCTGCCAGGCACTGCTCTTCTTCCCTGCATACGCGGGATGTGATGTAACATCTGCAATGTTTGGCATAGGAAAAAAGACTGCCTGGAATGCATGGGCCAATTTTCTTGAGGTCACGCAAACTTTCATAGCCATCAACAGGACCCAACCAGCCTCACACTTGACTCACTGCACATGAGCTGTCTGGAACACTTCACCGTGCTGATGTACAGTAAAATGTGCAGTGCAAACTGTGTCACTGAAGCAAGACAGCTGATGTTCACACATGGCCTCAAAGCACTTGAAAGCATCCCACCAACCCAGCATGCCTTGTTCCAGTGTATAAAACGTGCACTGCTTGTTACACTACTAGTTCTGTCCATTAATTTTTTTTTATTTCTTTCCATTCTTCGCTCTTTCTGAGAGATTTTTGGTACCAACGCTTCAACTATGTCAGCATGAACATCTTTCAAAAATGCAACCCTCCAATAACGTTAAAATACCGGTTGAGGGTTCTGCATTGCTAGCTGGAGACGGGGATTGCCAAGGAAACTATGAGAAACGTTTTGGAAGTTCTCTCTAGATCTGCAGTTTTATGCCCTCTAGTTTATTTTTCTTCTTGATTGATCATACAGAAGGATTTTGTCATGTTTGTAACCATTCGACTTAAAACCTTGAAATTATTGTTAAAAAATATTCGTAATAAATTTGGTAATGATTAATAGTGAAAACAATTTTAATCTAAAAACCCTATGGTAAGACTAATCGTTTAAGTTAAAATTGTTTTCAAATCCTACGACGATTTGTTACTGGCAGAGCATCTCTCGGCAAAAAACTACGCTATCTATAAACTATGGCTTCGCAAAATTTCGCTTGAAAACGATCCTAGGCAGAGAGAGAGAGAGAGAGAGAGAGAGAGAGAGAGAGAGAGAGAGAGAGAGAGAGAGAGAGAGTTGGGTCACGTTTTGTCCTGTGAATTTCTCTTTCTCTCTTTTTTTTATTGTTTGGGGTAAGCTAATGGAAACGAATAGAAACCTTCACGCACCCATTTATATCATGGGGAAAAGCTTTTGCTGAAAAATGCTGTTGCAAATTCCAGGATTTCATTTACGTTCTCTCTCCAATTCTGACAGACTCACCGTTGTATCACTGTGAAGGACATTTGAAGAATATGTTTTGCATATTTCATGGTCCTCAAGAAAACTAAATAGTTATTGTACAGATGTAACAGCCAAAGAGGAAGAAGATAAAGAAAAAATTCTCTTCTAACGTGTCTAAAACTTAAAATAACGGCGCTTTAAGCGCTCTTGAAGTTATTTAAATTTTTGTAAGTTTCATGGAGATTATTCTACATATCTTCCCTAAATAAATTCTCAAGTGATGGTCTGCTCCAATGATAGTAAATTCTAATTGCTTTTGCTTTCCCTAATATTTAATCAGTCTTTCTATTTGGTACAATACTGCTTCTTAAATGGAGAACGCGACGACCCGAAGAAAAGGAAATTTGATTTTAATAAACAACTTAGAATGTTGAAGAATTTGAAATGTTTGTTCCTTCATCTACATAAGTTGAAAGTAAGTTGACTTAGATATATAGATTACGAGATAACACTATGGAAGAAGTTTGCCCATCACACTTCTATTAAATTACCGCAAAAAGCAAATAAAAAATATTTACAAAACTTAATTATAAAGAATATGACCAACCTCTTAAGTTTTTCACTGAATTTTTAGATGTAAATAAAAAACGTTAGTTAGGAAGTCCAAAAGGCAATATTATTATCTCAAACAATGCCCTGAAATAGTTTGTCTGGTGTTTTAATTCTGCACAAAACGAATTTCTTGTAATAATTTAAATTTATTTCAGCAATTTCTTTTTTAGGACTTATAAACAATAAGACATTATGAAAATATCCGGTAAAAGGCCTGAGGGTAAAATTTAAAAAAAAACAGTAAGAGCTGTCATATCCTGTAGAAATAGTCTGTCTAGGATTAAAGGGGAGAGGGGTGTTGGGGGTGGGGAGGATGATACATAACAGTGAGATCTTTTGGAAATACAGGCACCCTTCGACAAATTCTTTATCAGAAAAATAAATTCTTGAAAGGAGATAACGGAAAACCTTTAGGTATAAGCGCATATTGCTGATAGCATTTCCATGATAATGCATGGGTTCTTCACCGAGACTTCAAATCCTGAGTTTTATTCTTTTCGCCAACCTCCAAGGATTCTTTCATTTTCTCTTCTTTTCACCTTAGTTAAAATGGAATAAGAAAAGACTGCACGGGACTAAAATCCTTCTCTGTTCTCCTCTTTGTGAGTTAACAAGGATTATCCAGAGCTGCGTGATGCTCGAGATTCCTCTAAAATACTTTATCTTTGCACACTTTAAAGAATATTGTGTAAATATTCCCTCTCACTCTATTTATGAATACGGCATTAATCAAATTCTTTGACATTCTTAAGACAATTTTCATTTCAATCAGAATCACATTTTTTACACTTTTTTTTTAGGACTTTAGGGGGTCACTAGGAATTGAATGGTTTATAAATAAAATGATTGGACATAAGCTGACAAATTTAGATTTTTGTTCCTGAAAATCATTTGAACTAAAAAGAATGATCTTGGTGAGAGAATATAAAAGAAACAAATTGCTTTAGCCTTCATGAAGCGATTTGTTTCTTTCCATCTCATTTCAATCGTGTAAGAAAAAGGATAACTATTCTTTCTCTACCTTGAAACAGAGTATAGGCTAGGTACCGTCACTCGTGAATTACTTTTATACAGACTCTACCATTATTGAATACTTCGACCACTTCAGCTGCAGGAAAAGCCGTCACAATCCTTAACAACTGGTTTCATCAATCACGGTTGATATCAGTAGTATTTGACTCTCTATCGTTATGCAATCAACGAAACTAACGAGTTCCAAAACTACAGAGCCAACAAATCCTAACTCGTTGTATATCGAGTATCACATAAAATGCCAATAACAAGCTAAAATCTGCGTTTTTGGTTTATTCAGTTCTGTCAGCCTCAGGGGCAACCAATATATTTATCGTTTATATTTTTTTTTACGTCTTTCATAGGTCACTACTTCTCATAGAGCTGGTTGGTGTAATGTGACAATGCTTTGTTAACAGCCATATTGCTGGAAAAGTTTGTTGAATTGATTATCTTCTTGCATTCGGTGAATCCTTGTTTACTGTATTTCTTGGACGCTGAGTTTGTGCTCGCATTCTTTTGTTTGAACTCTGGATGAATATGGAAGTGTTCCGAGAAAACATAAAGTTATCAAGAAAGGATGAATAAGTCTGAAGGGTGTTTTCCGAGAGGGGGTTTAATTTATTTGTTATGTAATCACATTAAGGATTATGATACTTTCTCCCTTTGAGGAGAATTAATGGCAAAATTAGAGTTAACACAATGAAAAGGCAAAAAGAATGAATGAATAAAAGTCACCAAATGTAAATTTCTCACATAATCCCGCCAACAAAAAGTGCACTGACATCACATGATGAAAATGAAATAAGGCACCTAAATAGTAAACAAAATAAATAAATGCAATGTAACATAAAATATTAAGATAAGCATCTTAATGACTCAAGTCCGCACATCACTTGTGCATTTTGCATTAAATTTTGCAAGCAAAGGCAGCAGCTCTCGTGGGACAAGTCTTCATATCAAACACACTGGCTCCCTGATCTGCTAATACAGAACTAGAACTATTCTCCTCACCCAGTGTTCTATGACATCATCAGACACATTACCATATCACCCTTTTCACTATCTCTGTGATTATGGGTAAGAGAAAGATGCACGAGTTACATATGATTGTTAGTGTTGTACTAAGTTCATCATCTCCAAATTTGAGTTTTACTTTTATGGTCATAACCCATGATAAGCTATAAAACACGACTAAATAGCCAGTAAGGTCTAGTTGAGTTGAGCATCTTGACAAACACAACATCACCAGCAATTGCTTTATTTTGATGGAGATATCGGTAGTTGTCTTTCAAACCGAAAGCGATCATTCTTATACTACAGTTTCTTTAAAGTTATAAAAAAAGCTTCTTCTCTAGCAGATAAGGTTAATACAAAAGCTTCAATTTACGATGGAGGTTGACCCTACAAATGTCCTTCTGGTTGCTTTACCAACAAATGAAAAATTAGCATTGCATTAGGCGTAATTGTTACTGATTTATTTTCATATGAACGATACATTAGAAGTGTGGAATTAATCAGAAGAGCACAAACTAATAAACAAATGGAATACTGAAGAGAACCCACTCGCAAAGGGGCACAATAATGAATACGGAGAAATTATTCCTTGAATAAATAAAAGAAACTAAAACGGTGTTTATAAATGCAATTCCCAGAAATCTTGTCTCAGGATAGATATACACTTGAGGTGACAAAATGCATACATAACATGGTATCATGATGCAGAATGCCCATCATAGTCAGTTTCTCTCAGAACCATTCATTTCTTCAGTACCAAGATGTTCTTGATCATAAATTAGCCTGGCTGTCTTCCTCCTGTTACGCAATCAAAGGAACAGACCACAGATGAATATTAAACAGTTAGCCATTCCTGGCAGTGAAGGAACTGTGTCAAAATCAGAGATGTTAAATTTTTTCATGGTGCATTTTCCGGATGCTGAGTGGCGAAACCAGTCAGCATTCTCAGGATGGGAAGGTTTTATTTCTGAAACAAGTGTTCAACCCGCCAACCTGAATACAATAGAGTATTATCCAGTGATAAATCACACAGTCACTCTAACTTTAGAAAAATTTTGATGCTTTTTTTATTTATAAAAACATGTGCTATCTAAACGCGAAGAGCCTCTTTTATCTCTTGGGTTGTAGTTCTTCCTACCTAATTTCAGAAAAAGTTATATTCAACTTTCTTCCTACCCGCTAGCGGGTTTAATGTAAATATAAGAGACCTTCAGAAAAAACTCTTCGAACACTCCTAGGATATTTAGAAAAACTGAAAACACGCTGGAATCCATTCTCTAAAAACGAAGATCATCACATCCTTAAATAGCTGGCAAGTAAAAAAAGATCTAGTTATTGCCAGATTCGACAAAAGGAAAGGAACGGTTTTATTGATCACAAAACGGACTCTAATGACTGAAATTGGAGCACCTGGTTTTCACAGTATCATAATAACCGGAATTTTACGTCTTTTGTCCACAGTATCATCCTTAGCCACTTTATATGGTCTCCGAAAAGAAAAAAAAATTACATAAGCCTAATAAACCTCCAAGAACAATCTTCGTATCATATAAACTCCCGCTAATTATAAGTCAAGTGAAATATGTGGTACATCTTTTGGATTCGCTGACTAAAAATGATGTTACTCTCAGCAATCCTTTAAGGATGAAGTTTTATAACAGGATGTTAACTTTGAATATAGCCCAGTATAGATGGTGAATCTCTTTTACTATCGATATCATTTTAAACTTTTTCCTGAAAACAGGATTCTGCTTTTAACATTTTCAAAAGTACGTTTTTCAAAACTTTTTTTTAGAACTGACACTGCGGAACACTGCTTTTGTTTTTATGACAAGCCTTTCAAATAAAACTGATGTTGTAGACATGGGCTCCCGTTTGGGTCTAACTTTTGCCAACATGTTCATGTGCCTGCTGGAAGAGCGCATGTTAGATGAATGTCCACACAGGTTCGCCCATTCTTTCTTTGGTAGTTATAACGATGACACCTTCACCTTATTTAATTAACAATGATTGTGATATTAACTCATGTTTTAGCATGCTAATAGCAAACATAATATCATTAGATTTACTGTAGAAAAGGCAGTGATTAATCAAATGCCTTTCTTAAACGTTCTCGTTAACAGGGATAATGATTCTTTTAAAACTTCTGTTTTTTTAGAAAGAAGACATTTACTTGCTAAAGTTAGGTTTTGCATGGTGCGATAACCCGATTATCGTTCTACTCTGATTTTTCAAACGATTATCGCTGGACGAAAATCGAAGGTGCACTATTTTGCTTGGAGCGGCTGTATATGGTTTAGGCATGTGGATGATTTTTCTGTATTTGGGCAGTTCACGATAATCTCCAGGAATTCCTTATTAATATCAATAATTTTAGTCCCTTCTATAAAATTTACGTAGAGGAAGAAAAAATTGTAATTTGGATTTTCTTGATGTAACTGTCCATAGAAATGATAGAAATTTTACCTTTTCAGTCTTTTGCAGATCAACTAACATTGCTTCATATGTTCATTATTACTCCAGTCATCATCAAAATAATAAATTCTCTGTTTTTTCTGGGATGTTCTTAACAGTGGGGCAGATAACAGAAAATCGTGCAAATGATGATACAAACATCAAATATGGTACAAGTGTCCTCCAAGGTATACTAATCAAATCTGCCCAATTGGCCAATTGAAAATACAAGATGGAGGCTATTTTCAAGATGGCCGCCAAAATAACCACCCGAAGTAGATGTTTTGCTTTGAAATATTTGTGATTGTCTGATTTGCATGATCTAAGTGTGGACTCGTATGTTTTGAAGCCTGCTGAGCTATATTTTCCTAAATTAATAGTACTCTGAGACATATTTCTCAAGATGACCAGCAAGATGTTTGTCTTTCTTTACATAAGTTTTGTCCCGGCAAGTACATTTTCAAAGTTATGCATACTGTGTTGCTGCTTCTCGATCTGCTACTGTTCACATATGCAGCCATAGAGTGATGTGCAGGGAAGCTCTGCCTGAGAGCACTTGCATCTTCCTTTGCAAAATCTCTTACAGGAGCACTTTGTCAATTCTTGACAGCTTGCTACAATCGGTGGTAGTGTTGTCCAATGTATCTGCCATGCTTCTCCTTTGTGTGTCCACCCCCATTCAGCTGGACAGCTCATGTGTGGATTACATTGGGTTTCCTGGCCCCAGATGATCCCAGCCAGGTAGGCTGCACCCTTTGCATGGTCTCTGAGGACTGCCTGTGTTTGTTGAACTGAGTTGTATGGCCTATGCTTGCAGGCAAACAGATCTAGTCTTGCTTCGTCCACACCAGTGGCTGTGCTTGATCTGTCTTACATGAGAACAATGAATCTTTCCAGCCTCTGCATGTCAAGATCACGAATCAATGTTGGATGCTGGCTGAGAATGATGAATGTTTCGGTAATATCATCAAATATATTCCAAGTCTGCCATGCAGAATTCTTCGGTTTCCACGGAAGGTAGACACTATGTCACATCCAGTGAATGAGTTAAAGTAGGGGACCCCTCTAGCTTTCTCAAGCCCATTGCAGAAACTACCTCATGAACTGGAATCCATTGCATATGGGCTCCTGCGAAAGCCAAACCACATTTCCTGAAGACCTAGTTTCTGATGACTTGCAATATCTGTGTCATTAGCCTTGATGATTATAGACTTGCTCCCGTCAGAGTTGCATCCCTAGCGCAAACAAATATTCGACTGTCAGCTTCTTTGTGACAACATGGCAGAGACTTCACTGTGTTGCTAATGGCATCCTCTCCTTTTGTCACCATGACTATGCTTGTCATTTCTGCTTTACATATCTTTTCAGCCAGGAAGTGAAAACAGTTCAGTCTTGTTGCTGGGGTCACAGAGGAAGCTTTGCCAGTTTCCTGGTGTCTTGCTTGCTCCTGTCACTCTTCTTCTGATTCCTTTCCCCCTTTTTGACCTTGTCTCTGATTTCAGACTTGATTTCTTGTATACATCAAAGACTATGTCCACCCGCTTGTACCGAGCACCATAGGATTACACATTTGGGACGTGTCTTCTTTGGCATAGTCATTAGTCTTTGAACTACGTAGAGGTGAGGCAATGATAAGTGCTGAGCCATCAATGATGATTGTATCTCCCTTTGGTTCTCCCACTAGGACATTCACTTACGCTTCAAGAATTTCAACCAGCTGTGACTTCTGTCACTGAGAGATGCAGGGTATGACTGATTCTCGTGCTTGAAGAATTCTTGCAAGTCACACTGTCTGTTCTAGCTTGAGATGAACAGTCATTGAGAATAACTGACAGTCATATTTTAGGACTTTCACCTTAGATATTCCCTCAGCCTATTCTTGTTTGAAGAATGAAACAGGGTTCTTCTTGTTTGAATGATAGAAAAGACTTTCAGCTTCATCCTCTATCCCTTTCATAAAAATTGATAGGAACTGCTCTTTGCCTCGCCAGTGATGTGTAGCTACCATTTCAGCTAGGTTGGGTCTGCAATGTTCTTTGTATCTAACACCATCAGGTCTGCTGATTCTTCTTGAAATGGGTTACCCATCTCCTGCATCACTGCAGAGAGTCATTCCCCCTTTTCAAAGAAAGATTTCTGGGCACTCGGTGTCTGTTCGTGGTGTCTGCTGCTGTACGTGGCATCCTTCATACCAGACATGGCCTCGTATCCAGCTAGTAGACAAATAACTTCAGGTCCAGCGACCATCCTCCTATGAAGTGCTGACGGGTCTTCTGTCAACCCAATTGCTCCTCCATCACCTTGATCACTGCATTATTGTGCTCGTGTGCTTGATCAATTGCCATGCCAGAGAATTCTCTTCTCGACTTGTGGTTGATGAAGTTACCATTGTGAAACTCCTTGGCCACAACTGGATGTTGTTGTTCAAGTGACATCATATCTCAAAGGTGAATAGTGATCCACCGGGTATAGTTAACATTGTTATTTGCCAAAAAGTAAGGCACTAGTTCTGAAAGTGTTTCATGGTACAAGTTGAAGTCTCCTTTTCTGAATGAGCGGATGAGGGTAAATATCGAGAGTTCCATGTCCAGCACCAGACTCCAGAATTGGAACTGCGGACTCTCTTTCTTTTGTTTTTTCCCACCAATCCTCAAAGGATATGTGCAAAAGCAGTTGATCCTTGAGTCGAGTAAGATGAACAACAAGCTGTTCCAGCCTCTGCTTGTAAAGCTTGGTCTAATCAGCAAGCTTGAAAATCGGTGGCTTCTCACTGGCATTTTTCATCTCCCAGATGTAGGTGACTAGTTCAGAGAAAGCAGTTGATATGCATCCTTCCAGTGCTCCTGTGTTTTCTTGCTCCTGCACCTTTAGGTATGCCTGTTCCTGGTTACACAATGCCATCAAACAGCCAGGGTAATATTTCACTTCATGGGCTACGACATCTCCTGCACTTAGCTTGGCAAGAAGTTTTGTATCACTGAATGTTTTGGCACATTCATTTATTCTCCTATTCACTTCCATTGTCATTGCTTCTCTAAGCTCCCCTCCTTCAGTTTCGCAGAAGGAGCATTTTTTTTGTTTTAGTTTCTTGAAGCTTTCTTGGCATCTTACTTCTAATGCCCTCATCACTAGTACTCACATGACTTGCTCTTTTTTCAGCTTGGTGTAACTTTGTGTTATTGAACAAAAGCCTGCAACTCTCATGATATTGTGCCTTATTTTTTCTCAACGTTTCCTCTATCCCAGAACCTTCATCAAGTCTTGCAGATTCTAGCTTGATTGGTAGCGCATTGAGTGAGTGAAACATAGGAATATTCTTTGTCAGATTCATATACCCATAATCCCCTCTGGCAGGATTGGCCTGGGGAGATTTCAAATCTTCTTTCTAAGACCCTCCTGACATAGGCAACACTTGGTCCAGTCTGCTTTCCATGATCGTCCAGTAGAGTTTGCATCCATGATTACGATGACAATCAGGGTCGAGGGTTTATCCTTTTCCCACCCTGTACATGTAATAGCATAATAGGCCTCTTATGTACTGTAATATACAATAAGCACTTTCCTGTATGGGATACAACTAGGTTCTTGCACTGTGCCATACACCTCGTCTGATCGTTCATCCAGTGTCATAAGTCCCGTGCAATCTGTACACCATCCAGATAACTAAAACATTGTTATCCTTGGTTCGGCTCTCTCACACCCGCACGTCCTGTCCATTCAGGCGCGACTGCGTAACTGATTTGTGGTTGATTAGGCAGCATTTGGGATACTAGAAGGTTGTTGCAGTATGATGCCAACATAAATTTCCTACTTAGCTGACACGGAACCCCATGCTGAGTTTCACAGCAGTGATGTCACCAATGTGCCTTGGTAGTGTCCGACAATCACTCCTTTAATACAGTACCTTAACCATGTTATAAACTAGAAAACATACATCAAATGCTTAAAAGCATAGGAATCCACACTTAGATCATGCAATTCGGACAACTACAAATATTTCTAAGCAAAACATCAATTTGGGTGGTTATTTTGGCGGCCATCTTGAAAAATGGCCGCCATTTTGGATTTTCAATTGGCCATCGGGCAAATTTGATTAGTATCCCTTGGAGAACAATTGTGCCAAATTTGATGCTTGTATCATCACTTGCACGATTCAACTAAAAAAATTACTCTTACCTGCTCCACTATAGGACTTTATGCGTCTGTAGTCAACGATGAGATTAAAACTATTTATGATATTGCCTTGAAACTTAAATAACCAAGGACTTTTGCAGATGTGGTATGGAAAAGAACTAGAAAAAAACATTTCATTTACCTAATGACAAACTTGAATTTAGTATTCATAACATTCTAAAATTATCGTATGATGAAAGTTTTTTATAAATTCCCAGAATTTTAAAGCGTTTTAATATAAATGTTATTTTCAGTAATATCAATGTTAGGAATTTAGTAATAAAAAATTCTCCTAAAGATGTTCCCGGCTGCATATAAAATTAGTTGTAAATAGTATGATAAAATATATTACGGACAAACCGGATAAACTCTTTCACAACGAATCAAAGAGCACTAATATACTGTGAGAAGTGGACAAATATCGAATGCATTATTCGTACATATGAGAGATTTAGATCATCCTATTAACTGGAGTCAAGAAAGAGCCTTAATCCCATGTAGTGACGCAGTTAAAAGTAATATCATTGAATCTTGTTTTATCAAGTCAAATAATGGAAATTTTCTAAATTTAAGTCTTGGTTTATTTAAACTCGATGCCTTCATAATGAAAAAAGATATAAGCAACAAAAGCAATAAATTCAATTTTTAAATGTTTTGGACTATATGGATACGTTGTAATTTCTGTTAGGGTTAAATCTATGTTTAAGTTTGTGACCCTATGATATTAGATAATCCCGGATTATCCCTTTGATTTTTACCCTTTTCACAATTAACCATATATATATATATATATATATATATATAATATATATATATATATATATATATATATATATATATATATATATATATATATGATATATATATATATATATATATATATATATATATATATATGTATATATATGATATATATATATATATATATATATATATATATATATATATATATATATATATATATGTATATATAGTATATATATATATATATATATATATATATATATATATATATATATATATATATATATATATATATATATATATATATATATATATATATATATATATATATATATATATATATATATATATACATATATATATATATATATATATATATATATATATATATATATGTATATATATACATTATATATATATATATATATATATATATATATATATATATATATATATATTATATATATTGCTTTCATTGACAACATTCATTTTTCAGAAAGGTTAATTTCCACATATGATGGAGATCCTGTCAAACAAGACATCATACTACAATTGCATTGCGTGTTTGGTGTGTTCGAATTCCATTTGTAGTTCTCCATACCAACTAAGATTGACTTGACTGATGATTCTTGATCTTTTCAATACAATTATATTTTAGCTGGTCTTCACTCACGAATGCCAGAAAATTCATAGAACTATGAGTTTGGCTTTCACCAGATATCGCAGAAGAAAATGTGCGTATTATCGTGATAAATTTGGATTTGTAATATATATATATATATATATATATATATATATATATATATATATATATAATATATATATATATATATATATATTCTATATTCCCCCAACCTAACATCCAAATCCTTTGGTATTCCACCCACGTTACACGTATTGCTATTCTTACAAGACCTAATTTATGCCTCAGAAACAAGTCTTTCATTTTAGCTATTGGACGCCTTCTGCTAAAGGGTATCGTCATGTCCGTAAACAAAACTTACATACGACATCAGTTACAATTCATATTAGTTAAAGTTTTCCAAATCATCGACAGAAGGAGTCTCAATGAGCTGATGCTTTTCTTTGTTCCGAGTTTCGGAAAGAACTTTGTTCACGAAGAATTTTGGACATTTTGAAGGAGATCAGGTTCCCAGCATTGAGTCTGCACCGATACAGTTATACAGTTATTTCAATGCGCGATCATTTCATAAACAGTTTAATTTTTAACGGAAAGCACTTCCAAAGATGAAATCTCTAACGCTCTTCGATTTTCCAACTTGGAAATTCAAATTGAACA
The DNA here is from genome assembly GCF_015104395.2 of Macrobrachium nipponense. NCBI lineage: Eukaryota > Metazoa > Arthropoda > Malacostraca > Decapoda > Palaemonidae > Macrobrachium > Macrobrachium nipponense. Next base: position 69,200,102 of record NC_061092.1, read on the forward strand.
GTTCAAAGATATAATCCACATATAGATCAGGAACACGAATTTCGGCAGCAAGACAGTAGGAAAAAAACAATCGTTAAAGGAGTGACCCTATTTGGTGAAATGGAGGGTACCATTGCTAGCCCAAATGTTTGGCAAAATGAAACCCCATAAAATACGATACAGTTTGTTTGAAACATAATTAGATAAATTAAAAGCGCTTTTTTTTTTAAGTTCAAAATGGAATAAATCTTATGTTAGCGGGAGTTCCGGGATACACACGGGTTACTCATTTGAACCTGGGATCTCTGGGGAAGGAGATTATTGTTTTACATACAAGAGCAATCAAAGGTCTCCAGAAGACAGTTTGTCAGATTCTGTGAAGATGGGATTAATTCATCAGTGAATTCTAACGATATGTAATACAACGGCACAAAAGAGCTATTAAAACAAAGGTGTTTTTATTGACTGGTTTTTTAAGTAGAACAGTAGTAACCTGAATAGCAAGTAAAAGTGACTAATTGTAAAGAGAAATGACAATCCCTTTGTAAAGACAAGACACTGTACTCTGTATACCTTTACACACATGTATATGAAAATTGGTCCCATCGATATTCGAATGAATTACAGATATGTCATATAACTTTATGTTATGAGTGTCATTCCTTTATTTGAGGATTTCTGCAACAATACACAAATGGCATGAAACCACTGCTGTTTTTTATAGCGTGACATATTCAAATTCCTTTGAATATTTACTCCCACTAATAGTATAATGACTGGAATCATAATGCTCAGGGAATTATATAAAGTAAATTCGATTTACATGTTGACATTATTTTTTTTTTTTCATGATAAACGAGATTGGTTTCATTTGCTTTATGAGTGCTAAAACTAGCGTCATAACTCCTAAGTTATTGAAGCCATAATAAAATTTAATAGGTAGCTAGAAATATAGATACATAAATTCAAAAGGGTTTCACAAAGGAAATATCTAAAAATATATATATTTAATCATATCTGTAAATCATCTATACTACATATACATACCGAGATGTATATGATTTAAAATTAGTTGAGGAACCCCGCCTTCCTCACGAAGATATATGACTGCTATATAGGATTACACACATAATGTGAAGATAGATACCAGTGAATGTTTCTCATTTGATATTAATATTCAATGTATTGAACAGGTTTTTCTTAATTTCAATTACATCCGACATTTATTTGACTTTAATCTATCTCTCTTCTGTTCGTTTTTCCTTTCTTTCACGATTCAGTTTGTCCAACATTTTGAAATAAGTCTTTATACGTGTATTTCATTATTCCCGTGAGTAAAATGTATTTCACACCGTACCGATTATATGTTCTCTTTAGCGCGCATCTGTTTTGTATCGGAAATAGTTAAATAAAATAGATATAGCAAGATTGTTGTTTTTATTTATAATTTTGCTGACTATAAACATAGGTGATATGAATTTATAGCTTTCGGAGGAAGATATAGTGTTCTTATATCACAGGCAATTCCTGGAAAGCATCGTGTGCTTATTCTGGGTTAAATATTCCATCATTCTTGGTGCTCCTTCTTTTTTCCCCATCAATCCAGGAAAAAATTTTCATTCAAAAAGAAAAAGAACCATTTTTTAAAGAAAAAACTATATTCAGAACAATTCCCCTTGGTTTTTTTTTCTTCATTGATATATCCGACAAAGAATCACAAAATTTATTGCTACACTCTTGGTCAAAAAAGTTTACAAAGTACATATTGATAGTCCTACGTGCTATTTCCGATAAATTCGTTTCCTCCACTGCCGTGTATATGGAAAGGGAATGATTATGGGAGAGAGAGAGAGAGAGAGAGAGAGAGAGAGGAGAGAGAGAGATGGACATTAACAACAAATCATAGGATCCTGTATTCGCCTACAGGGTGTCAACGTTATGTTGGATATCGTTAAGCTGAATGTGCTTCTAATTGTTGCTGGTTGTGATGATGTTTTATACTCCAGGACGGATATTGGGATAATCATAATAATAGAGTTCGCAGAAATAACGAAAACTTACAATATTGAATTTAAACGACATCAATAGCACTGTCAATAATTATTTGCTAATATTAGTAAGTTTAGCGTTGGTGAGAGGGATAGCCATACATGTTACAAGAACCTCATTTTGTTCTTTACTATTCTTTTACACAACACTTTAGTATGCTTTCCAGAGGCCATCAATATAAACCGACTTACGGATTCCCATGTCACTGAAGCACTGAGTGTTTCAAACTTTGTCATAATTTTCGGATGTACTGCGCATTGCCATATGTGTTTCATTACCTTCTTTTACTTGAGGAAATGAGGTTAAAGCTGCGCTCAGCCACCCAACCATCCGCAAAAATACCTCATCAAATGGTTGTTTGACTTATGGTTCAATGTCATTTCACCTATCCTAGGTAATACGAAATTGTTTTAAAGCAAATTAATATGCTGTATGATGACAATTTTTTTTTATAATTATTTTTAATCTATAGGCTCTGTCTCACAGATACGCCATAAAGCGCCACTTGTTCGAAACGGTCTGAGAAAATGGAAGAAGTTGGTCTTTTATCTAAGAGTAAATGCTTCATTCATTAAGCACATCTGTCAATTCAGTGTCCTACCATAAATCAGGAAAATGTTAGAAACACTCATGCGTCGGTTCAAAGGTCGGTTACAAAACACACTATTTCATAACAGCTGACCTCCTGAAGGCAGCACAGATTTCAGGTTAGTAAATCCCAATGAATAGTTTGCCCGTACCCAGTCGAGCTACCTCATATAGTACATTATCGACGCAGTGAGAAATCCGCTCAAACATATAACACAAAACACCGTGACGGGAAGTATTAACACTTTCAGAGAGAGTCAGCCCCAACACCCAACTCCCTCACCTTTTCCTCCTCCACTCCCTCACCTCGGACCTCAAAATCATCCGATGACTGTCGATGTCCAAACTGCAACCCATGATAGACTTTTTTATTTGTAAGATGGCCTTCTATTAAAGTTTTTTTTTCTGGCTGCGATAAAGTGTTCAAAATTCACAACCATACTTAAAAGGAAGTCTATCATACGTCATTCCCTACCGAAATAGATGAGCCATCCTATAAAAAAGAAGCTTTATGTTGGAGTGTTAAAAAAGCAAGGAATAGGACAATGAAAATTACTTATGGTATTGCAAATAGATTAGAAAAGGGACAGCAGTACATATTTTCCCAACAAGCACACAGGGGTAAGATCATTCCAGACATTTTCCCACCAACAGATGAAGCCAGTATTCAGCATTCTCTGAGAGTGCATCTCCAATTAATAATCTGGACAGAACTGGATACTGAAGCTTTAAGCGCAATTGGAAGCGAATGGAAACTTGATCAAAGTCATAAGTTAAGACATAAGGTGCTTATGGTAATATAGCTCCTGCTGAACTGCTGAAGTCAGTATATTGCAGCTGGAGGGAAAGTGAGAACCAGTGCCAAACAGTGAGATGCAGCTGTAAAGGAGAGGGGCTTTTTTGTGTTACAGTTTATGGGGACTGATGTGGCCATTGTTCAAAAGGAGGAACAGCAATGATAAATGATGACTTATCAGAGGAAGATGAAAATATCTCATTTAGTTTTGATGACATTAGTTAAACAAGTCACAAATAATATTAGAAATGTAGTAGCTATATTAGGAACTTTATTCTTTCATTGATTTCCCTTTGTACCGTAAGGTAGGCGTTGAAATTGTTTAAAACAGAACTTGTAATATATTCGTTATATTCAGAGATTCTGAGTTAAAACTTGAATCATTTAGCATATATCAATTTTTCTAAACTTATTATTTTATATTTTGTTTTCAAATAAATAATTTTCTTAGATAAGGAATAAATTGCTTATCTATAAATTTCATAATGCAATTGAAATACTCAAAAAATGAATTGCAATATCTCCAACATTATCAGTGTTATGACGTTAATAATTACCTCATATGATACATTTTGATGTTCTGAATCTTTTTTAATTCCATGATATTGAGATACATTAAACTTCAATTGCAGTATCTCCTTCAGAATTTGAGATATGAAATTAAAGGTTATATCATAATTATGGTGTATTTTGATATTCAGCATCTTTTTTTCTTCTATGAGCTTCTTTCCTATGAATGACCGTTTTGTAGTTACAGAAAGAACACTACATTTTTTGGGCCATGATATTAGGATACAACAAATTTCACTTGCAATATCTCCTATATAATGTTTGGGATGAAGTTAAAAGTCATGTCACATGATGTATTTCAATATTCTGCATCTTTTTTCTCCTATGAACTTCTTTCCTATGAATGACCGTTTTCCAGATACAGAGAAAAAGAAATATTCTTAAACCTGACATCAATCAAATTTTGAACTGCCGTGACAGGCGAACAATGATATATTTTGAGACGGGGGACTGAAACATTGCATGTGTTTTATGATTCCAACTTTTGTTCTTCCATACCTTACTTTCATATGATTAGCGGTTTCCAAGTTCTATTTTTAGTTTAGACATTTTTATGGTAAAAAAAATGCTTCTATTTTGGTCATTAATGTGTGGTGTTAAAGGAGGCCAAAAGAATATGTTGCCCACCCATGAGAGAATCTAACTTTTTTCTTGGTGAAACTAGATACATATTCCTCCACATTCCCGCAAAAATCAGATTCTTTGGATTTTTTTCGCAGATGAAACCTAATTTCACGTTATTATATTAGGGACGTATTGGAAGCTTTTATAATATGGATAGAGAAGACTCTATAAATGAAATGCTGTAGGAGCACATCTTATAGCTTATTATTATTATTATTATTATTATTATTATTATTATTATTATTATTATTATTATTATTATTATTATTATTATTATTATTATTATTATTATTATTATTATTAATACAGCAATTGGGGATTTTCTAGTATTATAAAGTTTGTAGGTACTCAATTATATTTAGGCATACCTGTCTGCTTATTATCATTATCATTGAAAAAGAAACCCACAAAATCACTGTGTAACTTGTTTACTTCTAAGTATTTACATTTAATTTTACTCCACAATATAAATACTTAGAAGTAAACAAGTTACACAGTGATTTTGTGGGATTCTTTTTCAATCTTCAGAAGAAAACTGAAAGAAGTTCTGTTTGATTCATCATTATCATTATTAAACATAAGGGTGAATATAAAATTCTAGAAGGTCATTAACTTGCTGAACAAGCTTTAGAAAACACAAAGACTAATATTCAACAGAATAAAAAAGCAAACCAGCAACAAAGAGAAGCAAAATCCACAAGACAATAATGAACAGAAGATATAACATCCCCGAAAACAGATGACACGGACCCTGAGTTGTATCAATGATTGCAATAATTATGAAGCAATTTAAGATCGTTATCTGCATCGATAGTTCTCCGCTGCAGAAGTTTACAGAGAATGATTCCAATGATAACAAAGGAAGGATGGAACCTCACTGAGATAAAACTGCTATTTTTCGAGAATAACTGTTTACAGTTACTGAAGAATGATGCATGTAATCGATGCCCTTTTCATTTACTTATCTATTTGTGTATGTGTTTGTTTATTCATATATTTGGTTGTTTATTTATTTGCATTTTTTCTAAGCTCGTAACAAAAAGAGGTTTGTTTAAGAAACATGAGTTCACCGTCAGACCAGAAAACAGCTGAAATCGCCCTTAGAGGCAAAAGGCTGCAACGATGGTTTTGAGATGGACATTTCTCACAATTCACCTCCAAATTTGTACCTAAATGTGCATTTGCACCTCTTTATACCTAATGGATGACGTGTTTAGATGCAAAAAGATAGATACGTGGAGTGTTAGATAGATGTACTCTGTGTTAATTCTTCTTGGAAGTTAAAAGTGTCAGAAAACTTGCCCGCTGGTGAAGTCTTAATAATCACTCCAATATTAGTGGACTGAAACAAAAAGATAATCATAGACTGCCTGTAAGTTTTTGCTCACATTTACATCTTAACCCAAAACATGAGAGATACATCACCGAAACGAAAGGAATTTGCAGTTTGGAAGACATAAAAATTGAGAGGAGAATAACACGGCAGCGAAGCAAAGAGGTGTTAACCAAAGTCAACGACGCTGAGAAACGTCTGGTCGAGGAAAACAAAAAGTATTGCTGTTTGTTGAGGCCAGTTTTTGCTTCAATGAACTTACAAAAATATTCGCCTCCAATGGCGGTATTTGTATTGTCATATTACATCAATGCGAACCATATATTGAATTGACTTGTCTGCAACAGAGCCCAAGAACGGGATGACGATGACGTATTTTCGCAGCAGCCTTAATGGATTTGCTCCCAAGTCAGGGACAGGTTTAGGAAGCAGGATTTCGGGTGGAACACTCCATAAATAAAGTTGCCTCAAACCATTATGTGAAATATTATGATTCATAAATTTAACTCGTCATGCGAAATAAAAAGTCTTACTGATAATTAAAGGAAGACACTAAAGATAGACATTTTCCTTATACGTTTTAATAAAATGGACTAACACTGAACAAATGACGAATCTAGTAAAAGATATTATCCCGTCTTTCTCATTGCCGTAGTCTAATATTAACATTTTATTATTGAAAGTGCTACTTGTGTCGTCGTTTGAAGTAAATATTGTAATAGCGCTACTTCTGTGAACTTCTTACTGCCATGATCATCATCGGCATACCAACAAAAATATATTGTGATGCAAAGCGCAACAAAGCATTGAGACCCATGAATTTGTGTTTATGGTTAACATTCTCTCTCTCTCTCTCTCTCTCTCTCTCTCTCTCTCTCTCTCTCTCTCTTCCATAATCACGGTTTTTTCATGCTTCAAATAAAACTGAACATTCCTTTAATACACCACTAATTGATTTTTAAATGAGTATCCAATGACCACTTCAACCACTGTCTTAAGGAAAATGGGATGAATGAGAAAGAAATTTCTCCCGGAGTTCCCGAGTCATTCAAGTCTCTCTGGCAACATGAAGACGTCATCGAGGCTTAAAGAATCCTTGAAACTATATGATTATAGTTATGGATATATTTGGGTTCATAAGAACCTCTAAAACGCCTTTACATTTATTATATTATCTGTTTGAAAAAAAGTTTTATATTAAACAAAAAAGACGTGAACAGTTACAGAGTCACTGAAATTGTCATAAATATTACATAAAATGATGCAGTATTACAAAACACGAAGCAGATATTCCTTAGTCATCGAAAGGAAAATGCTCATTTCGACTCCTGGATTGTCCAAAGTAAAGAACCTTGGGCCTTTCATTTATTAAAGCCGATTTCTGACTCTGTAACATTTGGTGTCCATATAGTCTTTCTCGGATCATAAGTCCTGAGAGACGGACAGCGTATGGTGGGTGAAGACCCCCTCTTAGGAATCGCCGAATTAGGATAACATCTGGGTTTGGGTTTCGGAGACAGGACAAGTTTCTGATGTGCATCCGACAATCCAGGAGTCGAAACTCCTTATCTTTCAACGGAGTTTCCGCAAAATCTTTCGACGTTCAAAAGATCTTGTGGAAACTCCGTTGTTTACTTTTCCCCTGTGGCTTATACCTTTATTTATGGATTTATCACGTTCCAAACTTTCGTGATTTAGTTATATAATATATATATATATATATATATATATATATATATATATATATATATATATATATATATATATATAAAACTTTTTTAACGTTGCAACCATATATTTCGTGCACTTCCTTCTATGCTCCTGATCACTGGTAAATTATGGATATAGGATGTCTTACAAGAGTATATATACAGAAACATATGCAGGTATGGCAGTAAGTCTGTTGGTGATCCAGGAAGGGTGGAAATTAAACTATTCCCTGGTGATTTTTGGCATCATTAACTCCCGTCTGGCGACTCGTCCGGTGGTCGGATGTTCTTGGACACCTGCTTGAGGAGCGGCCTAATGATTAGTTCGTCGATGCCATCCGATTTCCAGTGTCCTCCTGACAGGTTCATATTGATGGTTTGATTGATGATAGCAGATTCCAGCATTTTCCTTTTGTACGGACAGTTAATAGTAGTATGGCCTTTGTCCTTAATATGTAGGAAAATCCCCGAGTTCTCTGATGCATATCGCACTGAACTTTTGTTTACTAATCTTTGCGAGATGGATCTACCGGTCTCCCCAACGTAAATATCATCACAATTGTTACAAGGTATCTTGAAAACTCCGGCTTCTTCTCTTTTATTTACGTTATTGAGCGAACTCCTGATGGATTTGGGATAATGGAAAATATAAGGATTAATAGACCTGGGGTGCTCTGTGACTTTATGATGTTTTTTATTTTATTGCTGAAGTCTATTTGTGTATTTTGAGTGGGACCTCTATAGTATATTATATTCGCTTTATTTGTAGCCTTCTTGATAATGTATGGTGGGTAAAACAGTTGCATTAGGTGTTGGCGGATCGTGTTGAATTCTTCATCTACGTACCCATTTGAACATATTCTAAGCCCCCTGAGGAATAGGTTGCACCCGACCATTATTTTTACGGATACATCGTGGTAACTTAGGAAATGAATATATGAAACAGTGAAAGTGGGTTTCATGTATACTGTGAACGCATATCTATGATTAGTACGTCTAGGAACGGTAATTTCCCGTCCTTTTCCCATTCTGTTTTAAATTTTATAGTCGGAACTAGCGAATTTATATGATTGAAAAAATCATTGAAATCTCCCCGGCTATCATCCCAGTACGTGGAAATGTTCCATGTATAGGTTTGCTAGAAGGGGGAATAAGGGACTGCCCATGCTACAACCAAATTTTTTTTATAACAATTACCATTGAAAGAGAACACGTTGTTAGTTACACAGAGGTTGATTAGTTTTATTGTTTTGTCAATACCAAGAGGAAAATATTCTTCATATTTTTGGTCTAATAACTGGAAAAACAAGGTCATTTTATCATGTAGCTGTGGATCTTATGTGTATGCATATTAGACAGGAAAGCGTATTTTATTAGATGCATCGCCAGTTCGTATTACCCCCGAGTCTTTATTACTAAAATTTATATCTTTTAATATTTAAGAAAGGTCGTATGTAAAGGATTTTCTGGGCATTCAGTGTCTATGTAACGATGAGAACAAAATCATCATACTTGAAAGTACTTTGTTTTTTGTTAATTATTAATATCAATAGTTTAATTAACTTCTTTAAAATTCACCTCATAGATGTACAATAAAAAAAAACATAAACTGTTTCGATGACACTTTTATACACAACCTCGTAAAAAAATAGCATTCAAATTTATTCATTATTATCTTAAATCTAAAAATTCAGAGCGAACAAGGGCGTTGACTTGCAAAGCTGACTTCCACAAAATCGAATATATTTATGCAAATGAGAATGAAAACAATCAAGTAAAATTGAATCAGACAAATGCACTTGAACAAATATGATTGCATACAAAGATAAATAGTAAAATAATTCAAAATGTTCTTTTTTAAGCAATATTCTATATATATATATATATATATATATATATATATATATATATATATATATATATATATATATATGTATTTCTGTGTGTATGTGTGTGTATGTTATACACACACACATATCATATATATATATATTTTATATATATATATATATATATATATATATATATACTATATATAATAAGGGGATGGAATCTACTAGAAATAAAAAATTACAAGGTAAAATTCATCAGATCTCCTGATTTTAAACAAGACTCAAAATGCAAAAAGAAAAAAGAAAGGATTGGAGAATATATAGAGTATGTATGATATGAAATGGTTAACACTTCCATGTGGGCGATGTACTGAGCCATTAAGTGAAAATGATTATGAATAAATTGGAATGATATTTTTTTATTTATTTACGAGGTTGAATATATAAGTGTCATCGAATTTTGTTTTTTCTATCGTACATCTATGAGGCGAATTTTAACGAAGTTAATTACACTTTTGATATTAATACTTAACAAAAAGCAGAGTACTTTAAAGAATGATGATTTTGTTCTCATCGTTGCCATAGACACTGAATGCCCAGAAAATCCTTTACATACGAAATTTCTTAAATATTAAAAGATATAAATTTTAGTAATAATGACTAGGGGGTAATATGAACTGGCGATGCATCTAATAAAATGCGCTTTCCTGTCTAATATGCATAGACATAAGATCCACAGCTACACGATAACATGACCTTGTTTTTCCAGTTATTAGACCACAAAAAACCAGTCAATAACACATTTAATCTCCCTGGGGCACAAATTACTCATAAAGGGATTATTCATGACAACTACAGCCACCTCGACCAGGATTCAACTTTATTCCTCTTTTTATTTTAGAACATAAGTTTACAGTGACTTAATAAACTCCTCTATCAAGAGTGTATGTATGTATGTATGTATGTATGTATGTATGTATGTATGTATATGTATGTATGTATGTATGTATTATTATTATTATTATTATTATTATTATTATTATTATTATTATTATTATTGAAATAGTTTAACTAGACCATTATCAGCTCTTATAGGGCTGGCCGGATGATTAGGCCAGAAGGCAACCGCTGAAACCAAATAGACAATTCAGGATGATGATCAATCAATGAAAATGGAATTGGAAACTGCACAAAGGCATATGCTTCTACACGGAACACACTCTCATATTAAATACATTTACTCATATTTTCATGCATATACACACTAAAACCAATGGAATATTAAAATGAAAAATAAGTTAAGCAACTTAAAAAAAAAAAAAAAACTTTTTAAAAGTTCATTAGGCCCGCTAAGGGTTTTCGTATTTTTCTTTATTTACTAATTTATTTTTTATATTTCGTAATTAAATTACAGTTCTTCATGAATATTAAAACTGGAATGACTGGAGATATAGAAGATTCTGACATAATTTCCCTCATTGAATTACTTCCAAAAGTTGATAAATCACTGTTGGTTATATTTAGAACATTCAAACCATAGATACAGAGGGGAGAGATTTTTTGGGATTTAGGGGGTCCTTATGATAGCCAAAATCAGTCTGTGTTGATTATTATTTGTAAACAATGAGGGGACGCAAACTCATACAATCTAATGGGAAACTCTGTACTCTTTAACACATGTTTTCTCAGCTGCCCGTCTAGACTGTCAAGTGATTTATGCACCATTTACTAAATATACTATGTACTCAATGCAGAAATAAAAATATTTAATTTTTGTGGCATATTTCTTCTCCAGTTAAGCCATAAATTTTCGCAGATGTGGTGATGTTGCCACATTATGATCATGCTGCATTGATAGCCAATTTTCTCAGCAGTCTTTAACAATTGGTAAATGATCTTCGCAGCATTCACCAAGGACACTATCTATGTACTATATGTAGGAATAAAAATATTTATTCCGTCTACTGTAGTTTGACCAATAAATCTGACGCTATGTGCCTTCCTCACCACCATAAATTTTCAGTTTTACACTTTAGAGAAGAACTAATTAACATCGTTCTTCATTCATGGGTCAAAATGAGGGGCATTAAAATTTGACAACAGTATGCTAGGGTGATTGTTATCTCTAACGCTGTCATCCATGGCATAATTATACAATCATTTTCTTGGATTTCATAATTTACTTTATCTGATGCAATTAATATATGTAGACTGCAGGGCTGCATAAATCTTGCCGTTGGCAGTACTGATGTATATGCCGGCTTGCCCCTTCTGGTTACTTCTTATTAGACTAAATCTGCTTCGATAGCCACATTATCTCCTCTTAACACATTCTGGACTTCAAAGTCCGTCGTAGAAACTTAAGCTCATACATACCAGGATGTTTGAAAATATGCTTTAGCATGAGCCATAGTTTGGCTCTTTATTACTTCTGCAGTTTCTAAGCCAAGAAAGGTAGTGGTCTCACATTTTGTTCTTGTCAGGAAGTCTTAAACACAAAATAGACAAATTTCAGTCCTGAATCTCACATGTCACATTATTAACAACAGCTTCCTACACTGACCTGCACACATTTTTAAGGCATATTTGAACCTACGAGGCTACTCACAGATCTTATAAAAGAAACTGTTTACTTAATTGCTGTATAAATGTAATTACACTCTGCCTTAATTCCTATTCAAACAGTTGTGATTTAGGGAAGCGTACACTGTACATACTTTAGAGAACTAGATAAAAGCATTTGAACAATGACATAGAAGCTATTTGTACAGCTTCAAGTGCAAGTATAGGAGGTACATATATAAAGCTATGTAACATGTTGCAGTCATATTGACCTATAATTCAACATATTTATTTACATTGTGCAGTTTAAGTTAGGCTAGCCTGTAAGAATAACTTAGACTTGATCCGTATTTCATAGTCT
>NC_061092.1:69225004-69227504 GCF_015104395.2 Macrobrachium nipponense
TGGGTTGAAGGGGTCTTGGAATATTCATTTTAAAATCAATTAGTGGTGTATTAAAGGAATGTTCAGTATTATTTGAAGCATAAATAACACATCTTTCTAATAAAAGTAGGGAAAATATAATTGTTAAACAGTTTCCCATAAATTAGCATAATTATCTCTGATAAGAGTTGTTAATAACTATCACCCAAATTAGTTCTCGTGTAGGAGATGAGTTTCTTAAGAATATTTTTAATGGTCATAATTTTAATTATGATGGTTATTTATATTATACAATATTATTATGAAAGCTCCCAAAACCGTAGGCATCATGGAGCAAAGACTCTCTGATGCCGCCTAGTGTCTGTGACGCTAGGCAACCCCACCAATCAATCAATAAACATAAAGTAAACCTTTTTCAAGGGATTCCCACCCTTTAAGGTCTACCCTTGCTAATGATGGGTTGTCTTTGGGTGGGTCACGGAAACTCCGTTTTTCTCGTCTTTCTCATTTCTCAGGAAAAATAACTTTATGTCTCCAACACAAGTTTTTGAGATATTCCTCTAATTTTTATGTTAAGATACAAACCTAAAAGTCTTTATCTATCTTTTGAATATCAATGCTGCTGCTTATATAATTGTGGAATTATTACAATGTTTTAATTTCTTAGGAATTAATAATAATTCGACTTACGGGCAACCCTTTTTTCTGACTTCACTTCACATCAAACGGAGCTAATTCTAATTGTGTAAAAACTCTCTCTCTCTCTCTGTCGCGGAGAAAATCACTTTCCATCAAGAGAGAGTAGACGCAGAAGATCAATGACGCACAGAGCGAACCTAAGAAAGAAATGATTTTCCTAATTACTCCAGTGATGCCATAGTTTTTCTCGAGCCCTTTGTTGCTGCAGTTCTTGTTTAATGCTGTTTCGTTTACCAGTTTCTGGTTCTTCCTCTTGACGGTATGAACGACTTTTGAATGGGTTACACAAGAGGAAGAACCGGAAATGTTTTCTTCAAGAATGCCCACAAGAACAAGTTTTTCCCCAAATATACAGATTCACACGATGAACATCGACTTCAGACCCATTCCCGGACTCCATCCGCACACTCCTTGAAGACAGAATACACGCCACACATCAATACATCCATGTCATAAGAAGAAAAATAGCGAGTCAGCCACATAGCTTTGCTTCTTGTGCCAGAATGATGGTATGTACAGATATCTTTCCTATTTTGTGCTATCAGGTGTTATTGAAAACAGTGAAACCCACTCCAGGAATGCTTACCCAATAATGTGCTGAACCTCTCTAACCATCCCCTCGCCGCAGAAGAGCAGACGGTCTTTAATCTTGACATTTCATTCGCTCTAAAACCAGGTCCCGAGATGTTCCTTAATTTCTTAGTTGCTTTTGATAAACATTTTGCAAAAGAGACTATGACAAAAAAGATGCATGTCTCAAAGGTAAATGTCTTGGAGCTAAACAACAACAAAAATTCACTCCAGAAAAGGAAATCAAAATGCGTTAGTTGGATTAAGAAAGAGGGAGGATATCATTATCACAAATTCGGACAAAGACGGAAAAATATGTCTATTAGAAAAGGAGACTTACATCAGTAAAGTTCATGAACTTTTAAATGACACAGAGACCTACGATAGATTAACAAAAGATCACACTACAAACAATGCTGCCTAATTTAACAAATGAGCCAGATCCATAGCGGGTAATAAAAAGAACGTAGAATTATTAGAGTCATTCATTTATGTGGCCTACCAAAAACTCATAAAAATGGGCTCTTTCAAGTATAAAATATCCAAGTGGCTTGTAGACCTGTTATTACCCTTCCTAGGAACATTCTCATTTCCCACGTTAAACATGCAGAGGATTTTATATGAAAATGTAACAGTTTAAATGTCCCAGCAAATAACATCAAATTGCTCAGCCTTGACGTCGAATCATTATTTACCAAAGTCCCGATCGCCGACGTGTTGTCATATCTAAAGAGGAAGTTACAACCATATGAAGAAATTTTCCTCTTGGTATTGACAAAACAATAAAACTAATCAACCTCTGTGTAACTAACAACTATACATGGAATATTTCGAAAAAAAATGTTGTCCTCTATCAAACTCCGTAATATGGTCTGGCTCAGATACGTACACGATAATTTTACTTACTGGGATGATAGCTGGGGAGATTTCAATCAATTTTTCCATCAACTAAATTCGCTAGTTCCGACAATAAAATTTAAAAAAGAATGGGAAAAGGACGGGAAATTGTCTCTCTTAGACGTACTAATCATAAGAGAACAGAATAGATATACATTCATATATTCATTTCCGAAGTTACCACGATGTATCCGTAACGATCATGGTCGGGTGCAACCTGTTCCTCAGGGGGCTTAGAATATGTTCAAATGGGTACGTAGATGAAGAATTCAATATGATCCGCCAACACCTAATGTAACTGCTTTACCCACCATACATTATCGAGAAGGCTATTAATAAAGCGAATACTATATAC
>NC_061092.1:69232504-69257504 GCF_015104395.2 Macrobrachium nipponense
AAAAAAGACTTTAACTGGATTAGGTATAAACTTTTATGGTTCTTGTTTTTATAACAATTTTAAACTCAAAACTACACAAACTCTCCTCCACAAGGCCTTCGCTCATACCTCTAATTTGTTTACATTATAAGAAATTAACATTTTTTACATATCCTAAAAATAACTGCTTCCCAGACAAAACTTTTCTTTAGAATACTTAACAAAATGCTAGATAACAGATTCATAGAGGCGTCACTGAGTCTTTCCGTCATATTCGTTTTGAACGACCAAATTTCTGTCTTACCTCAGGAGTTTAAGACTCGTTACACCCACAGCAGGAGACAATAATAATAATAATAATAATAATAATAATAATAATAATAATAATAATGTGGCGACGTGGCAGAGTGGGTTAGGTCGTCAATGGACTAGTTAAGCAACATTGGGGCTGGTCAGTCGTTGGATGGGTAACCGCTCTCCTCGGCGTTGATTCCTTGGGAAAGGATCTTTACCATAATTTCCTCAGTCTACTCAGCTGTAAATGAGTACCTATCCCTGATGAGGTAGGGTCCAGCTATGGGTTAAATAGCAAAACTCAGCAATGATGTTAAGAAATGAAGGAATAAATGACAGCGACGTAAATGGAACCTCTGGCAACAGAGGAGCTTCGTCCGGCAGCCAGGTATTCAACCCAATTGAAGGGGAAGACGGTCAGGTACTTGGAGGTCGTCATCCAGCAACTGACCACCACAACGACAGTAACCAACAGCCTGAGATTGGAGCTACAGAAGCAAACCAAAGGAAGAAATGGACAAGAGAAGAAAATAAGGAAATATGGTGATGCTACATCAGAAGCTAACCCCACGGAGATGTGATATAGAAGAAGGTTGGTCAACATCTGGAATGAGAGGAATAACACCCCCCAAACATTGATGAGGCTGGCAGACCAAGTAAGGAACATAAAGAAAAACAACTGGCTCTCCCCAACAGAAAGAGAAGAACTGGAAAGGGAAATGTCACACGACAACGAATTACTCGAAGACGAACTGAAGGCCGATGCCAAAGAAGACGACAGGGATGATGAGGTATCAAACAACGATACACGAAGAAACGCCGACGAAGTAACAGAGAGGACGGAATGGGTAGAAAGATTAGGACCAATGGATGGAGCCAGATACAGAGAGAACAAAGATCCCCTCCATGAAAGCCTACAACACCAAGAAATTAAGGGAGAAAACAAGTGAGGTCAATGAAATAATGGTCATAATACACACCACCAGTATCACAGAAACAAATAACTTGGCATATGCAGGAGCAAGATTAGTAGCAGAACTGATGGGGATTCGAACACCAACACCACCAGCACAACCAACCCAACAGAAACCAAAACAGCAACCTCCTTGGAAAAGCCGCCTGGAAAAGCAAATCATGGTGATGAGATCTGACTTGAGTAAACTGAAAGAGATGGCAGAAAAAAGGCTAAGAAGCAAGAAAACAAGGGAGGAACTCAACGAGAAATACAAAGTACAAGAGAGGGGACTAAACAACACAATAGAAAATGAAAAACAGAGGCTTAAGGCCAAAGCACATAAGATCCAACGGTACTTTAACAGGAATAAAGGGATACCAACAGAACAAACTATTCGGAACCAACCAGAAAAGACTATACAGCCAACTAAGAGGGGAAGACAACCACCAAGAAATTCCTGAAGCCGAACCAAGTAAGAGACTCTGGGAAAACATCTGGAGCAATCTGGTATCACACAACAAACATGCAACATGGCTCCAGGAACTCAAGGAAGAAGAAACAGGGAGAATAAAACAAAGATTCAAAGTAATCACGACAGACACAGTCAGACACCAACTAAAGAAAATGCCAAAATGGAAAGCCCCAGGTCCCGATGAAGTCCATGGATACTGGCTCAAAAACTTCAAGACCCTACAACCAAGAATAGCAGAACAACTCCAGCATTGTATCTCAAATCACAATGCACCCAAATGGATGACCACAGGAAGAATATCCTTAGTACAAAAAGACAAGAGTAAGGGAAATATAGCCAGTAACTACAGGCCTATCACCTGCCTACCAATAATGTGGAAGTTACTAACAGGTATCATCAGTGAAAGGCTATACAACTACCTAGAGGAGACAAACACCATCCCCCGCCAACAGAAAGGCTGCAGAAGGAAGTGTAGGGGCACAAAAGACCAGCTCCTGATAGACAAAATGGTAATGAAGAACAGTAGGAGAAGGAAAACCAACCTAAGCATGGCATGGATAGACTATAAGAAAGCCTTCGACATGAAACCACACACATGGCTAATAGAATGCCTGAAAATATACGGGGCAGAGGAAAACACCATCAGCTTCCTCAAAAATACAATGCGCAACTGGAATACAATACTTACAAGCTCTGGAATAAGACTGGCAGAGGTTAATATCAGGAGAGGGATTTTCCAGGGCGACTCAATGTCCCCACTACTCTTCGTAGTAGCCATGATTCCCATGATAAAAGTACTACAGAAGATGGATGCCGGGTACCAACGCAAGAAAAGAGGCAACAGAATCAACCATCTGATGTTCATGGACGACATCAAGCTGTTTGGTATGAGCATCAAGGAAATAGATACCCTAATCCAGACTGTAAGGATTGTATCTGGGGACATCAGGATGGAGTTTGGAATAGAAAAATGCGCCTTAGTCAACATACAAAAAGGCAAAGTAACGAGAACTGAAGGAATAAAGCTACCAGATGGGAGCAACATCAAACACATATATGAGACTGGATACAAATACCTGAGAATAATGGAAGGAGGGGATATAAAACACCAAGAGATGAAGGACACGATCAATAAAGAATATATGCAGACTCTGAAGGCGATACTCAAGTCAAAACTCAACGCCGGAAATATGATAAAAGCCATAAACACATGGGCAGTGCCAGTAATCAGATACAGCACAGGAATGGTGGAATGGACGAAGGCAGAACTCTGCAGCATAGATCAGAAAACTATGAAACATATGACAATACACAAAGCACTACACCCAAGAGCAAATACGGACAGACTATACATAACACGAAAGGAAGGAGGGAGAGGACTACTAAGTATAGAGGACTGCGTCAACATCGAAAATAGAGCATTGGGGCAATATCTGAAAACCAGTGAAGACGAGTGGCTAAAGAGTGCAAGGGAAGAAGGACTAATAAAAGTAGACGAAGACACAGAAATATACAGAGACAGGAGAATGACAGACAGAACAGAGGACTGGCACAATAAACCAATGCACGGACAATACATGAGACAGACTAAAGAACTAGCCAGCGATGACACATGGCAATGGCTACAGAGGGGAGAGCTAAAGAAGGAAACTGAAGGAATGATAACAGCGGCACAAGATCAGGCCCTAAGAACCAGATATGTTCAAAGAACGATAGACGGAAATAACATCTCTCCCATATGTAGGAAGTGCAATACAAAAAATGAAACCATAAACCACATGGCAAGCGAATGTCCGGCACTTGCACAGAACCAGTACAAAAAGAGGCATGATTCATTGGCAAAAGCCCTCCACTGGAGCCTGTGCAAGAAACATCAGCTACCTTGCAGTAATAAGTGGTACGAGCACCAACCTGAAGGAGAGATAGAAAACGATCAGGCAAAGATCCTCTGGGACTATGGTATTTGAACAGATAGGGTGATATGTGCAAATAGACCAGACGTGATGTTGATTGACAAAGTCAAGAAGAAAGTATCACTCATTGATGTCGCAATACCATGGGACACCAGAGTTGAAGAGAATGAGAGGGAAAAAATGGATAAGTATCAAGTTCTGAAAATAGAAATAAGAAGGATATGGGATATGCCAGTGGAAATTGTACGCATAATCATAGGAGCACTAGGCACGATCCCAAGATCCCTGAAAAGGAATCTGTAAAAACTAGACACTGAGGTAGCTCCAGGACTCATGCAGAAGAGTGTGATCCTAGAAACTGCGCACATAGTAAGAAAAGTGATGGACTCCTAAGGAGGCAGGATACAACCCAGAACCCCACACTAAAAATATCACCCAGTCGAATTGGACGACTGTGATAGAGCAAAAAAAAAAAAAAATAAATAAATAAATAAAAAAAAATAAATATAATAATAATCATAATAATAATAATAATAATAATAATAATAAAATAATAATAAGAATAATAATAATAAAATAATAATAGAAAAATGCGTCTTAGTCAACATACAAAGGGCAAAGTAACCAGAACTGAAGGAATAAACAAAGATTCCCAGATGGAGCAACATCAAACACATAGATGAGACAGGATACAAATACCTGGGAATAATGGAAGGAGGGGATATAAAACACCAAGAGATGAAGGACACGATCAGGAAAGAATATATGCAGAGACTCAAGGCGATACTCAAGTCAAAACTCAACGCCGGAAATATGATAAAAGCCATAAACACATGGGCAGTGCCAGGAATCAGAAACAGCGCAGGAATAGTGGAATGGACGAAGGCAGAACTCCGCAGCATAGATCAGAAAACCAGGAAACATATGACAATACACAAGCACTACACCCAAGAGCAAATACGGACAGACTATACATAACACGAAAGAAAGGAGGGAGAGGACTACTAAGTATAGAGGACTGCGTCAACATCGAAAATAGAGCATTGGGGCAATATCTGAAAACCAGTGAAGACGAGTGGCTAAAGAGTGCAAGGGAAGAAGGACTAATAAAAGTAGACGAAGACACAGAAATATACAGAGACAGGAGAATGACAGACAGAACAGAGGACTGGCACAATAAACCAATGCACGGACAATACATGAGACAGACTAAAGAACTAGCCAGCGATGACACATGGCAATGGCTACAGAGGGGAGAGCTAAAGAAGGAAACTGAAGGAATGATAACAGCGGCACAAGATCAGGCCCTAAGAACCAGATATGTTCAAAGAACGATAGACGGAAATAACATCTCTCCCATATGTAGGAAGTGCAATACGAAAAATGAAACCATAAACCACATAGCAAGCGAATGCCCGGCACTTGCACAGAACCAGTACAAAAAGAAGCATGATTCAGTGGTAAAAGCCCTCCACTGGAGCCTGTGCAAGAAACATCAACTACCTTGCAGTAATAAGTGGTACGAACATCAACCTGAGGGACAGAAAGAAAACGACCAGGCAAAGATCCTCTGGGACTATGGTATCAGAACAGATAGGGTGATACGTGCAAATAGACCAGACGTGAGGTTGATTGACAAAATCAAGAAGGAAGTATCACTCATTGATGACGCAATACCATGGAACACCAGAGTAAAATAGCAAGAAAGAAAGAACAAACTGGTAAGTTTCAAGACCTGAAAATAGAAATAAGAAGGATATTGGATATGCCAGTGGAAAAGTTACCCATATTTACAGGGACAGTAGTAGGTGCGATCCCAAGATCCCTGAAAAGAACCTGGAAAAACTAGATGCCGAAGTAGCTCCAGGACTGCTGCAGAAGAGTGTGCTCCTAGAAACAGCGCATATTGTAAGAAAAGTGATGGACTCCTAAGGAGGTAGGATGCAACCCGAAACCCCACACTATAAATACCACCCAGTCGAATAGGATGACTGTGATAGACAAAAAAAAAAAAAAAAAAAAAAAAAAAATATATATATATATATATATATATATATATATATATATATATATATATATATATATATATATATATATATATATATATATATATAAATAATAATAATAATAATAATAATAATAATAATAATAATATAATAATAATAATAATAATATAATAATAATGATAATAATAATGAATAATAAATAAATAAAGAATTATTTAAATAAATAGCAATAAACAGGATAACGAAAGAAATTTTAAATCTTTTTGAAGAAGGATATTATTATCTCGACATTTTCATAATTCAAAATGAATCCCTAAAATCCCTATTTGTTTTCATTTTACCTCATTGGATTGCCAGGTGTAGGGTGTGGAGGGATCAGACAAGGGAGTCAATTCATCCGGCGGTTCCCAGGTGCGGTGGAGAGAGGAGACGCAATCATACAAGAAAGTTCCTCCCTATGTGAGTATTTTTGTGCTATTTACAGAAACCACCAGCAGACCTTATGTGCCGGATCCGAGCCGTAATACGCCAAATGAATCCTGAAGGTTAAAAAGTGGAAGAGGGAATACATACCCTTCAGTCTATCTTTTTCGAACCTAACCCAACCTCTCAGTGTGTAATTTAGCTCAAAAGTAAAGTACAGGTAAATAGGAACTGAGGAGTCTCAAAAACTTACGCAAAGACGGGATCCAAAGGCATTCCCGTCATTGTCTGACCATACTCTGGTTTTACTGGGAAATCTTTCATAAAGAGTAACTAAACGTAAACGATCAGTTAGATAAGGACAATATAGTTTGGCAATTTTCCATATATAGATAACACGAACTATGAATTAGAACTCATCCTGAATTTTATACAAGAGCAGCTGTTGATATATTTATATGTATAATATATATAACTTGAAACTTATAGTTTTATTCAGTCTTGGGAAGTTATTCTCTTTATAATCACAATGGTTTAGACATTAGACTGATGTACAATGGTGCAGTTGTATCATTCATGTTGATTTGTATTTATGTAAGTACTCTCCGTTGTTTCAATAGCTTGGTGAGATATTTATTCATGAGCAAAATTAAATATTTTATCTATGAATATTATATTATTTTGGATTATCGCATTGATTGCAGGGAGTCGAAAGATTACAGGCAAATCCGATCAGTTGGCTTATGTCGGTTATCACCGGCCCGTGAGGGATTTTAGTCCAACCTGCCAACTTAACATCTGGACCTTAATTATCTAACAGTGGTTA
This sequence comes from Macrobrachium nipponense, assembly GCF_015104395.2. NCBI lineage: Eukaryota > Metazoa > Arthropoda > Malacostraca > Decapoda > Palaemonidae > Macrobrachium > Macrobrachium nipponense. The sequence goes on from NC_061092.1 coordinate 69,239,373, forward strand.
CCAAGTTTAAGGCGTCAAGCGATCTCTGATATCTAGTGTACAATAATATAGTACATTTGATATCGGGGCCTTCCTCCAAGGCACTGCATAGCTGTCTGGTCGGCCGCTTTTACCTATGAATAAACTTATCAAAATTTACGTATAACCATAAGCGTACTCAGTGAGGAGGCTCCGGACGTAAATTAAATAAAATTATAGATTTGGTTGTTAAATTCTAATACAAGCTAATGATAATTTCAAACAAAATTACGATATAATAGTCAATAAATCATAAGTTATAACTTCGTTTAGCTCCCGATACGGTAAAAAAATACATGTGTATTATATGTGATTTAAATTACATCAATTGTTTAATTTAAACATTCGCATGAATCTTAGAGGCATTTTCTTCAGATTCGTAGTAAATCTGAGGCATATTGAGGCACCTACAAAAGACTGCAATGACCTTGGATCTGGCAGAGATTCGAATAATCTGTTTTGAAAGGTGTTTCATGAAAATGTGAGAGATTTTGCTAATTTTCATAAAAAGAAGTGCACTTGAGAGAGGGATGCAGAAGACAGAAGGATCTTGTGGAGAGAAGCGAATAATTTTAGTCAGTGAACTGCGAGTCTCAGCTGCACGTTGTCAATGGCTTTTTCCTCTTGAAATGAATCGAGATGCGTCCTATAAACTAATTCGTCAGGAAATCGTTTATAGGACGAAGGCGATGGCTGAGTAGGAATGTGTAGGGAAAACTGAGGCTGGTTAGTTGTAAAGTAGTCTCTGTAAATTTTCTGAAATTCCTCTTATGTTGCTTATTATTCAACCGGAGTTAAAAAGAGACGTTATGGACGGAATATTTGTGGCATTAAAGCAAAGAATGTTCTGGAAACTGGGGTGTTTGATGTTTGCATTTGAAATTACCCGGACTGGTGATAGGAATAAAACTGAATAGACAAGGGGGAAAAGTTAGTATGTATTTGAATTTGTGTAGGGTGAGTAGAGGCAGATTTGTTGTTAAGTAGTATCTGCCTTTAACAGGGAAGAAATTAAAAAGGAATATTAGACATAATAAAGGCATCAGGGGTAAGTGCAGACCAGGAACAAAAAAGGCAGTTCAGTGAGGACGATGAAATAATGCTAATTGTTATTTTACAGGAAATACTGCAGAATGAAAGGAAAGACGGACCAGAAAATAAATGAGTTTAAACTTATGGATAAAAAAGAAAGCAAATGAAATACATGTATAAACATTCGCATTATTGTTTTAAATTATTTCCTTTCCAGGTAGCACCTAAGTCAGGGCTAAAGAAAGCAGAGCTCGAACTGACGCTCAGTCGTTGTTTCTTCATTCGCCTATTTTACTCATTTTTCGAAAACAAGAGAATTGTGCGACATTTGAAACAAATAATTTCTGATGCCTAAAGAACAACCTAAAACAACTATAAAAGACTGGAAAGAAATATTACAATAAATAGGACGCAGCCCTCCAATGTATATCGTAACTTGGCATATTTCATTTACTTTAGATTTTTGTGTTTTACTGTATATCTACTATTTAGACACCAACGCTGTCTCAAGTCACCCTGATCCTTCATTTCACCAACAATAGCCGTGTTTTTACTATTTCCACAACATGTTGCTACATTTCTCACAATTTCATTTCTTGGAACACCACTTACATTACACATATAAAATCTTTAAAGCTTCAGCCTTTTATTTTTCAATTAGCTTCTGTCACTAGGCTCCCCCCCAAAAAAAAGTGCCTTCTCATTTCTTTTATGAAAGGCTCTGTTACTTTCATTGTTGTTTCACACAGCCGTCGTCCATTATATTTAATCCTTTTGGAATTCATTTCAGCGAATCATTTGCATCTTTATTCTAATTTCCGAAGCCATTGCGATAAAAGTAACCCACGTATAGATGTGGATATATAGCGATGTGCACATGTTGTGTTATTATAATTGTTAATAATTATTCAGCTATGCCTTTAATTATCCGGTCAATTAAGTCAAGCAAAGAGGTGTTGTAAGCATCGTTTTATAGCATTAATTTTCTTTAATATAATGTCTCATATAATAACAAAAAAAAAAAAGAATTTGGAATCAGAGTATTCTGTCACTTAAACACATGATTCACATAAGTATCTTCTTTTAATTTACCTCTTAACTCAGGAAGTAAAAGACTTTGTAACGTCTGGGGGTAGAAACATTATTAATCAACAAATACTCTTTACTTTAGAAAACAAAGAAAAGCAAATGCGGTTCTTTACATCCTCTTCCTACAACCAATACACGAAGATCTATAGATAACATAAGTAAAAGATTTTATTGCCTCCTCCCTTTGTTCCACAACAATACTCTAGTTTTCCTTGGATATTTTCCTTCGCTGTTTTGTTATTCAAAATCGTCCTTCCTTTGACAGTGAAAACTACAATCGTCCTTTTCACAATTTTAGTTTGCCTTTTCATTTCAAGAAAAGGCAATTCCCAAAGACAAATGGAACGGTTTTGCATGTTCGATATTTAGCTGAATTTCTATTCGCTTTGCCAGTGTGGAGTAGAGCTGGAAGAACAAATCTCGCTGCTAAGGCTTTTATGTGTGTGTGTATGTGTGTGTGTGTGTGTGTGTGTGTGTGTGTGTGTGTGTGAGAGAGAGAGAGAGAGAGAGAGAGAGAGAGATGTTCTTTATAGTCATACAGGTAAGACGTATATGGGTACGTTTTTTAGACAGTCATACGAAAAAGACATGAATGCTTATGTGTTTTACAAATAGCCATTCAGGGAATACATATCTACATGTGTTCTTAGACCTCTTATTTTCGGCTCATTTGCAAATATTGTCAATGAAATTCATAATTATGCTGCACTGCATTCGCCTTTATTAAATTCATAGGGATTCGTGCGATGGAATATAAGATGCTTTTATCTTTGGAAGAGGTCATAAAAGGAAATCGTGATTACTTCAGCTCTTTTGTCAGAAAGTAAAAAAGAAATTTCTATATTTATTTTTGCTTTCTGGGTACAAATGAACCAAGAGAAATCTACACTAATGATGAGACTCCAACTTAAAAAAAAAAAAAAAAAAAAAAAAAAAAATTTAGCCAAATGAAGAAAATAAGACTGTAAATAGACTGCAGTCTGTTTAAACACAAAAAAGTCATTAGTTCATACAGACCCGCATAATATATGCATACAAATATAAAAGCTGTTCAGCTTACATTGAACTGTGGCCAGTTCTCTTCTTCAGTATACACTAAAAATAACAATGGACCAAAAACCCTACCCTATGAAACTTCAGGGGCAATAAGATATTGGTTCTCTAACGATCCTATCAACAGCAACTCGCTGCTGCCTACCTATAAGGAAATCTTGACACATACCTAAAACATATCCACTCACTCGAATATTCTGGATTATAGATATAAGAGCCTTTTAATTCTCTAAATCGAAAGCAGCACTAAAATCTATCTGAATTACTCTGTACTCGAAACCCTTACCAAGGTTCTCTTGCAAACGGCCTGTCAAATCTAGAAGAACATTGAAACAAAGAAATTAGTGCAAGAGACTATAACAAACTTTGATTTTTATAATTAGACTATTCGGCAGTGACTGAATCTTGAGAGAGAGAGAGAGAGAGAGAGAGAGAGAGAGAGAGAGAGAGAGAGAGAGAGAGAGAGAAAACATTCTTTGCAGGAGTCCTTCTCGAAGTAGCAGCTGAATGACAAATCTCAACATGTACATATTTTATAACAACAAGATATTTGCAACACAGGAAATCTTCCAGTGAAGTCACCAGAATAAAAGAAATTTATTGTTTCTCAAACTCCCAAACCTTTATGTGGGCGGCTTCTTAGTGAAGATACGACCACGAATCTTGTTACGAACAAGACAAGATTTAAGAGTGAAATCCTGATAGACTTATGTGAAGGAATAAATTAGGGAGATATATAGCAGGTTTATCAGGCTATTTTTCCTTCTAGCTCTTCGTCTGTATACTCACACACACACATACACACACAGATATATATATATATATATGATATATATATAGAGATATATATATATATATATATATATTATATATATACTATATATATATATATATATATATATATACATATATATATATATATATATATATATATATATATATATATATATATATATATATATATATATATATATATTTACTCCATTTCTCTTCATTAGCGACCTCAGGGAAACTTTCCCTTGCACGAAACAGCCAAGGGTTTGATATAGATAACTTAGCAGCCCTTACACTCTCTCTTGCCCTCTTTCATTTCCTTTCTCCGTGTCTGCTTGTATGCCTATCAGCCTTCTATCCTTCCCTCTGTCTTTCTCTTCCAGTCACCAGCAAATAGGTTGTATATGCAGAAATCAAAGTTAGTTACCTTCCGTGACTCGTTTCTATGGGAACATATTCAACGTCTCAGGTCAGTCACAGCAATGGGGCTTCACATATTACTACTTCTCAGAGTTCAAAGCATCTGGCTTAACAAAGTGAAATGTGAGGAAGAGGAAGATATTCTGAATGGTCTTTTATTATGATTTTTTGTCTATCACAGTCATCCAATTCGACTGGGTGGTTTTCATAGTGTGGGGTTCCGGGTTGCATCCTACCCCCTTAGGAGTCCATCAATTTTTTCATTAATTACACTGTCTCTAGTAGCACACTCTTCTGTATGAGTCCTTTTTCCAGGTTCCTTTTCAGGGATCTTGGCATCGTGATATGAGTTCCTGTGATTATTATTATTATTATTATTATTATTATTATTATTATTATTATTATTATTATTATATTTCTACGCTTATTGTTATTGTTATCATTAGAATTTCTTTTAATTATTATTACTCTATTTCATAGAGTATTGCTATTTTCATTTTCTCATTTACCCTTTGGGACCTGACTTCTGTAACCACCTAAAGTACCTGGTTGGAAATGAACTGCATGCAATCTGTTTTTAATTGTTACCATTTTCAATTATTTTTACTACTATTTTCAATATAGATATTATCATTGCCATTTTTATGAAAGAAGTATAATGATGAGCAACAAAAAGGTGGTTTATTCTCCTGAGAAAAGATGAATACAGGGACCTTGTCGTTACAAAGAGGCAGAAGGCAAAATTCCGCGTAGAGCCGTTCTTCCATTCCTGTCACGGAATTCCTGAACTTCTCAAATCTTCACAGGAGTCGGGCAGATTCAGCCATGTTAGTTTTCTGTAAAGGAAAACTATTCTGCGGCTTTGTCTGGCCCTTAGATCTTAGAGACTACTGAGGCTAGAGGGCTGGAAATTGCTATGTTCATCATCCTCTCTCCAATCAGTAAACATATTAAGTTGCAGCCCTCTAGCCTCAGTAGTTTCTATTTCATTTAAGGGTATGTTTAGCCACCGACTCTTCTTCACTCGACCACACTACAGCACATCGAGAGTTTCATACAGGATTATGCGCTGTACAGAAAAGATTCTTCAGCGCACTTTTTACTTTTTTTTTTTTTTTTTTTTTTACCTGGACTCTTACTTGCCTCGAACGTCGGTAATTTTGCATCCAGTAGATAACTACTAAGATATGCGCCACTATTATGAAGCGAAATGATTTTCAGATTCTTTAGGTTTCTAATACATGCCGCACCAATTATTATAGATTACAATGGAAGATTAGGTAATTTAAATTCTAAAGATGATGGATATTAGGAACCGAAGACATCTCACTGACCAAGATAAACTAGAATCGACCCCATCTAAAGATATGATGGGGAAGATGCAGAGGTCCATTTTCCTAGTTAAAGGGGGCGAGGGTGGTGGGGTATAAACTAAATAACGTCGACATTAACTAGTATATATACCTTTTTTCAAATATAGCAGCAGTAAGAAGAAGACATTGAAAAGATGACTTATAAATGCCAACCAAATAAATAGTAGACTCGCATGAATTTGTCTTTGGTTTATTTCGTCATATATAAACACGAAAATTAATTGGTGGTAATCCCTGTTGGTTTACCAGACTCGAAAATACTGTTAATCACCTTTACAATCAAGTACAATATACTGAATCATCATTGATTAAACTCTGAAAAGCGGAAGGGAAAAGTTCAGAAGTCCTCATCTCAAACTTTCTAATCTATTCGACATCCTTTCCATCTTTGAGCAAAGAACCTTTAAGACTAAAAACAGCTTTCAACAAAACCACAAACTACACTATAAGTCTAATTCTTAAGTCTCAATTACCCCCAATGAGTGTCAGAAGTCAATTCATTCCGTATTTTATCATTTCCTTGCCAGAAAATATAATACCAGAAAAAAAGCGCCGGGGAAACTGTACAGCATATAGCGCCATATGAAGCATTCAGCCAACTCTCAGCTAAGGCCCATGAAACTTTTAGCCACGGGCCGGTGGTCTGACGTTTGCTGTTGGTACCTATTGATGTGCCAGGCGAACGATTATGGCTAACTCTACCCTTAAATAAAATAAATAAATCATACTGAGGCTAGAGGGCTGCAATTGGTATGTTTGAGATGACTTGATGGTGGATGAGCAACAAACCAATTTGCAGCCTTCTAGTCTCAGTAGATTTTAAAATCTGAGTTCGGACAGAAAAGTGTGGACGGGCAGACAAAGCCATCTCACTAGTTTTCTTTTAGGAATAACATCTTGTGATATTATTGATAACATAATTAAATGCGTATATACGAAGTGAATATGAACACATGTTTACGTGCTCCTTTGCTGAGAGAACTCAGGTTACTTCTCAGACATAAAAACCTTCATAGAATAAAGAACATCGAATTGTGTTTGAAAACTTTGGGTTAAAGATGGTTCCATAGGCAATATATCCGAGGTGCAGTAATAAGGGAAATATTAATTTGCTATAAAAAGTACTTCCACTAGAGTTCTAATGAACAGTATAAATAATTTATTCCTGTACGCTATCATAAACGCCTATTAAAGATGAAGAGCTCCAGTAATTGCCCCCTTTTTCTTATTCATCTTATTTTATCTTATTTTTTTTTAGTAGACGCTGAAGAACATCACTCTTAATACGATGGAAGTTGGCGAGAGACATTTATTATAGATAAGGCGACGTCGTTTTGAAATAAGCCAAACAATAAGTATTTGCAGCTATATTATTATTAATATTATTGTTGTTCCAAACAAAAACTTCTTTCAGTTTTCTTCTGAAGATTGAAAAAGAAACCCACAAAATCACTGTGTAAACCTTGTTTTAATTTTCTAAAGTATTTACATTTAATTTTACTCCACACTCGGGTACTTTCAGGCCCTATCTGTGGCCCATTGTCAAGAGATGTTTGGGATGTCAAAAGTTACACAGTGATTTCTTTTTCCATTATTATTATTATTATTATTATATTATTATTATTATTATTATTATTATTATTATTATTATTATTATTATTATTATTATTCAGAGGCTGAAATCCATTCATACGGAACAAGCCCAAGGGGGCCACTAACTAGAAATTCAAGATTCCAAAACATATGGTGTTCATTAGAAAAAGGTAAGACGAAGTAAAAGGAAAAGCAGTAAGAACACATATCACTTATTAACAAGGGAAAAAATAATACATTAACCCTTAGATAAACAATAACAAGAGAGAAGATATCAAAATAAATCAGAAAAAAATTCGAAGTTTGCAACTATTTTTAGTTCTTAATTTTCACCCGCATTTAAAGAGATCAAAGAAGATAAGAAGCATATTCTTGTCGGACGTAAAAGCCCAGTAATTGACAGTAAAATGACAGAATTAGGAGACCCAGAGGCCTCAGCCTAAAGTCTGATGACATCAAGGAACAGGGACGCCTCTTCATACTTTCCAGGCAGTTATTATGTTGGACTAAAGTGTATAAGTGTATGAGACTTTGTCTATGCAACCCATACGTTCTAGTGAAGGATCTATAAAGCTGCTGTGTGTAACGGAATTGTAAAAGTTAAGGATTATAATCACTATAAATATTATAAACTTGTAAAACTTAAGGTTTATGATAATCATAAATCATTATAATGAGTAGCTATTGTAATTATTATTAGGTAATACAGGAACACGTTATCGAGCCGATTTGAAATGATTTTAAGTTCTGAGGGTTTCTCTAAGTTCGTCTAGTAGTGGCTGCAGTGTATTTGGATTCCCTAAGCATAATGAGGGAAATGAGTATCTACAGATTATAAGATGTATTATTTCTTTAAGTGGAGAGGACACCGATATAAGTGTTCCGTCTTTGCAAAGGGATTGTGCTTCCTCTTAACGATTAGTCACTCCGACTTGCTACTCATGAAACTACTGTTTCCACTGAAAGTCCTGCAAATAAAAACACCTTTGTTTAAATAGTTAGTTCTATTGTATCGTTGGATTAAATATCCTTAGAATTTAGTGATCAATAAGTCCCATCTTCAAAGATCCTGAAATACGGTGTTCTGGAGATCCTGGCTTGCTTTTATGAAGAAACCAATCATCTCCTTCCCTTGAGAACCCAGAGTCAAATGAGTGACCCGTGTGCATGGGTGACCCTTGCCAGTCAATCTATTATTGGAATCAATCCTGTAATGGATTAGTCCATTTGAATTGGACATGAATTCGAAGGTCTTTTGAGTGGTCAAATTATGTCTCAAACAAACTGCATCGCACTAAATTAGGCTACTCCTTTCACTGAATTATCTTATAAGCTACACTGCTGTCATAATTCTTATTCTGGAAAACCGCCAAAGTTAGAAAATTATATCTTAGGACGTAAAGATAGTATTTTTAGAAGGAGTAATCGCAGAAAGAACGCTCATTTTAATAACTTACAATTCTGTCGGTTCACCTCAACGCTGGGAACCCGACCTCCTTCAAAATAACATCAGTTACTTGGGAAGATTATAGAGAAAAATACGGTTGGCCCATCGTCATTTGTGAACAAAGTTCTTTCCGAAGTAAATCGGGGTTTTATTTTTAATGATGAAAGAAAAGAAATCTTGGAACAAAGCAAAGCATCGGATCATCAAGATTCTTTCTGGCTCTGATTTGGAAAATCTTCGCTAAATTTTAACCGGAGATACCCTTCGGATAAGGCGTACAGTAACTAAAACAAAAGTCTCGGGCATAAATTATATCTTGCGAAAATTGCATTACGTCTCAGGTTGGTGGAATAGCGAGGGATTTGGATGGTAGGTTTGGGGGAGCACAGAAGAGGCAAATAAAGGAAGGAGTGTAGGTGTAATGCTTAGTCGGCAAGAAGTTCAGCCAATGGAATTCCAATACCAAAAACGCAATTCAAATACAGTTTCATGTAAATAAGGAGACTACTTAAAGAAGTTGTTTGGCAGGATCTCCGCTACTTTTGGTAACAGACATTTCTGAAAACTGAACTTTGTCAATGAAAGCAACGTCATAGAAGAAGCATTCTCAAAGAGCATTGTCCAGAAGTATAAGAATTAATTCTTTAAAGAACAGACCCCTTACAAACGGCCACGAAGCAGACTTCTACGAAACAGTTCATTCTACCTTGAAGAGTAGGACTGTTCTATTCAGAAGTCTTGGAATTAAAGAGGCTACAATGCAGAAGGGTCATCAAAATTATAGATTTGTATTGTTCATGAAGGAGAGGGCATGAAAACTAATCTTTTGTCATTGTTGTCATTTTGTATTAGTATGCTGAACATGTGCTTTCCTTTTGTGTATGGGGAAATTATCATAAAGCCTTGAATGACAAATAGTTATCATCCTCACAGTAAGATTGACATACCTATGTCGAGATGATTATACTTCATCAAATAAAATTACGTTGTCACATCTATTGCCCATGTGTCTCTGAACGTGAGTGTGTGTGTGTGTATGTGTACACGTGTGTATATATGGCTCTATTTACTTGAAAGAGAGAGCTGTTATTCACAACATCAAAAAGCTTGGAGTTATTCGGGTTAAAAAAGTCAAAAATAGTGTTACGTTGGTAATCTACTGCGCTTATGTCTGTGAGGATGTGTGTGATTCAGTGCAAGTTCCTGTTTGCATAAAAGCGACAAAAAGACTATTGTGTATAAACAGCAAAAAGCTTTGGGTTATTCGACTTAGAAAATAAGCAAATGTCAGGATATAACGATTATCGAGAGAGAGAGAGAGAGAGAGAGAGAGAGAGAGAGAGAGAGAGAGAGAGAGATATGAGCAACGTAGACCCTTCAGTTATTCGCTGAAGAAGAGTTATGAAGGATTTGGTTGTTCAAATTCCATAGAAGGAAAGTTCCATTAGACTTTATTAAATGATGTAAAAGGAATCGAGTTAATTCAGCCTAGTCAGTTTCCGCTTTCACCTGACTTCCACCAGTCTCTTCACCGACTGCTCCTCGTATGGCCCAACCCAACACGCCCGACCAACGCGACCATTCGTCTGGAGCCTCCCTTTCCTCTTCCTTGCCGCTATCCATTCTCTCTGTTCCTCGTATCATTCCACATTCTCTCGTCCTTTTCCCTCATCATTCTTTCCCTTTTTCTCTCCTTCCCTTTTCCTCTTACTGATCCTAATCCTTTCTCACTGGAGGACATAAGCATAAATTAATTCTTTCGTTCTGGCTATTCATTGCCGTCTTAATACACACACACACACACACACACACACACACACACACACACACACACACACACACATATATATTATATATATATATATATATATATATATATATATATATATATATATATAAAATCTACTATATGTCCTTAATCCTTAAATCCACGGGACTTCGAACAATAGTACTTGCGTAGTTTATTTCTGCATTCTGAAGCAAGTGTTCCTTCGTGTTACATTGGGTGTGGGTCTATCTCTCCAGCTATCTATATGTCTATCTATCTATCTGACTATCTTTTTATTCCAATAGACTGGACCTTCTAATTTCATTTCAGAGTCGCTGTTTATTAAGAGAATAAAACAAAAAAAGAATGAAAACTCCTATTGCTATCGTGTGATTCCATAGCAGGTACACAAGTGCTTTGTTAGACATTTTACTTTGGGTGTGATAGTTTGTTTGCATTTCATCTTATTTTTATGTTTCCCTTTGTTTCTATTTTTTGGTAATTTTGTGATTATTTTTCAGTATGGATTTGCTGCTTGTTTCATGTTTCCTAGCAATTTTTACCTGAAGGTTCTAGTAAGACAATTAATTTTATTGTTATTCCAGTGGTATTCATCTTGTCATGATGAAGTTTTATACCTCGGAGATCATCGACGTCGCGTAAACTTCTTTTACTTGGAATCAAACCGTCTATTGGAAATAATATCACGCTCAGTCTCACTTTCTGAGATCTCTGCCTCTTTCTCCTAAGGCCTGTTTTTACCCCCAGTGGTTCAGCTCTTAACAGCTTATCAGATCTGGCAGGAGGTGCTTGTGGGCTAGGCGAGGGTGGTGTTATTTGCTACTAGAATTAGCAGTAGAGCTCCATAGGGGTGTTGAAGGGTTTGGGGTGGAGATGTGCAGAGCATCCATTAACATCAGGGAAGAGCTAAGATGAGGACTCAAGACGTCTCAGTTTACTCCTTTTTTCGTTGCCCTTTCCTGTTGATTTGCCATTTGTACCTCAGTGAAGTGTAGGCTTCTTTTAGTAGAACTTGGTAAGATGAAAACCGTACAATAAACTCTAAAACACCCATATTTAAGCTGCAGACATTGCATTAATGTCATACTTTTCTAACTCACAATGTCTTTGAGTTAACTGGATGAATGACGTTTGATTAGACTCTAAGAAATATTTGATATTAGAGGAGGAGGAGGAGGTAGAGTTAATTTATTTTTGTGGCTTTTGCAGTATTATTCATAGGATTTATTTGCTCCAAATATCGTTTTGTTAAGAGCTTCGTACGTCACATTGAGATGACGAATTGTGACAAAATTGTTTTTAAATTCATTTTACTCTTACTTACCTCTGTTATCTATTCGCCAACCGCAGAACAGCTTTGCGGAGAAGCGTTCTCCTTCAAGCTACTACAAGACGAATTATTTAGTCAAACGTTTAAGTTCACTAATGAATCAACATTGTGGTGATAGTAATTGACAGTTGTCAGGACTGATTTTCAATATATTCAGTATAAGGTTCATCGTTAACTCATAGGTTTAAAGAGTAGAGAGACTGATTGAGGTTTTGTTTTTGCTTAGAAAAACACCCTTAAAAAATTTAATTGTTAATACTGCGCCTTTTACCCTTCTGAAAATAAATATGTTGTGTCTGCTTTGTCTGTCCGTTCGCACTGTGTTCTGTTGGCCACCAGATCTTAAAAACTACTGAGGCTAAAGGGCTGCAATTCGGAATATTTGATGACTGGAGGGTGGTTGATCAACATACCGATTTGCAGCTCTCTAGCCGCAGTAGTTTTTAAGTTCTGACGGCGGACAGAAAAGTGCCAACCGAAAAAAGGTTAAGGTTAGCCTTAGATCGTGCGTCTGGCAACTATTTCGGCCAGGGCACCACCAGACGTGGTTAAAGTTTCATGGTCCGCAGCTCATACCGCATTATACGGAGACCACCGAAAGATAGATCTATTTTCGGAGCCCTTGATTAGACGGTGTACAGAAGCCACGCTTGTGCCGAAGAAACTTAGTTGCGTTTTTTACTTTTTTTTATAAGAGATGTGCTTACACGTTTTGCAATTGCAGTTGAATGAAAGTACTTTTTTATATGGTCATTTTGTAGGGTAGCTTCCCTATAGATACCCAATGATAATAATAGGCGAAATTTAAGAAACCAACCGACGAGAGAGAGAGAGAGAGAGAGAGATAGAGAGCCAGCAACGGACGGACACAGGAGGACGATCTTTGATCCTGGATAACAGCCACTCTCAAATACCCGCACCCAAGAGGCCCAGAGACCGAGAGCGTCACCAATCCGTGACTAACCAAGTGTAGCTTAATAACCGACTTGTCAACCGTACACCCGGACCTACTTCCTTTTCAATAACACGTTTGTGAAAACTCACTTTCAGAGTCATCACACTCCATCGTTATACTGATATCACAACGTATTTATTGAGCTTAGTTTCCCGTCATGAACAGATAAACAGGTGAAATATCATTAGCTCTGAACGTAGGTATTTAATGACAGTAAGAATTATGGCAGAGAGAGAGAGAGAGAGAGAGAGAGAGAGAGAGAGAAGAGAGAGAGAGAGAGAGAGAGGGGGGGGGGGGGGGGTGTTAGAGGTGTGCTAGTTGGAATTCAAGGTTTTAAGAAAGCAACACGATGAAAGCAAAGGCTCGAAGTCGTAATTATAAAAAGAAAGAAATCGAGTCTCACATGAAACTGAAACACAGACATGTCTCACTTTAAAGCAGAAAATGGAATAAATAACCAGATTTAAAAATAGAAAAAAAGGCATCAGTATAAAGCGAAAATACATTTTCCAGATAAATATAATTTATCTAAGAAACCGAATATGAACACATATGATCTAAAAGGTGCAGTTAGAAATCTTTTCATCTCAAAACAAACACGCACACACACACACACACACACAAACACACAGACATGCTCCCAGGCTCAGACATTCTCGGTTGAAAGTGAGAAGACCGGAGAGGCGAGAAGGGTAGGGTCATTGATCACGGAAGTTATTGTCTTCGATCGAGGACAGGTCAGATGAACACCCCAGTGTTGGAGGAAATACTGCAGAGAGGAACAAATTAGGGTAACACTTGCAATTTGTTATTGGTGGTAAGGGGTTACATTACATGGCCATAAAAGATAATGATATAGATATGTTGGAGAAGAAGAACTGGATTAGGTAGGAACTGACGTATATGAGACTGCGAGCAACAGGACGCACAAATTGAGGCATAAATACTTACATACTCGCATCTATCTATCTATTTATCCACCTATTTACTATATATATATAGATATATATATATATATATATATATATATATATATATATATATATATATATATATATATATATATTCTATATATATATATATATATATATATATATATATATATATATATATATATATATATATATATATATATATGTGTGTGTGTGTGTGTGTGTTGTGTGTGTGTGTACGCGCGCGCGTGTTTCATGGGTGCAAGGTGGGTGTGTACTTGCCTGCTACATAAGGGCTCTTGCAATATCCAATAGTTTCGCAGATGGAAGATATGCGACCTGGGATTCTGATAATTCAGCACTAGTCGTTCAGTCACCTTCCGGATTCCGCAGGGGTCAGCAACCCGTGTTCGGGAGGAACTTTCCGTCACTGTTTTGGATCGAAGCTTCGAGAGTATTTTGCCCGGTTTTAATCGGATTTGTAGGTGTGTCAAAGGAAGTGTGCATTGTGAAATTCTCTAAGTGCAAAGGGCTATTATGAAGAACGGTTGCACATTTGTTGGTGAAGAACCAAAGCAGAAAGACGTGCTGGAACGCGTGGGGATTGGAACGCCCTTTTTGGTGTAAAGGTAAGTGACCTCAGAAAATAACCAACTATTCGAGGTGTTTCACTTCTAGGTTTTAACTCGTGGTGTTTGTCTTGATTTCTTTTCAGTCTATGGGAAATGTATTGAATGAATTCTGTTTATAATTGGGTGTTGGTTCGGTTCATTATAGATGCCCTGAAGGAATCTAAATTCATAGGATGGCCATATTCTTCAGTGTTGACGAACAGCACTAAATGGTGGTTTGCTTTTCGTCAACACTCTGAAGAATATGACCTTTCTATAAATTTGGATTCGTTTTCAGTCCTTACTGGCAGAACCAACGAAATGGAATCTCTATATAACCTAAATGATAAGCCCTCTCTTTTTAATAATGAAAGTTCTGTTGAATTGCTGTGTTTTTAGACTTTTATCTCCTCTCTTTGACAATAAACATTGATTGTTTTTCTATATTTTAAGATTTTCCTGAAGGTTTAGGTTATTGTAATTTGTAATTGTAAATTTTCATTTCGCTCTATTATACCATTGTTTTTTTATTAAACATATCCCATCAAAACTTCATTGACTTTAAAATGAAACTTATATTCCATTATTAGATTGCCCGATAACACGGAGGAATGCAAATCTCCGAAAACTAGTCGCAGCTAATAAAGATTGCCCTTCATTCAAGCTCTGTTTTTAAATATATATATATATATATATATATATATAATATATATATATATATATATATATATATATATATATATATATATATATATTGCATAACAAACATTGCAGTAGGCTCAGTGCTTCGTACGTGACGTATATAAGATTTTACTTCTGCTAAAGTTCTTCGCGAAGAATAATTAATGGAACTGGAAATTCTAATTACATTGTTTAATCCATGACCTTTCCACTGACGCATTTAAAATGGTCTTATTTTCCTTTGACGTTACAAGGGGGCGTTCCAAAAATAGAAGCAATAAGGTCATGATACTTATAACATTGTGTTTTGGTGTTATAAAAACAAAGGAAATCTGTATTATCAATTTAATGACTTTTATATATGAAGAAATTTCTGTCTCCTTAATATATCCAAGTCTTCGAAATTGTATCGACGTCATTTTAACTCTTGTAATATTCCACAACATTTACTTTCCTTCATCCTTTCTTGGATGTTTTCTGATCATCAATATTAAATAACTTCCCTCGTGAATAGTTCAAGTGAGCTTCTATTCTTCTCAATCTTTGTCCAAATTCGATCTCCCTCTCATAAACGCATTCACTAGCAAAAGATTCATAGGACACTATTGTTGCTTATCTAAGCATGCATTGACCCTGTCGTCTTTCTGTCCTTCATTCTAATCCAACCATTAATATGAAGAAATTTACTGATTACTCCACGTCATACTTTATCAGCTCCTCCAATTTTCCATGAATACAGTTGATCAAAGCACTCACAGAGATGGCCCTGTTTTCCCCCATTAGGTCTTCAGTTCCTAGTTTTACTTAGCAAATCAAAACTTCACATGTAACTTAGCAAACTGCTAAATAAGTGTATCATCGTCAATATTATCAAATCTTTTGGTATGGTAGTTTTTGTTCTCATGATTCATTGCCTAATCCCGCTAGTAATTTCATCAACAACTTCTCATTCTTTTCAAACATTCAGATTTTGATTTACCATCGTACATATTGAATAATAATTTTTACAGCCGTTCACAAACTGCCATTGCCCCTTTCAAATCTTGCAGCATTTAATTTTGATGTCTTCTATTATAGTCAGCAATATTTCAAAATAATCCCTCATTTTGAAATTGACTACACTAGATTAATCAGGCATTTATCTTCCTTTATGAAATTTTATATTATAATAATATCCATTTACTGAATACCCTTCCCTTCTACTTTTAATAGCCTTCAGAATATAACATTTCCTCCACAAAGATCTCAAATTAATCCCCAATATTTCTCCAGTGCCCACCTGTTACACTTCTCCCTCATTTCATTAGTCTTTTTCTTTCTCACCTCTGAAAGACTGGCATATTCCTAAAGACTGCAGCGTACAAAAGAATTCCTCGATATGTTCATAGTCTCCCTTTGTGAAATAAAACTCCAATCAATTTCTGCTAGTTAATATTATAATACTTTTTTCTACTTATTATTCATCTTAATAGGACTAGTTTAAAAGAAGGTCTACTCCCGAGATATGCGAACGTCAGGCTGCACGACCCCATAGCTAGAGAAGAATAAGGGACCAGGACCTTCATGAGTCCTTCTTGCAGAGGCAACTTCGGACAGAAGACTGCCCAGATGGAAAGGCCCTGCGCAAGGAGCATCACTGCCTGGAGAGGTTCGTGGGTAAGTTCGTTCCGAAGCTGTCCGGCCTGATCCCGTTAACGAACAGGACTACCGATCAAGACACCAATACCGTACGAGACAACAACGCCAGGAGGACCAACGGGAGCACCCCAATTTCATGGAGATCAACGCCCGTCTCACCCAGGCGGAAGACAGGCGGAACCGAGTCAGGGGCGTGACCCGCAAGCTGTGACCTCAACACAGAGAAGATACGTACCCAAGAGAAGACCCAGAGGTATATAAACCTCACCCACTATAGAACCGGCCCCCAAGCAAGACAAACCTACTCAACCTTGGCCTCAACTCACTTCATGGCTAAACTCAGGAAGCATGAAAAAACATGGAGACAGAACTGCTCCTTGATTCCATACAGCAGTTAGAGGCCAAGAGATCCTTAAGACCAGCGACGCCCTTCAACCTCTAGCCTATTTTCCAGTATACCAAGTCATTTAAGAAACCAATATATTCAGTCAACATCTTTCCGAAACCTAGTCAAGATATGTCTTTAGTGCCATTGATTAATTTTCTCCAAATATTTTGACTTACACCTATATCTATGGTCACGAGGTACTTCATTGGCCAGAATCTTATATTTTCCTTTTAATGTTCTAAATGAATCTACGATATTGTTATGGATATGTCCTTCAAAATTTTAGTCTGATGGTATAGTTATTAAGATAGGAGGAAGAAACGGTACCTTTTAGATGTGGCCATTCAACTTTTTCAAGATGCTAAAACCCTCTACTCTTTAATTAATCCAAAACCCCTACTAACGTCAGTCATGGTTTGCATAAAATTTATTGTAATATAGGCCTATAGGACTCAAAAGATTTATGATACGTTAAAAGCCTCAGTGTTTACATTTAAGCCAAAATAATATCTGCTATGAATGATGGTAATTGCTCGAAACAGCAGATACAGTTAAAAACTAATTATCGATAACCAAGTTTATATTGTTATGTTCTTATATCAAACAACTGAATTACTTGTAAAACTTTGCAAAGAACATCATAAAATCGTTCTGATAAACATTCTATTTCCGAAATTACTGAAATTCACTGATTATCTGCGATCCAGAAGATATTCTCAGACCTAATAACGTGAGTTTTGCTCTGTGTATTTATCATTCCAATGAACGCAATAAAAACAGTCTTTAGCTGTCCAAAGCTTGAAAGCTTCTTGTCGATAGAAAATGTAGGCAAACTGAAATCTTAAGTGCTCAGATGCGTAGGAATAAACAATATAGTAAGATTCACAAAGGACTACATCTGTTCTCCTACATCCAAAATTTAGTTCTTTTGCTTTTTATTTATTCAAACTTCAATTTCCCACCTCTAACGATGCAGGGCTATCGCGTAGTTCTAGATCAATCAAGTCCA
>NC_061092.1:69262504-69272504 GCF_015104395.2 Macrobrachium nipponense
CCCACCTGGTATGCCCATGAGGCCTCCTGGCCTGACACGAACCACGGCCGAAATCTTGTGGTTGATATCCGCAAAATATGTTATCATTTTGGGCTCTCTTTTATATTTTTAGTTTTGTAAATATGCTATTGTAAATAGACATTGTAATCTTTTTTCTCTTTATATATGACTGTTAAGTAGATTGTAAAAATATTGTTTTGTAGCTGCAGTAGATTATAACATTTCATATTTTCTATGTTATGCCTAAAGCTCCGACCCTAAGATGTTTCATCCCTTTAACCTCTGGGACCAATCACTGCTTAGGTCTCCCTTTCCATCCTCAGGTAGATACAGAATTATTGTAAATTCAAATTGTAAACTTGCAGTCACTTGAAAATACCACAGAGCGGAGAAACAGCTGTCATGACAGAAGACAATAAATTTCCATGAAAATTGTCCAAGAGAAAAACTATACCCTAAAGAGATATATCTATATATATATATATATATATATATATATATATATATATATATATATATATATATATATATATATATATAATATATATATATATATATATATACGTATATATATATATATATATATATATATATATATATATATATATATATATATATATATATACTATATACGTATATATATATATATATATATATATATATATATATATATATATATATATATATATATATATATATATATATATATATATATACTATATATATATATATATATATATATATATATATATATATATATATATATATATATATATATATATATATATATATATATAGTATATATATATATATATATATATATATATATATATATATATATATATATATATATATATATATATATATATATATATATATATATATGTGTGTGTGTGTGTGTGTGTGTGTGTGTGTGTGTGATTGAGAGCCTTCCTGAATTCAATGTGAAAGTTTATATGGAACTTCAGGTGTTAGCAATGGAGGCAACTTACGAGTTACTTTCCCTTGACGCACTAATACCAATTTCGTGTAGATTTTTATCAATAACCTCTATTTTTTAAGTTCAAATTCACTGAAATGCAGAAAAAGAGTGCCTTCATCCGGAGAAAGAATATATCTTTTTTTTTTTTTTTACGCGTTTGTTACATGTCTGGGCGTTGTGGCGTGGTGTCTTTGTAATTTATCCAGAGGAGGCTCGTTTCACTAGAGAACCGGAGGAAAGTTTTCGGTCGTCTGTTTCTTTCCTCACTCACACTCCATCGGGATCCCTGACTCTTAAAAGAATTGTCATGTTTTGTTTCACTTTCTCCTTTGTCCTTTTTCTGAGGCTAAATAAAAGTAAGTTCTTTTTGTTTCGCTTTCTGCTTTCTCCATTTAGTAAGACTAAATAAAGCAAAGCTTTTGTTGTTTCGCTTTCCATTTGTCCATTTTAATTAGAGTAAATAAAGTAGTCTTTCCGTTTTTATTAATTTTTCCCCTCATTGATTAAGAAAAGTTACAAAAGTCTCTGACAAGTACATGTTTAGATATGCCTGAAATACAATCACTAAGATAACTGCAATAATGTCATTAGTAGTCCACGCAAACTATATTTGTGTCAATGAGGAAAATGATGAAGGTTTCTCATTTATCAAGTGATTCGTGATATTCTACACATGAAAGGGTATACTTTGCTAAACATATATTTCAATGATGTTATGAAGAACATTGCACAAGGCTGCAGTCATTACCATAACTAACACCATATTCGCGAAATACAATTTTGAAAGATTCACCTTTTCGAGTGAAGATTTTTTTTTATAAAAAATCTGAAAATATTCTCATCAGATGGATTTTAACGAATTGAAACAGAATTCCAAGAAATGTCATTCCGAGCCTACCGTACATGAACTTTCACAGCTGCGCTGGTTAGCATTTCATTGAACATGAATTCTTGATATAGCTAAAATAAAATAAAATAAAATAAATAAATAAATAACATAAATAAATAAGGAAGTCTGTTCCCTTTAGGTAAGCTTCCTTAAAACAGAATGCGTCTGAATAACAAAAGAAAAAAGATGACGACACTAGAAGCGTTAGGTTTGAACGGAAGAAAAAGAATATTACACGAAAAGGAACCAATAAGCACCTTTACTATAATGAAAAATAAACAACACTCCAGATAAATGAAAGAAGAAAAAGATACACGTTTTGTCTCCCCTATGATTTCTACGTAGCTTACAAGTAATCTAATTTGATATTCTCTGGGAAATAGTAAAAAAAGAATTGCTTCTCTGTTTCCAAGAGATGTTTGTCTTGTTAGCATTTTGGAATAAGAACTTGGAAATAGCTGAGAACTTAACATTCTACCCTATATATTCGAATTATTCCAATCTTCTTTTTCTCAATAACTTCATGTTCCACTCTTATGAATATTTTTCAGTGTTGTAAAAATTTTCCAGGATTAGGTAGAGTAGTCCATCTCTTGCATAATAATCGGGGGAAGATGAGGAGAAAGAGAATTATTATGGACTTGGGAAAATTATTCATTAATTCTGACGTAAGGATTGCTGGTCTTTATGAAATTGGTCGAAAGGATCAATGGATGTCATCCTACTTTACGAAGAAGGGGGGGAATTCGACGGATTGGAGAAGCGAGGAAGAAGGAAAAGAGAAACCTGATATGGAAGAAAATAGAAGATTATGTGAAGGGAAGGCAAAGGAGGTAAGAAAACAGAAATTGGAATAGATAATAGAGGTGGATCAAAATGAAGAAAAAAAGAGAAGGAAAATGGTAAATGGTATTATCACTGAAATTATTGTAGAAAAATTTGCGTTACATAATCAAGTGATGATCGTTTTCTTTCTGCCTTATTGCCTTTATAGTGTATTATATTCAGGTAAATTCTCTGAATATTTATTCTATAATAATTCTTGTCTGTGAAAGTCATTATTTACACTTGGTATGAGCATTGTCTTTAACTCAAGCATTTTCTTCATGGTGTCACAAGATTATTCACCTATGATAACATATAACTTGTGATCACAGCTTAAAACTTCGGCAACATGAGGGATAAGAAATCTGTATAAGAAAAACTATATTACTTATCATAAAAGGAGATTTTGAAATGGCTAAAGGTAGAGATCAATGATCCTGAGAGACTAGAATCATGTAATGTAATGGAACTTTTACCTTGACACTGACACAGGAGAAGGTGGTAGGAACTAACGCCAGTATTGTCTGGACTCAGTAAACTTGATGAATTCTCTGCATTCATCTCCGGTCGATATTTGTTTCGTCGTCATTGGGCGGAGGATTTCACTTCTCCTACAATTCTTTGCTTCCGGATATTGAATGACCGAGTTGATGCATAAGTCTAGTAGAATTGATTGAAACTTGGACAGACAACAATGAAATATGAGGCTTATAACAGCGAGTTGTGCCTGCATGTTTCCAGCCTTAACCTCTGTCTTTACACACTTCATAAGAAAACAGGTAAAAAAAAAATGCGCGTATAATGTTGTATCAACTTCAGCCACGGCCCAGGAACTCTCAGTCGCGGCCCATGTAACTTTCTGACCATGCCTGTGGTGGGCATATGTTGTTGGCATCTATATCGTTGTGCCGGACGCACGGTCATGGCTAAATTTAACCTTAAATAAAATCAAATCTACTCAAGCTAGAGGGCTGTAATTTGGTTCGTATGATGGTTAGAAAGTGGATGGTCAACACACCAATTTGCAGCTCTCTAGCCTCAGTTGCTTTTAAGATCTGTGGCGGACTTAACAAATAGCAGCTCAATAGTTTTCTTTTACAGGAAAATAGAAGCTGAGAGGAGGTACCTTATTTTATATTTGCTCTTTGATGCAGATTACTTATTCTTCTTACAAAATCAACATTAAATTTCTTTTCTGCTAATAGATTGTACGATTTATTCATTAATAAGTCATTATGAAAATGTATATTTCAGAAGACATCTTGCTAACTTGAACAGAAAAAAGAAATTTCATAAGCAATGCACCGTAAAAGGCTGAATAATTCCAACAAAGCAAGAGCTAAATTCCCTTTTCAGATGGAATAATCTCATAAAACCCCTTCACTATTTCTAAGGCTATTTTCTGGCACTTTTGATGTACATCAATAAAAATTTCAACATTCTCCTTGTTATTGATTACTTTTGGATTACACGTGACTTCCGTTATAAATGTAATGTTATAAAAGTAATCTCATCTCTTTTCTTGCTAGAAATAAAAGAGGTCTTTCCTTCTTCTCCATATTATGAAATGAAACTGAATCATTCAGAAATAAAACGGAACTAATCTGAATAGGAAAATGTTTTACCCGATTCACCATATAATCGAGATCCAATATTTACTCGTGATTTCAACACCAAATTGATCAGTTTACATCTCCTGCCCAACAGACTCTCTCTCTCTCTCTCTCTCTCTCTCTCTCTCTCTCTCTCTCTCTCTTGGCATTCCTCGCTCACTCTAACAGAGATATTTGGTGCCAACGGTTCCACTATATTAGCATGGACATCCCTGGAAAAGGACTGTCTTTATATTACTTTTCTAGGGATGAGTACGTGCGGGTGGGGAGGAAGTCCGGCATTGCTAATTCGAGACACGGGATTATAGCAGCAACTATGAGAATATATCCGATACTCTCTTCATCTCTGAAGTTTAGGTATTTTACGGTTTTGCTTTCTTCTGGGTATATCCTAGAGAAGCAACTTGACGTTATTTGCCATCATGGTACTGAGGAGCTTCACGTTATTCTTTAGAGTATTATGAACATTTTTGTGATAACAAAACACGGATAAAATACTTGATCCAGTAACCACATTGGAATTATTATCAGTCATGAAAATTGAGGCTTGAAGACCCGAGAACTAATGCAAGAATATGTGAGGATTAAGATTTCACGTTGTGTATATTCTGCTTCCCTCACTCTAATTTGATAATAAGTGACGCATTACCTAGAAAATACTTAGTCTACAAAATCATGGTCTCCCGATGATTGCATGTACACCTCCTTTGTTTACCAGCTGTATTTTAGGTATTATTCCCCCGTTCCTTCCCTTGACTGATTTTCACAGCCCAAATGAATTTAACAGTAACCATAACGATTCCCCCTTAATCGGAGAGAGCAGGCATTTCTGAAAAATGCTGTAGCAATTTCCACGATTTCATTTGCATTCTGTCGAATTCAAAGCGATCTATTGTCTCATCAACGTGATAGATATATTGTTCAGTGTTTTATGATATATCGGAAAACATAACGCTTATTGCGAGTAAGTGAGGGCCGAAGACGAAGAAAATGAAGAACGGATTAACTTCTAAAAATATCTAATGCTAAAGGGTTTCCTTTTTTCAAGTTCTCTAGAAGTTTATTCCCTTCTATGAAAATCTGTTGAAACTTCTGCATTTTTCATTGATGGACTCTCAAGCAATGACGGTAAATTTTAACAACTTTGGCCTTTCTTGATGATTAGTGGTTGGCTCATTTATGTTGTTTTATAAATATAAAAAAACTGCTGACAGTCTCCACTTTGAATGAAAAGCTTGAATCCCCGAAAAGAATCTCCATTTTGATAACCTAATTAATGTGTATAAAGTTTAGAATGTATAATGTATGATTCTGCAATTAAATAATGAGAAAATCATTATAAATCAATTAGACAGTAATCCAACCGTGGCATATAAATTCCAGGATGATAGAGCAACATAAGTATGGTACTTTTACACAACAATTAATTATTGCGAAATACAGAGATAAATTATTTTCAAGTTGTAATTATTATGAATATAGTCAGACTTCCAATTTTGGCACTGGAGTTTCCAATGGAAATATAAAAAGTACTTAACATAAAAAATAAAACACAAGAGAATACCGTTCTCTCACTAACAACTTTGAATTTGTGTGTGTGTGTGTGTGTGTGCATGTGTGTGTCTTTTAATTCTTTATGAAACTAATTTTGATCGGTAGAATATTAAAAATTTCAAGAAGTGTTTGAGCATTTTTCTATATATATTTTTTTATAAATGATAGTGTTATGGAACTATCCATTTATGGTCTACGATAAGAGAAAAGCAAGAACTGTCCCCTACCTAAAATAAAAAATTATCAAAGATTTTAGAATGAGGGATGATATATTGAAGGAAGAATTTAGCTTGATGTATGATACCAATGGAATATTATTGGGTCTTTCTCCTCTAGATCGAGACGGTACAAGGGTTTTCGAACCCTGAGAATGAGCCCAGGACAGGGTTCGAAAGCTCTGAATATTTTTGCGAACCTGATATACAGGAATGGTATTTGTATAAGAATAAATGGATTCTAACAGTTCCTTCAATATCCTGAGTTGATTCGTCTCACCAGGCTCCATCGAGTCTTCCGTTTTCTTTGATGTCAACAATATATGAGAAAAAGCTGCTGTGTGACTAAAATTCTCCTTTCTGGTTTTTTTTTAGCTATAATGGAATATTTTCGAAACCTTTTCCTTAAATAAAACTCTTTGGATGACATACTAGATTCCTTCAAGACATTTAACTTTTTTAAATACTGAATCAGCCGTTGTGTATGTCAAGAATGCATATTAGTAATAGTTTAGCAATATCCGCGAACTTTTTTTACACCCCCCTTCCCCTCTCTCTCTCTCTCAATTCCTCCTTTACGTAAAGCATAGGCATTGCTTAAAGTGCATATCATTGAAAAGAAGGCTTGTATCGCTTGCTGGAAGGTATTTTTTGTCAAAGTTGTGGTATGTGGATAATGCATACAAAGGAATAAATGGCTAAAAATAGTTTAACTTCTTTTATTGAGAGAAGAAACGTAAATAATTACATGAAAAGTAAAGAAAAATGTCTTATTTTCCATCGCTTAAGCAAAAACAAATATATTCCTCCATTCTATATTCGCACATACTGTGGAGAATGCATCACAGTGAAATACTTCCAGTACTTCATGAATAACGCATATCATCTCCATCCACATTATGCAATTAACTTGCACTTTTTAATTAACAGCCAATCAGCGATTGTACGAGTTACTAAAGCTATCGAGCAAACTCATTGTCACTCGTGCAATCACGAGTTTCACATAGAACAGTGGTAAGCTAAAATTTGCGAGTTTATGTCATGGAATACAGACGCTTTCATTTTTATTATTAAAGGTCAGTTCATAAGCGTACGCAAGCACCCATACATACACACACACACACACACACACACACACACACACACACACACACACACACATATATATATATATAGATATATATATATATATATAGAGATCTATATATATATATAGTATATATATATATATATATATATATATATATATATATATATATATATATATATATATATATATATATATATATATTGTTACGAAGTGCCAACCCTCATAACACGTATAAACGACTGAATACTCTAAAGGCAACCGTGATCCCTTAACACTTACCAGTATTGCAGAAAATTAGACTAAGTTCATCAAAACAGGTGTGAGGTAATCTTGTAAGTAATTAATTAATCAAAGGGCATCACTCCATCAACAACTTTATAAATCTAAGTATTTCCCTGATTTCAGAAGTCGAAGTACTTCCCTGGTTCTAAGTCACTTCAAGTAAATTGAAGGACAGCAAATCTAATTACCACTCTATGTTTCTACCTATCATCATTATAATCAAATGCAAAATATACTGTATAAAAAATAAAAAACACCTTATAAAATTTTAAATACAAAAATTTATTATTAAATTCAAAATTTATAAGTGAAATTCACAATATCAGGGAAAATTACTGTTACTTGAAAAAAAAGTAAAGTTTAACTAATTCTTGAATCAAATTAAATAAAATTAAATCAAAATTAATTTATCACAAAATTCAAGAAAATTAATTCAATTTAAATTCAAAGTGTTAGGCAATAATTGAAAATTTGAAGTTAATTCACAAGTGCTAAACAACAACAAAACTTGAAAAGAATTCTAAGTAAATGC
The DNA here is from genome assembly GCF_015104395.2 of Macrobrachium nipponense. Taxonomy (NCBI): domain Eukaryota; kingdom Metazoa; phylum Arthropoda; class Malacostraca; order Decapoda; family Palaemonidae; genus Macrobrachium; species Macrobrachium nipponense. The sequence continues at coordinate 69,270,487 of NC_061092.1, forward strand.
AAATTAATTCACAAATGTTAAATTTAATTAAATGTGTAATGATTAAGCAATGAAAATAACTAAGTCAATTAAATTGAGAATGCAAACGAAAATATAAAATAAAAAGACACACTTCAACAAGAAAATGAAAAAGTGCACAACAGTGGAACAAACATAAACACAAAAAAATCAGCAATGTATAAAAGTGTAAATCTTTTTCACTCAAAACATTGTAACCATCAGTTTTTACCAAACCTTCATAACCACCTGTTATTAGTTATTAGTTAACCAAACCATCATAACCATTAAATATTAGTTAATCACTGTTCCTAACAATTATTAGTTATTAGTTAATCACTGTTCCTAACAATTATTAGTTATTAGTTAATCACTGTTCCTAACAATGATTAATTATTAGTTAATCACTGTTCCTAACAATTATTAGTTATTAGTTAATCACTGTTGCTAACAATTATTAGTTATTAGTTGCAACTAATAAAAATATAACACACTCTACCTTTTTGGTATACCAATTTCTTTCTTTCTTTGCTGCAGGCTTGATTCACACTCACAAAAACCAGGTGCCGTTACGAAACAACGTTTGTTCAGATTCCACAAAAAAATTGAATAATACTAAATAAACTCTAAGAAATATCAAATATGAAATTCTCACAAGTTACGAGTGACCAATTTACGTTACGTTCCTTTAAGATCAAAAGTGCTATGCGAGTGGAGAGAGAGAGAGAGAGAGAGAAGAGAGAGAGAGAAAAGCGAGAGAGCGAGATGTTAATGCCTCGAGGTTCTAAGATATAATGAATTCTTCTTCCCTTGCGAAAACTGGACTGAGGAGATGACACAAAACGTCTGAGACAAAAATTCTAGAAGCTCCGAAATCTTATGCAATTTCACATACAAAATGTGCAATATCCACGTGGCTTTGATCAAAGACATACACGTACAAGACAAGTCTGCTCAACAGACACGTACCCGACTGAAACAGAGGTTGAGCGATAATTAAGATTGACATGTTTTGATAACAGCGCAAGACTCGAGCTCGCTTAATCTCGGGGAGATGAAAAGTTACTGAAACAATTATAGCTTTGAACGGGCAAAGAAAATCTCTCTCTTTTTACGTTCTACATTATAATATATATATTCTTTTACATTACATTTTTAATGCGAAATCTGAACACACATTTTAAAACATCCTATTCTAAGCTATCTAGGAATCTGAAAAAATGTTACACAATTCTACATGACATTTCAAAGAGGGGAAACATGCATTTTGAAAGTAGCAAAATGAGAATAATTATATATATATATATATATATATATATATATATATATATATACATATATATATATATATATATATATATATATATATATATATATATATATACATTTGGTCCTGTTTATATGTGTAAGCCCTACGAACACCAATAGCTAGATAGACATCCCATCAGTCAAATTGATACCCAAGTAGAAAATCCAGCAACAAATGAGGGCAATAATAAGATATTCATCATCCGACCAGCCAAATAAATCTTAAAAGTTTATCGGACCTGTAGTAATCTTGTCTAGGGCAACGGTAGTGATAATGAACGTTGTAATACTAGTATTGATTGTAGGAGCTTCTCCCTTGTCAGGTTTGACGCTGTCGTCTGATGACGTCTCCAAGGATCGTGGAGACACAGAAGGTCATGTGTACATACAAATTCAAGGGTATGCTGAATTAAATATGAACATTTGATTGAAATTATCTTTGGAAAATGAAATTCATAAAAAAAGTTATAATTACATAACATTCTTGCATATTTTGGGTGGGTAAAATAAGAGAGAGAGAGAGAGAGAGAGAGAGAGAAGAGAGAGAGAGAGAGAGACTAATAATAATTTTGAGAATGAGTAGACTGCGTGTAGGGTCAGCGCTCTTACTTAAAATCTTGAATTATAATAAAACCTCTGGGGAAAATGAAGGTATAGTGCAGAAAGCAAGTCGTCATAAAGCGACCATTGGGTGCTGGAATGAGAGCTTAATT
>NC_061092.1:69277504-69285004 GCF_015104395.2 Macrobrachium nipponense
GACCTGTGCAGCAATGCAACCGATCATGAAAATTAGGTGTCCACAGTTAGAAAGGCTGACGACTTGAGTTTCAGAAGCAGTACTTTCAAAAATTCATCTTTACTATAGTTAAATTTCTATTACATAAGTTACAGGATCAATAATAATAGAGGAGTAATAGATAAAAGAAACTGATACCTAGTAGATAATAAATAACAAGTAAAAAATGTGTGGAGGTTTCTTCGATGCAATCGAGTTTTCGATACATCGTATAATCAAGTAGCTGAAAATAGATCTACCTTTCGGTGATCTCGGTATAATGCTGTATGAACCGCGGCCCGTGAAACGTTACCCACAGATCGGTGGCGGTCTGGCCTAGATCGGTGCCAGACACATGATTATGACTAACTTTAACCTTAATAGAATAAAAACCACTGAGGCTAGAGGGCTGCAATTAGGTATGTTTGATGATTCTAGGGTGGATGATCAACTAACCAATTTGCAGCTCTCTAACCTGTGACAGACAAAGCCGGTGCAATAGTTTTCTTTGTATATAACTTCTTGCTTTGAATCTTCACATAGACATAAGAAGCTTCAGTAAAGCAACAATCAGAATCATTCCATTTTTAAATCAATGTAGGGGATATTTGGTCCTTTGATAAGATGGCTCAAATGAATTTTTCGAAATTTTATTCATCACCATAAAATGGTGAATTCGTTGAAAGCTAATTTCACTCATGAATGTAAGAGAATGTCTTTCTTTGTAAACATGACCACAACTTGTAGGAGACATTTAAGAAAGTTTATGAAAGATCTGTCATTCTTGAAGGGTAGTGCCATTAGTGCACCTCATGCGGTGTACTGTAAGCATTACTTAAAGCTCTTTAAAGTGTGCCGTCTGCCCTTAGCTGCACCCCTTTCGTTCCTTTTACGTTACCTTCTTTCATATTCTCTTTCTTCCATCTTACTTTCCACCCTCTCCTAACAGGTGATTCATAGAGGCTTTCCTCCTGTTACACCTTTCAAACTTTATACTGTCAATTTCCGTATCAACGCTGAATGACCTCACAGATCCTGAATGTCCTCGAAGGTCCACTGCTTGGCCTTTGGCCTAAATTCTATACCCAATGAAGCTCACTTAAAAGACTTCTCATCAATAGAATACAAACATGTTTCATTGAAACAAATGATTTTGAAACACCCATGGCGCTACCTGCATTATAGTGAGACGAGTACATGTGTAAGGGTTACATTAAAAAAAGAATATATTTCCACATTCTGTAGAGTAATGTACAAGATAAACTAGGCCAGAGACCAAGGAGGTCGGGCGGAAGTTTGACGAAGCTTTAACGAAGCTTTGGCGTCGCATCTTGGTGTGTAAACACCTGGGGTCAGCAATGTTATGCTGACGTAAATATCAACATGCCTTCTCTGGGAGAATTATGTTGAGTCCCATGAGAAGTCCTGCCTACGTGACTGACCCAGTTACGTATTGTTAATTCATCTGTCTGTATCTTGAGCAGTGTTTGCTTTCCTATGATTTTATTAAACGAAATATATTCAGACTTCACCTTCTACTCTTTGCTTAAGGACCCATAAAATCCTTCTTTGCATCCCTCCATGATGTAAGATAGAAGAGTATATCTTATATTTGTACTCTGTGTTTCAACGACTCAACCTCTACATCAGAAAGAAGCAATTCAATGAAACTTAAAGAATATTATCACAGTCGATGAGACTGAGTCAAGAATGAAGGGTAATTTACCAACTGACATCTGCTATGCAAATCAAAAGAACAACCTAGTGCCTCGTTTGTAAATATATTTTGGTGGCACTAATATTTTGGTGGCAGCACAGCAAGAAGAGACTGATAATAAGAAGACTAACACAGTGGCAGATTACAAAGACCTACGAATGGCATCAAAATAGTTAAACTTCACTTCAACACTAGGAAGCATGAGGTAAACATTATCAAACATCAGAAATCTTCTACAATGTTATGCCAAGAATCTACAATCAACATCGTGTCTTGGGTGACGATGCTGATGACTTCGTCGTCGTATGTTGAACGTCATAGGCAGCGTCTTCGCAGAGGAATCATCAACAGACCATGAAAACAGGAAAACAGTCGTTATACTAACAAAAACAACGCACGACTAAGCGAACTGGGTCGCACGAAGGCGCAGCCGGAAGAAGCGAAGCCAATGATGTCATGAAAACACCGCAGACTTTCACTTAAATATCAGCTAAGTACAACTTTTTTGTTCATTCGGTGTGTAACTTTGAGTGTTCCTCTTGCGCAGTCGAGTGATCGGTGTTCCTGGGTGAGTTATGAGACACCCTTAATCTTACTTTCTTGCAGGAATCTATCTTCATCTTTGGTTATTCGTCCCTGCATGCTTTTTATCTTTGTTTTTGCCTACCTTTTTTTTTTTCAGAAGTTCTCCTGAAATATCTTTACCATATTATCTGTGTTTAATCTTATCATTTTGGGCGACACTATTATTATCTGTGACACATTTTTTTTTTCATTGCATATGCGTTTACGCAGTGGACGTGTGTATTCATACAGATATTTTGATAGGGTCACTAGGAACCTTAGTGATAAAAAAAAAACAAAAAGTAAAGATGTCCAATCCAGTACTGAGTACCCCTGCAATCCGCAACCCCACACCCAATAACCCAGTGGTAACATTGGTTAGCGCCAGGTCAGCAATCGTCCCTTTTCAAGGCCGTGTTACGGGTTTTTGCCCCAAGGCGTGGAATCTTGGATCTCATCTGTGGATGCTCATTTAAAAGCAAAATGCATCACTCTACCGTCCCTACAATTACAGGAAGCTAAAAGCTTCATAGACTTAACAAAAGGGGATGCAGGTTCGTACCTGAGGGGCATCTCATTCGAAGAGGCGGATACATGGTATGAATTTAAAATCAGATTACGTGCCATATATGGCAGTGTGGAGGCCTTGGATGCGGTTTTAGCTTTGAGGAATATCTTAATTTAATCTCCATACTCAACTTAACGTGGTGGATAGGGGCGGCACTAAATGCAGACCGGTTGAACGAATATCTGGATACCATAAATAAATCTACTTGGGTTACGGGGAAAGACATTGCTATAAAAGTTATTATTAGGCTCACATACTTAACTTTCCTGACAGCTATGTTGCCAGAAGCCTTGTACGATGTTTTGATGAGGAGCTATTGCCCAACAGCACGGAACTAGACATATATAAACAAATTAAGAAATATATGTCTAAGTGTGCAGATTTAGATCCCTTGCTTGTTCAAGTTTTTGCAAAGAATGAAAGTAAACCACAGCAATTACATATATTAGGCTGGAAATTAATAGGTTGATTATCCTTACTCCAATCATCAAACATATCAAATTGCAGCCCTCCAGATTCTGTAGTTTTTATTTTATCTATGGTTAAATTTAGCCATAAACGTGTGTCTGGCTACGATATAGGCCATGCCACCACCGGGCCGTGGTTATAGTTCATGGGTCGCGGCTCATACAGCATTATACCGAGATCAGCGAAAGATCAATCTATTTTTGGTGGCCTTGATTACATGATGTACAGAAAACTCGACTGCGTTGAAGAAACTTTGGCGTATTTTTTACTTGTTACCAAAACAAGACGTGACGGAAAAAGGATTCCTTTCAGTTGGCCTTTGTAGAAGGATATCAATAAAAGACAAATGAATCTTCTGACGAAAGTTCTGGACGTTTTATTCATTCGTGGCTTCATGACTTTCAGTTCTTTCAAAATGTTCCATTATTTTGCTTTTGTTTTTCTTCGCCAAAAGTCTTAGAAAGAAAGATTGACGAAGGCAGTTAATCTGCATCTTTTCCAGCCGGGAAAGATAATTAAACCTTCATAAGTAAATAATTTTTCTGTTATTATTTATAAACAAGTAAAAAGTTGCTTCGGCGCAGTCGAGTTATCTGTCTCGTGGTGGCCTAAGCCACGGGCCACGAAACTCAGCCACGGTCCGGTGATGGCCAAAGTTGTTGTTACTCATAGTGCTGCCAGAAGTACAATCATGGGAAACTTTATCCTTAAATAAAAAAAAAGATACTGAAGCTAGAGGACTGAAATTTGGTATGATCTGAGGGCAGATGGACAAGCAAAGCCAGAACAACAGTTTCCTTTTACAGAAAACTAAACAGCATAGAGTTAATTTTAAGACATTTATTCCAACTTCATGGTTCGCCTTGGGCCCCTGAGAGACTGCATCCTAGAGTAAAGTTGAGTACCTATGCGGGTTATTTCTGTGTGTATATGTGTGTTTGTGTAAAACAGAGAGAGAGAGAGAGAGAGAGAGAGAGAGAGAGAGAGAGAGAGAGAGAGAGAGAGAGAGAGAGAATCCGTTGTAAAAAAAACACCTGACATGATATTATGAAGTAATTTATTGAACACTTAAGTAAGAATTCGCTCGTAACTTACTCACTAACAGTTTGGTCTCAACGTTAATAGGAAAAGGAAAGCTGTAATATCTGGTCTCCAGCCTTATGATACGCGAGAAGAGCGGTCGTTTTTGTAGAACCAGAAACACGGTGAAGAAATTTTAATACATACATTACAAGGTCTGATACTTATAAAATAAGGGGGCGAAATTAGAAATATAAAAGGCTGCAACGTTGTCACGTTTTCACTGGAAGACAGAGCAAAAGGGAGCAAAATAACCACGCTCAGCAAGACGCAGCTTATTTATTTTAAAGTGAATATGAGGACAAGGAAGATACTGAAAAGCACGTTGGTCTAACATGACATCGAATGCAGAATGGACGTCTGCCTACATCATTACTTAAGAAAGAATGAGGTCACATTGCGATGACGTCACTTCTTGCGCTCCTCATTGTGGAACCTGATAATGATTCACATTACTGGGAAAAGGTTCTGATAAATGTGATCATCGAAAGGAAGAATATTCTCAGGACAGGAATCACCTAGTGTGATTGGTTAGGGCCAAAGTTAGTGAGGAGGAGAACAGCCATGGTGGGAGGGCCAAAAAAATATTCCAGAAAGGCACACTTAGGATAGAGAAAGAAAGGAATCAGCAACATGAAATACGACCCAAATAGTAGCGGAAAACAAGGAAATGTAAATAAATTATATAGATATTGAGCACAGGCATGGGTCTTAGCAAGGAGTCTGGCTGATATTCTTTTCTGTAATCCCTCAAAAGCCGTAGTATCATGTGGTTCTTTTAATATCATATATATATTATATATATATATATATATATATATATATATATATATATATATATATAATATATATATATATATATACACACACACACACACACATATATATATATAAATATATATATATATATATATATATTAATATATATATATATATAATATATATAATGTATTTCTGACTAACAACAGGACCAAACACAAAGCAAACAGCATTATTACAAACCCAAAGAAAACAAAGAAAAGAAAAATTCAAAACAAAATCATGATCCCTCACGTGGATAATTTACAAGAGACGTACACGAGATATCCTTGTGGGCAATATTTTGCTATTGTTCTGGAGCACCGTTATAAACATGGGAACAATTTTGCTCTATGTAAACGAAAATGTATTATAAGAATACATTAGTCGTTCATCTTTTGTCACCTATGATATGATTTTCCTTACTCCAATTAAGGTTTGATTTGATTCTTACAATTTCATGATATTGTGAGTCTTTATCTTATAATTTCATGATTCAAGTCTTTATTATGCGATTCTGCTTAAAACTGAAGGGGTCGAAGGCACCTGCTATCCAATTTATTCCGGTCATGCGGGAGAGAGAGGGATGAGAAATGCGAGCGAGAGAGAGATAGAAGAGGACAAAGAGAATTTCTAGTCTTATAGTACCAGGTTAATATTCATCGGATCATCCAGCCGAAAGATGCGCTTGTTGAATGTATTATCATTTTCCTTTGCTCTCATTGCACTTGTGAAATGAGTTTGAAGCCGCCATTCATTTGCGCCATATAATTTTCATGAATTTTTCATGACGGTCTTAAAACAACTTTGCTCCAATTTCGCGGTACTCGAACCTTTCCCATTTCGCGAGTTTCACGACGAAAATTGTGGGCATGATGTTTCCACCATTGCCCTTTGTTGAAAGTTTCTCGATATTTTTAATTAACTTTTGTATCTGCTTTTGATGTTTTTGTTTTTTTTCATTCCACCATATAATATCTTCGATATAGATTCCTTATATTGATTATTCCACTTTGATATTAACTGCTTAATCATTTGAGTCCTTTTATGTAACTTTTTATTGCATATCGAGATTTTGTTGATTTGGTTTTCTTCTCATTTTAGTTTTCTGGAAAGAAAAAGTATTGTTCCGTCTTTTTCTGTCCTCCCTCAGATCGTAAGAAATACTGACGATAGAGCACCCTCCAATCATCATAAACATACCAAATTGCAGCCCTCTAGCCTCGGTAGATTTTAATTTATTCAAGGTTAAACTTTGCCATAATCGTGCGTCTGGTAACGATATAGGCTAGGTCATCACTTGCCCGTGGTTCAAGTTTCATAGACCACGACTTATACAGCATTATATCGAGACCACTGAAAGATAGATATATTTTCAACGCCTGATTATACCATGCACAGAAAACTCGATTGCGCCGAATGGTTTAGAATGATTTCTCAATTGCACGGAAATCGTGAAATATCATTCGTTGTTTTTTAAATCCCCCGGTATATGAATTCTAAATGGCTGTCTGGCTGAGCTTTTCCAATGTTTCTTGATATTACATTTGAATACTGTTGCTTTTATTCCGGTTTTCATTTCCTTATTACTTCTTTCTAATTTTGGACGCATTAAATTGTTTTAGTGTTTGTGACTTTTTCTATCGTCGACTGCTTTCTAATCCTTTGTTAAATGGAGACGCCGATGGTTCAGGCAACCTGATATGATCCCCATCTAGCCAGACGACGAAAGCAGGAAACAAGGGAGGTGGAGGAATGGGGGAAAGGAAAGCAAGGGAGACCTAAAGGATGAAGTTAGGAGGGACGGTGAATAAAGAAGAGAAAAATTCCAAAGCCTGCCCTTGGAGGAGAGATCAGACGCTTCACCGTTAGATGAGAGGAATACCCATCTCCATGTACTCAATGTGGGGGGAAGTGGTTGCTTGACGTGTGTGACTATTTCAGCTGACCAACACGAGGTTAATTTGGTGAGCCTGTCCAACTTGTGTTACACATACAATGGTCAGCATCTAAACCTTTTAACTATTCCAGGCTCTCCCTGGCCGTTCCCGCACCGCCCCCGCCCCCCCCCCCAAAAAAAAATGAAATTCTTCATATAAAAGAATACTTTTCAATCCTTGATCGCCTCAATCACTAACTGTTTTGAGTTAAAATCGATAATAATGTATGAGACAGTATTTTCCCGAAATACCAAAAGGCTTAAACCAGGGAACTTTCGTGAAAGCCCTGTTTTTTACCTTTATTGTATTTTGGATGTATCGCATACATTATCATATACATTATTGTT
>NC_061092.1:69290004-69302504 GCF_015104395.2 Macrobrachium nipponense
CTAGGTTCTGACCCCGATGCCAGTCAGAAATTTAGTTCTGTGAAACAAGTGCCTCACAATCCTGCTGGAAGGGGGATTCGAATGAAATTCTACCAACTGACTCACTGAAGTTAGGTCAGATTTGTTGGTATATTAGGCGGCATTCCGAGTAAGAAACCCTCAGGTACAGAAGAAGTACTTAGGTTCCAACTTCTTTTTTTACCTAGTTGGGTCATTAGGTAGCACCCTGATCTTTCATTAGAGATACTGGATTTCGATGATAATGTGAGCCAGAAATGCACACACACACACACACACATTATATATATATATATATATATATATATATATATATATAGATATATATATATATATATATATATATATATATATATAATATATATATAATATATGTAATATATATATATATATATATATATATATATATATATATATATATATATATATATATATATATATAATATATATATATATATATATATATTGTTATGAACTCTAAGAGATGGTGACGAGTTCAGAGATTCTTTGATTCACCTGTAAGTCCTTACCGCTATGATAATGAGTAGGACTTATAACCAGAACACAAACAATTAATTCAAAATACTTCCTCAAAGAGAAGGATACAGAGAGTAAACGAACACTTATTTATTTATACAACTAAAATCTTACAATTACAAAGAAATCCCTGAAAACTGGCTTTAGCCGGGAAGAAAAACTCATGATTACAAATCCAAAAACACATCGACTGGCTAACAATAGTATACTAAAGTAAAAGAAAAAGTTACTAGGGGGAGATAGAAACCACTGTCCCTCGTGATTTGAAATGTTCTACTTATTCCAAAGACAGTCGCAATAAACCCCTATAAAAAATCAAAAGTCTTTTGAAGTTCAAAGACACCCTACCGGAATTGATGCCAACCCTCAACAACCATTCAAATTTGGTACAATTGAAGTTATTGAACATTGGCTATAGACCTTTCGTCCATTCTACCTTCTCGCCCGCCTCTCTGTGTTTACCTTCCCTTGTGTCAAAAAAATACATATTAATTTACCCAGTCTTTTACTTATTGGTAAGTTTCCATCTCGATGTTTTTTGCATTTTCACTTTTTTATATTATATATAGGGATTTTTTCTTCTTGGGATTAATGTTAAATACTTGTTTTCCTTTTGTGTTTCAGAATAATGCAGTTTAACTCAGATGTTCTCTTGTAGTTGTTTTCTCTTGCAGTTGTTTTTAATATTCCAATCAAGTGGCTTGAGGAATCTAGTACCCCATTTTTCATTGGGCACTGCTTGTGATGTCATCAGTGAGATGGTTTCCGATTGGCTGTCTTCTTCGTGGGCGGAGTTTCATTCTCGTCGGTGATGGTGCAGGTCTTCTTGAAGAGCACGTTGTTAGTTCGTCCTCAGGGTAAGAGCCTGTGCTTCGATCACCCTCAGGGTTACTAGGGACGTCCTCAGGATGAGAGCTAACGCTTCTATCATCCTTAGGATATCTCTTATGAAATATACACAGTTTTCATCAACCTTTGTTACCATTCACTTCATATGATCACAACATCTCAAGGGACTCTTATCCTTCCATTGACCTGCGATATCATTTTAGTCACTTTCGCGTGTTCCCACTTTCACTGACCTTTCCAATTCTTACCATATCTCATTTACTATGCATTTTTCCCATCAGCTGCAAGACCTTTCCTTTACCAAAGTGGCTCTATATTCCCCTCATATATCTTAGGATCCCATTCTCGTTGTTAAATTTACCAATGTATGTCTGGAAGATTAATAGTCAGCAATATTCAGACTAAAAATTTTTTGAAATTTCATTTTGGGGCTGATCTTTTAATTTTATTTAAAAATACTTCCTTATTGTTAATTATTAAATTAACATGGATAAACAATCTTAGCAGCTGGAATTCACAATAAATTTTAACCTGATGATTGATAGCCTAGCTTTTAAGAGGTCCTCTGGTTGTTCCATGTAAGGTCGTAACTACCAAACAACTTGCCCTTACAGAAACCTTCAAATCCGAGCCGAGGTGAACAGCAACGTCTTTGGAAACGTCAGATTCTTCTTTCTGCTACCGCCACGTGAACACTACCACCTCACCTCTCGCACCTTCAAGAGGATTTTTTAAAAATATTCTATAATAACTTCTTATCCTGCGAGTGCTCCTGTGATAGCTCAACGAATCTACGTCATCAACGCCTCTAGGCTACAACCAGAGAGCTTCAACTGCCGGTGGGTTCCCTCATTATCGGTTTAATTACAAGGTGAATTCCGTAGGGAGCTTAGCAATTGTTTATCTTGGGTAAATGATTCGCTGCATTCTCTGCCCTAAATTTTTTACTGGAAACTATATCGTGTGTTCATGCTCAGTTACGTACATAGTGCTAATTTTATATTTCGTGTTCACTACACTATTAATTAATTTACAGTTGTTTAGGGATTTAAAATTTGATAAGTATCTGCAGCTGAAGTGTGGGTTTCATAGTTGAATTTATTAACCTTTAAACGCCGAAGCGGTAAAAAAAAAAATGTCTCCCGTGTGCCGGAGACGTTTCAGAGTGAGCGCGGAAATGGAAAATTTTTTTTTTTCAAAAAATCACAGCGCGCTTAGTTTTCAAGATTAAGAGTTCATTTTTGGCTCCTTTTTTAGTCATTGCCTGAAGTTTAGTATGCAAAACCATCAGAAAGGAAAAAAAAGTTATCATCATCATATATAAATAATGCGATATATGATGCGCAAAAAACGAAATTTCATATATAATTGTATTTAAATCACGCTGTGCGCAAAACGGTTAATGGTAACAAGTTACTTTTTTTTTCGTTGTAATGTACACTACATTGCAATAATTTTGGTATGTAAAACATTGTAAAACAATAAAAGCAACACAGAGAAAATATTATCACAAAATAAAGCATGAATTCGTAACGCGCGTACGTAAACAAATATTTTTTCAAAAATCACCATAAATCTAAATATTGTCCTAGAGACTTCCAATTTCTTTCAAAATGAAGACAAACGATTGAGTATTACTATACTGTAAGAATATTACCTTACAATTGCAGTTTTCGACCATATCTGACGAGTTAAAGTTGACCGAATGTCGAATTTTTTTATATATATTTTTTTATATGCAATTATTTCGGAAATAAGAAAAGCTACAACTTTTAAATATTTTTCGTTTTATTCTACATGAAATTGCGCACATTTTCATATATAAAACTCTATGAAATGCCTAATATGAAACGGAGCAAATATTCCGAGAATGGGACTCACGCATTTCGGAGATTTGTGGCGGAGAATCCGCGCGCGGACGGGAGGCAAGAAAGTTTTTTTTTAAATTCACCATAAATTTAAATATTGTGCTAGAGACTTCGAATTTGTTTCACGATGAAGATAAATGACTGAATATTACTAGACTGTAAGAGTTTTATCTTACAGTTGCGTTTTTCGACCATTTCGGTAGAGTCAAATTTGACCAAACGTGGTTTTTTTTCTATTTATCGTGATTTATATGCAAATATTTCAAAAATGAGAAAGCTACAACCTTCAACTATTTTTTGTGTATTATACATGAAATTGCGCACATTTTCATATATAAAACATTATGTAACGGCCAATTTAAAATGGTGCAAACATTACCACAATCGCACGTATGATTTTTTCGGAAGAGTTACCGCGCGGACGTAAAGAAAATGTTATTTTTTTCATAAATTCACCATAATCGAAATATTGTGCTAGAGACTTCCAATTTGTTGCAAAAGGAAGGTAAATGCTTGAATATTACTAGAATATAAGCGTTTTAGCTTACAATTGCGTTTTTTGACCATTTCGGTAGAGTCAAAGTTGACCGAAGGTTGAAAATTTGTCACTTAAAATTTTTATATGAAAATATTTCAAAATTGATAAAAGCTACAACCATGGGTTTTGTTTTTAGTTGTATTGTGCATGAAATTGCGCACATTTTCATATATAAAACTTTATGTAACAGCTAATTTAAAATGGTGCAAACATTACCACAATAGCATGTATGATTTTTTTCGGAAGAGTTACCGCGCTGACGTAAGGAAAAAGTTTTTTCATAAATTCCCCATAAATCGAAATATTGTGCTAGAGACTTCCAATTAGTTGCAAAATTAAGGAAAATGATTGAATATTACTAAAAATATAAGAGTTTAGCTTACAATTGCGTTTTTCGACCATTTCGGTAGAGTCAAAGTTTGACCGAAGGTTGAAATTTTTGCACTTATCGTTATTTATATTGAGAATATCTCAAAACTGATAAAAGCTACAATCATGAGTATTTTATTTTTGTATTCTACATAAAAATGCGCACATTTTCATAAATAATACTCCATGTAACAGCTAATTTAAAATGGTAGAAAAATTATGTCAAAGTGACGAAATAATTTCCGAGATGTGTCACAGATACTTTTTAGTGCGGCAAGAAAGAAATTCGCGCTTGCGCGCCTGCGTAACGATTGTAAACAAACAACCCTTGATCCGTGAACTCCCAGCATCCCCCAAGGCGCGTGATTCAAGAGTTTTTGGCTGGTAGGCCTAAAAATATTTTTCCACGAATTTTTAAAAAAACTTTTGTATGTCGACTTAAAATACGTCCAGTCGGCACCCGAGAGACAAAAAATGTCGACGTAAAATACGTCCAGTCGGCGTTTAAGGGTTAAGTGCATTTTGTGCGTAAATACATTTTCCTGAAAGTTAGGTTGTGGAAGGTTATGTTTTTGACAGGTGTGTGATGCGGTATTTGCTCTGGCTGTTGTAGCTCCTAGGTCTTCGTGTTTGTCAGTCAACCTCGAGAACTACACACTGCCCATCTGTATAGATAGCCAGGAACAACCATTCGTAATGTAGTCAAGTGAAGATTGTATTCGGCCTATTATTAACGATAATAGCATACTATATGGTTAATTTTAGTACTAACTTTGATTAATCATTAATTGAAATTATTACCTCAGTTTTTTAGAACATCGTTTCTCAGTTTTCAGTAAAAAAAAATTCCTTTAGTGTTTTAGAAAGCAGTGAGAATTATTAATAATATTGGAAATGGATTTCCCCTTATTCGTTGTATTAATATATATGAAATTTTATTTATGATAACCTAAATACTTTACTTCACCCTTTGAGCATAGTTTAATAATAAAAAATAATAATAATAATAATAATAATAATAATAATAATAATAATAATAATAATAATAATAATAATAATAATAATAATAATAATAATGAATTTTTTTTTCAGCTTAAGGAGTATACACAGTACTGACAGTAATGAGATAACATGATGAAAAAATTAATAGTCGGCAAAATATCAAACAAAAAAGGTTGCTAAAGAAGTAGAAATGATAGTAATTAAATATTAATGGATAAAGGGTACTTTTTTACCTTTTCTTAATAATATTAAGGAATAAGAGTAAAAGTTTTACTTAAATGAAAAAAAAAAAATTGTGGAAAAGCAAAGAAAAAAAAAAAAATTGTGGCATGGTATATATTGATTTCAGCTAGAGACCTTAGGTGGTTGCATTGGTCAGGTCCAGAGGGCTAAATATGAAAATTGAATGTAGAAAAACTAAATTAATAATATTCACAGTAATAATGAAAAAGTAAAATACCAGTAATAACAGTAACCGTAGAATTCTAATAATAATGACATTCTGCAGATGGCACTTTGCAAAGACAAATAGTCATTTAGGGAACAAAAGCCTCATTTCCCCATCTTTCCCACAATTGAGATCATCATCTTGCCTCACTCCTAAGGATGCTTTGTATGAGCGAATTTCTGCTGTTTCTCCACTCCGGGTGATCAGAATGGAGGTTGTTCGCCTTACAAATGATTTTTAAGTTATCGCGGCGGTTTTCTGTGAACATCTGTATGGCGGAGTGGTAGCCAGGAGTTTGTGCACAACAGTGATATGTCTCAAGGTCTCTCTGGTATAGTACGTCCAGAGGGAACACCCATAACTACTGTAGTAGGGCAATGATGCCTTCGAAGATTTTGCAGAACATGTTTAGGAGAGGAACGTTCCGCTTGAGGCCAAAAATGTTCCAAGAGATTATATCTAATGTATCCATGGTAACTCACGAAGATGGGAGATGAAAGAGTTGATCGATTGGGTGGATGGGGGGGTTAATCAGCTGGGGTGGGCTATGAAAGAGTTGATCAGTTGGGTGGATGGGTGGGGGGGTTTTAACCAGCTGGGGTGGGGCTGTCAACTTTCTTCGTGGGATGGTTGGCCTTGCACCTTGCGGTGGAAGGCAGACCTAAGCCTACACCCCTGCTTGGATTATCAGTAAGTTCCCCTCGTGGGGCGTTGGTCCACTGTTAGTGCATAAATAACTCGATATAATTTGTGAGAATCTCCATAGATTAGCAACGAACCCCAACCTCCCCATTAACCTAATAATATCGATCAGGGTTTGTTATTTTAATATACATTAAAATAAAAGTCTCATTGATTACATGGTACATCACCTTTTTTTTTTTTTACTATTTAATGGGATTTATATTTAAAATGAAATTATGGTAGTTACTTCACAAAGGCAATAGAAGTTTATATATATGAACACACACACACACTACATATATATATGTACATATATATATATATATATATATATATATATATATATATATATATATATATATATATATATATATATATATATATATATATATATATATATATATATATATATATATATATATATATATATATATATATATATATATACATATATATATATTTGTGTGTGTGTGTGTAGTTATTAATATAATATATATATAGATATATATATATATATTATATATATATATATATAGTATATATATATATATATATATATATATATATATATATAGTATATATATATATATATATATTTATATATATATATATATAGATATATATATATATATATATATGTATGTATATATATATATATATATATATATATATATATTATATATATATTTATATATATATAAATGTATAATATATCTTTCTATGCACGTTGATTTATTTATTACTCTTACCCTAGTGTCGCTGATTCTGACTGGGGATCAATACTCACAGAACAAGAAAATTGTACTTTAGAGGAGATTTCAATTTAAGAAAGGGCTTAGTAGGGATATTCTGGGTCTTAATCAATTGCATGTATTTACTTTTAATCATAAGAGCAAATTACACAGAGCCATTCACACTGGGTCTTGGTACTTATGGGTGGTAACTGACACAAAAATTAAATAACTAGAGTGCCAAACAATGACCCAATCAATAATTTATTCGCTTGAGGCCTTGATTGCTGCATGCGGACATAATAGAGTAGATGCAAGATATAGTGGTATTTACAGCCTTTCCGTAAACGTGGAGAAAGGGCACATTAACAGTACAAATTAGAACAAGATCTAACTGTACAATGGGAAATTGTCAAAGACTCAAGGAGGGTCATGGAGATTTACTGATTAACAGTGATGATTTATATTGACAATGAATCAACGGGTCTTAGCACATGGAGAGAAAAGAATAGAAATGAAAATAAGAACAAAAGAATAGACCAAAGAACCTTCTAACCAGACTTTACCTTAAATGCTGAGTGGAGATTGCGTGGATCAACATCAATAGAGCCTCTATTAAGGGATCTTGTAAATGGATATTCATTGAGACTTTTGAATAGGTAGGCTCCCGGTCGGAACAAAGGGAAGTAGGGTGGAACCACAAGCTGCGTGCCCCTCAGTAGTGTTTGGTCTGCGTCTCTCTCCCTTGACCTCTGTCCTGGCTTTTTATGACCTCCCCAAACCACCAGCTTTCAGTGCGACGGTCATGTCAGGTGAGAGTTCAAAGATTCGCGGATACTGTTAGACATGCCACTTATCTTCACTCATCTTCACTAGTTTTCAGATATCGCCCCAGTGATCTGCTCTCGATGATGACGCAGTCCTCTATGTTTAGTAGACCTCTCCATCCTTCCTTTCATAGTATGCATAGTTTGTCTGCATTTGTTCTTGGGTGTATTGCTTTGTGTATTGTTATGTGCTTCCTAGTTTTCTGGTCTATGCTGCAGAATTCAGACTTCGCCCACTTCACTACTCCTGCTCTGTATTCGATTACTGGTACACCTCATGTATACTATGTATGTATGGCTTTCATCAGGTTTCTGGCTTTGAGTTTTCCCTTGAGTATCGCCTAAGTCTCTGCATATATTCTTTCCCGATCGTGTCCTTCCTTTTTTTTAGAGTTTCATATCCTCTTCTTCTATTATTCCCAGGTATTTGTACCATGTCTCATCTATGTGTTTTATGTTATCCCTATCTGGTAGCTTTATCCCTTCAGTCCTTGTCACTTTCCCTTTGTGTATGCTGACCAAGGAGCATTTTTCTGTTCCAGACACCATCCTGATGTCCCTTGATACAATACTTACAGTCTAGAATTAGGATATCTACTTTACTGATGCCCTTGCCATACACCTTGATGTCGTCCATGAACATTAGATGGTTAATTCTGTTGCCTCTTTTCTTGAGTTGGTACCCAGCAGCCATCTTTCATTACTTTTGTCATGGGAATCATGGCACTACGATGTGTAATGGGAACAGCGAGTCGCCTTGAAAGATCCCTCTCCTGATATTAACCTCTCCTAGTCTTATCCTAGAGCTTGTAAGTATTGTTTTCCAGTTGCACGCTGTATTCTTAGGAAGCTAATGGTGTTTTCCTCTGCTCCACATATTTTTAGACATTCTGTTAGCCACGTGTGCAGTATCATTTCGAAGGCTTTCTTGTAGTCAATCCATGCCATGCTTAGGTTTGTTTTCCTTCTTTTACCATTCTTCATTACCATTTTGTCTATCAGTAGCTGGTCTTTTGTGCCCCTATGCATCCTTCTCCAGCCTGTCCGTTGCGGGGGATGGTTGGAGGGTGTTTATTATTGTTATGAAAAAGGTTAAATCAATCTGAAATTTTGTGGTTTATATTTTCCTTGTTGCCCACAGCTCTTTACAAATGAACAAATTACAAAGCTCTTGGCGCTTGCTGTCACCTTCGGAGTGGTCTCCTTCTCCTAAAAGCAACGTTAACTTTGTTTGTCGACCTACTATTATCATCATCATTACCATCACCACCATCATCATCATCATCGGACAAGGAACTTGGAGTACATAGGACGCGACAACGAACTGATCAAACAAACTTGTCAAGGTAAGAGAGAAAACATCTAAAAATGCTCTCTCTCTCTCATTCTCTCTCTCTCTATCTCTCTCTCTCTCTCTCTATCTCTCTCTCTCTCTCTCGCTCAACCATCTCTCTCTCTCAGGTCTCCCTCTCTCTCTCTCTCTCTCTCTCTCTCTCTTTCTCTCAGTCCAGGCGAAAAAACTAATGTGTAAATATAACAAACGAATATAAAAATAATAATAGTCGATTGTTTGAAAAAAATAAGCTTGAGGAGAAAAAACTGTTTTAGTTACATAACTCAAGAGGACGGAAGGAGCTACAAAATGAGTTTGTTCTTCCAGAAAGTTTATAATTACGAGTTCTCTCACTCATCGCAGTCTTGCTATAATGAATAAAGTCATGATAAGAATAGACGGGGAAGGAAGAGATGAAGAGGCACTTTTACAAGGATACACAGGATATGAAGAGTTGTCAAACTCAGTGACGAAAGAAAGGAAACGAAAAAGAAGCGGTAAAAGAATCACTCTCGAGGTCTTTCTCTAATCTGAGTAACACGAATAATGCAGACAGTATGATCAGCGCAACGTATCGACTGTTGAACCGAAAAAACACGATAATCGAGTTTCTTCATCCTCTTTCTTTCCCATTTCCTTTTTTGTTTTTTATTTATTTATTTGTTATTTTTTTTTTGTCCAACGCCTTTCACACGACCTCCGTGTGTGATAAAATTACATTTTGGTCATTTTATCTCAACTGTTAATCAGACTTGTACCGCTGAGCCCCGGGAGTGCATTTGCCATTCACAAACAAATATATATGTAGACCTAGCAGAAAATACCTATTTAACTGTTATAATAAATTAAAAAAAAAAAGAAATAATCTAATATTTAAGATTTTTACTTGAATGAACTAATATTTCATCTAATTTTAAAGAATTTTCGATTATTTCATGGTTTCTGCACATTCACTATTTCCTGTGGTCCTTGCAGCTACAGGAGAAAATGAGATTTTATCGTGGTTTTGTTACGAGCATCATTTTATGCTATAATATATACAGAATATTCTTAGAATTTACTGAATATATTTACTGAATTGATCCGTGACTGCCTACATAGATATAATATCTGACAGCATAGACCTATGTATTTTACAAGTTAATATCTTTTTACTACTGTTTCCGAAAGCTAGGATACTCTCTCTCTCTCTCTCTCTCTCTCTCTCTCTCTCTCTCTCTCTCTCTCTCTATATATATATATATTATATATATATTAGTATAATATATTAATATATATATATATATATATTATATATATGTATATATATTATGGCGTAATAAAAGCGTACTTTTAAAGTCATGATCTCAAAGTCCTTTTTTCAAATTATCATTCCGGCCTTACACACTCTATAATATGCATGAGATGTATAACTGCACATGCCTTAGTGATCGTCGATGCACCTGCTTTTTCAACAGACAGTTTTCGATCCAAAATGAGGTCCGGATGTAAACACGGATGTCGGCCATGTTGTAAGTCAATCATGTGAAAATGATTTTTCGGAAATTCGCAATGACATTTTAGCTATTAATCCTTTAAATATAGCAAACACTTGCAGTGTGTTTGGATGCCACAACAGGTGAAACAGAGACGGCGAATCGTATCACTCAGTCCTGCTGTTGTGAGAAAGAAGGTGAGCGCTGTGCAGTTCCAGGATAAATAGGGCTCATTTTCAGCCGGTAAGACAGACGAAAATCTGCTCAGATACTTCACTTGTGTTCAGTGTTATTAATTGTTAGTATGATTAGTGATAATGGTGAATAATCAAAGAATCCTAGGGCATAAATAGTTCACAAAGTAAATTATTAGCAGCCACTGTGTTCTGTGCCAAATGATAGAGGATTTAGACCCGCTAGGAAGTTATTTAGGACAAATCTTTAAAACTTAGAGTAGCGGAGAGTGAACTGCACACAGATATCAACGAAATTCCGAAACGTCAAACTTAGGTACAGCGTTTTAGAACAATATAAACTACTATTACTCCATTTTAAACTAAATAGCTTTATTTATTATTGTTATTATTTATTTATTTATTTATTTAATATTTTTTCGCCAGTCCTACCTCTGTCAACATGTCACACTTTCAACTTATTATACAGAGAAGGCATCATAAAAAACTGTCTAATCTTGGAATTAACTTACCTAGATTTCATGGCTACAAGAAAACTGTTTATAATTTTTCTAAATATTTTTTATCTAAACGTGAGGAATTCCTTTTGTCTTTCGGATTAGAATTTTATCTGCCTAATTACAAACCTACGTTTGAAACATTATTCCATCGCCTAAAAAATCTGAATTTGTGTACTGATCTCAGCCGTTTACAAAATGAATTGATGGTTCTATCACGTAACGCTTTTTCTAAACTAAAAACACATAGTGCCCCCTTTTTTAATAAGAATGATTACGAAACCCTCAAAACTCTGTCCAAGCGTGATGATTTGATCATTACGAAGCCTGATAAGGGGAGGGGAACTGTCATCTTAGACAAATCGGAATACGTCAACAAAATGACCCAAATCTTAAATGACCCTACTAAATTTGAAGAAATTGGTCTCCCTAATTATCAAATCATCTTTAGAATAGAAGACAAGATCAATAGATTTCTCCGTAGCCTTGAGAATGAGAACATCAATAACGAGAACACATACCATGTACTTTTTGTTACATGTTCCTCTTTGGGAATTTTGTACGGTCTACCCAAAGTCCACAAACCCAACGTCCCCCTTCGCCCTATCTTGGCCTCCTTTAGAACTCCAAATTACAAATTGGCTAAATTTCTTGTTCCCCTATTGGAGCCCCTGACCACTAATAAGTATACTGTATCTAACTCTGAACAGTTTAAACAACGCATTCTTCCACAAGATTCGGACCTTTTCATGGCAAGCTTCGATGTGGAGTCGTTATTCACTAATATACCGGTTAGAGAAACTATAAATATAATATTGGACAAACTTTTTCCCACCTCCGATTCATTGTATCATAGTTTTAGCCGCTCCCTTTTTAATTAATTAGGATGTTTTTAGAACTGTCCGTTCTGGACACGGCTTTTATTTTTAATGATGTGCTTTTCAGACAAATAGAGGGCATGGCCATGGGTTCTCCTCTCGGACCTACGTTAGCCAACATCTTCATGTGCTCCCTGGAGGAGCGAATACTCGATGAGTGCCCCTTAGCCTATCGCCTCCTATTCTATGCTAGATATGTTGAAGACACTTTTATTCTATTTAAACAAGACCACGATGCCGAACACTTCCTAG
>NC_061092.1:69312055-69352055 GCF_015104395.2 Macrobrachium nipponense
TAGAAACAGATGTCGTGACAAAAGTTCAGTATATCTTAGTTTTACCAGACAATTGAGCTGATTAACAGCTCTCCTAGGGCTGGCCAGAAGGTTTAGATGTTTATTTACGTGGCTATGAACCAATTGGTCACCTAGCAACGTGACTTACAGCTTATTGTGGGAAACGAACCACATTATACCGAGAAATTAATTTCTATCCCCAGAATTAAATTCCTCTGATTCCGCGTTAGGTGTCGTGAAAGAAAACAATAAATGGAAGAAAGAAGTTTTTGTGTCCTTCACCGAAGATTGACGCCTGAGAATCCGGAAAAACACCGACGATGTGAACAATCTGGGAAGAAATTTATTGATGACACGAAAGTATTTGCTTTCAACACACACACACACACACACATATATATAGTATATGTATATATATATATATATATACATATATATATATATATATATATATATATACATATATATATATATGTGTGTGTATATATATATATATATATATATATATATATATATATATATATATATATATATATATATATATATATATGTGTGTGTAGGTAGGTAATGCCTGGGTAAGATTTCACCTAGCAGGTGTATATGTCTAATTCCGCTGAGGAGATTCGTGCACGATAAGGCACCCACACATCAGTTTATCTAATCTAATAGGCATACATGAAGACAGACTATTTCAGGCACGAAGTTAAAGCAGCCCTGACATGAATAAATCTACTCAGCGGACAACACTCAACGCAATAATTTAGCTTTCGTCAAGGTCTTTAGACCTGTCATATTTACTACAAGCTGTGTTCTCAAGATCATTATTATATATCATAAGTTATAAATGAAATAAGTCAACAAAGCAGTATAACAAATACAACACAAATGGTAGATATCTAATAAATTAAAATGACTTCTAAGAATAGATTTGAACTGAATTGAATTGAATATACAATTAAGGCCAAAGTCCAAGGACGGGGACATATGAAGTCATTCAGTGTTGAAACGGAAATTGATTGTAATGGTGGGAAGTAAGATGGAAGAAAGAGAATAGCAAGGAGGCTTGAGCAGAAATTTTCAAATTGATACTTTTTCATCAGCTGTTCTCATCTCTTCATTATCTGTTTATGTGTTATTAAACTGTAGCATGTCAAGAAAGCACCTCCGTAACTCATTAATTGGCTCATATTACAATTGCGTTATGATACACAGCAAATCAATGCCGTTATTTTGTGTCTCGTTATATCCTAAGCACAAACATGCCTGACTCTTCTGAATTCCTTCTCTCATAAAGAGATGAAGACCTTCCCAGATTACTGTGCAAAATGACTGCATAAGCGGGAGAATTTGCATTATACCGCTTTTGTTAAAATATTTCCTACAGATTTGCAGCGATTTTCTTTTTCATTCACCCTTGCTTTGGGGTAAATTGCATATTTGATGCGTGGAAATCTTTTGCCTCGCACCGTATTTTTCCAGATATTGTTAGCATAAACGGGTAAGCAATATTTTCCTTCACCGATAAGCTGATATCATTCCGGCGTAACGACTCTTTCGTATGCATTTACTTTGGCATGAGGTGAAGAGGAAAAGACTTCGTTTCTAAATCATTTTTGCCTTTTAGTATCCGTCAATAATGTGTGATTCCATCTACCTCTTGCACCAGAGCCCTAAAGTTTAATTCAAATTTGAACTAAGACTCCTGCTTTTAAAATGGACGGACACCAACACTATGTTCAACAGCCTTAGCCATTATCATCACCAGTCGTTTAATCGCTTTAAATAATTCATAAATACATGAGGAAAATATGATATGAGGAGTGTAAGCATGATTGGGTATTTCATTGCCACAGCCGAACATCTCTGTTGGCGCAGTGGTAAGCGCATTTAATCCACAAACTGAGGGACGATGTGGACGTATTCCCTAAAAAGCAGGATGGTCCCGTTGACCCAAGCAGTGAATTACTTCCCTCGATTTTAGGTGACCGTCACCAATCTGAGATGTCTGAAAAACAACAGTGGGGTGAAAGGTTGTGTGAATATGGATCTCTGATTAATTTCTTCTTCAAGTCCTTCTGTTCAGCAATGAAGCTCCATCTATCAATTCTGGAAAATACAAAATTGGTGGTGACACCTTCTAATACTCAAGTAAACTGCAGAAAAACAATGGCCACGCATCAACACAAATGACTCTGAAATTAAAACCTTTTCTCATGTGCCGCCCTTAATAATTGGAAGACAACTTCATACGATGTAATAAATGTTGCGCGCAATATAGTTAAGCAAGTTTTCATCGTGCCTCTGAATGAATTGAGTAGCACAAATGGTCATTGTGCCCCACGATGAGGTGATTTCAGCCTGACTCTATTATTCAGTGATAAATGACCCATTCACCGAAACATACAATGAACGTAAGAACGCGCTTTATGCAGTATGCATGACTGAACGTAAATATTATTTACAGTATATAGTTTTCGTGTCATATTACGATGAACATCGTCGTCATTCCTCTCACAAACTTGAAAAGCTTCTTAAAATGATTTTCCGTGGAAAATACGTTCAATACTTAGTTACTTTAGTCATATTGACTCTCTCTTCTAATTTGGAAAACGTTTTGTTACCAACGCCACTGAAGTAAAAGTAAGTTCCCTCAGACTGAACACATCGATATTGCTCCTTTGGAGGATATTAGAAAACGATAACAGAAATCAGAAAATTTGAAATCTCAAAAGAGAAGGAAATTAAATCATGGTAGGACCAGAAAAAGGTATATTATAATTACTGAAAACAGTCGCAAACATGACCACGCATAAACACTCAAAGGGCAACCCTTAAATAAAAAAAACCTCACGAATAGCCTCGCGAAACTTCGTCCTAAGCTTCGGAAAATTCACTTGCAAGCCTTTAAGAGGTTACTGTGTTGCTTATTTCAAGTGAAATCCAATATTTCATTCAAAAGGAATTTCTTGTTTTTGTCTTTGTACATACGCTACTTAATGGCATTTCGTTGTCCGTCCCATCGCCCTGTGTATTACATATGGGAACTCACTGATGGAGAGATGCAGCAGTGCCCCTTGAAATCCCAGTCGACCACCTTGTTGACCTCAGAAGCGAGTAAAATACTCGACCAGTTAGTCGGCTGTCATGGATCATAACCAGGGTGCAGAGCAATTCCGACTAGCAGCCTAAAAAAAAAAAAAAAAAAAAAAAAAAAAAAATTAACTAAATGCTGGGAGAAGTCACCGCCTTCTGGAACCTCTTCTTCTCTTGGCAAGCTAAGTAGCTTGGTACAGGTGTGAGGATGAGTCAGACTATTTTGAGTAGCACTGCACCTCTTGTTTTTGAAACTTAAAACTCAGGAGAAAGAAATAAAAAGAAATTGGGGTTTATCTTGTTGTGATGTCGAAAAAATAAAATTTGTTTTCAATTCTTCGGTCTTTTTTTCTCTCTCTTAGAAAGGAGGGTTCGGGAACAAGGGTAAGCAACCAAAGGGTTTTCATTCATAATTCCATTAGGGCGGCAGAAAACGGCTTTTTGCCTCCCTTTAGAATTTGAATCTTTGCCTTGATCATATATTTTAGAAATTGCTCAGTATCTAATCAGTTTTAAAATATCATTTTATTAAGCTCTACAGAGTTTTGCAAACAACCCCTAATAATTGCAACAATGTTAGATAGAATGACATCGTAGGAAAATACAAAGGAGCAGTGGAACCATTACTTCTGTTTCCATAGAACTCATGCTCATTAAAGTAAGGGAGGTATTCCGCATGACTTAATTGTATCTGGAGAGGGAGCTATGGTTATATGAACACTGAAATTTGACCATGTTTTATGAAGCTCGATGGAAACTATAAAGAGAGAAAGAGAGTCGAGAAAGAGAAAGTGGACTTGATTGATCTAGAACTACGCGATAGCCCTGCATCGTTAGAGGTGGGGAAATGAAAGTTTGAATAATAAATAAAAAGCAAAAGGAGAACTAAATTTTGGATGTAGGAGAACAGATGTAGTCTTTGAATCTTACTGTATTGTTTATTCTACGCATCTGAGCACTTAAGATCTCAGTTTGCCTACATTTTTTATCGACAAGAAGCTTTCAAGCTTTGGACAGCTAAAGACTTCGTTTTTATTGCGTTCATTGGAATGATAAATACACAGAGCAAAACTCACGTCATGAGAGCTGAGAAATCTCTTCTGGATCGCAGATAATCAGTGAATTTCAGTAATTTCGGAAATAGAATGTTTATCAGAACGATTTTATGATGTTCTTTGCAAAGTTTTACAAGTAATTCAGTTGTTTGATAGTAAGAACATTAACAATAATAAAACTTGGTTATCGATAATTAGTTTTTAACTGTATCTGCTGTTTCGAGCAATTACCATCATTCATAGCTGATATTATTTGGTTTAAATTGTAAAGCACTGAAGGCTTTTCAACGTATCATAAATCTTTTGAAGTCCTATAGGCCTATATTACAATAAATTTTATGCAAACCATGACTGAAGTTAGTAGGGTTTTTGGATTAATTAAAGAGTAGAGGGTTTTAGCAACTTGAAAAAGTTGAATGGCCACATCTAAAAGGTAGGTCGTTTCTTCCTCCTATCTTAATAACTATACCATCAGACTAAAATTTTGAAGGACAATATCCATAACAATATCGTAGATTCATTTAGAACATTAAAAGGAAAATATAAGATTCTGGCCAATTAAGTACCTCGTGACCATAGGTATAGGTGTAAGTCAAAATATTTGGAGAAAATTAATCAATGGCACTAAAGACATATCCTGACTAGGTTTCGGAAAGATGTTGACTGAATACATTGGTTTCTTAAATGACTTGGTATACTGGAAAATAGGCTAGAGGTTGAAGGGCGTCGCTGGTCTTAAGGATCTCTTGGCCTCTAACTGCTGTATGGAATCAAGGAGCAGTTCTGTCTCCATGTTTTTCATGCTTCCTGAGTTTAGCCATGAAGTGAGAGTTGAGGCCAAGGTTGAGTAGGTTGTCTTGCTCGGGGGCCGGTCTATAGTGGGTGAGGTTTATATACCTCTGGGTCTTCTCTTGGATACGTATCTTCTCTCTGTTGAGGTCACAAGCTTGCGGGTCACGCCCTTGACTCGCTTCCGCATGTCTTCCTCTTGCAAGTGGGTGAGACGGGCGTTGATCTCCACGAAGTTGGGGTGCTCCCGTTGGTCCTCCTGGCGTTGTTGTCTCATACCTTAGTTATTGGGTCCTTGATCGGTAGTCCTGTTCGTTAACGGGATCATGGCCGGACAGCTTCGGAACGAACTTACCCACGAACCTCTCCAGGCAGTGATGCTCCTTGCGCAGGGCCTTCATCTGGGCAGTCTTCTCCCGAAGTTGCCTCTGCAAGAAGGACGTCATGAAGGTCCTGGTTCCTTCTTCTTCTCTAGCTATGGGGTCGTGCAGCCTGACGTTCGCATATCTTGGGAGTAGACCTTCTTTTAAACTACTCTTATTAAGATGAATAATAAGTAGAAAAAAGTATTATAATATTAACTAGCAGAAATATGATTGGAGTTTTATTTCACAAAGGGAGACTATGAACATATCGAGGAATTCTTAAGGAAATATGCCAGTCTTTCAGAGCTGAGAAAGAAAAAGACTAATGAAATGAGGGAGAAAGTGTAACAGGTGGGCACTGGAGAAATATGGGGGATTAATTTGAGAACTTTGTGGAGGAAATGTTATATTCTGAAGGCTATTAAAAGTAGAAGGGAAGGGTATTCAGTAAATGGATATTATTAGAATAAAATTCATAAAGGAAGATAAATGCTGATTAATCTAGTGTAGTCAATTTCAAAATGAGGGATTATTTTGAAATATTGCTGACTATAATAGAAGAAATCAATATTAAATGCTGCAAGATTTGAAAGGGGCAATGGCAGTTTGTGAACGGCTGTAAAAATTATTATTCAATATGTACGATGGTAAATCAAAATCTGAATGTTTGAAAAGAATGAGAAGTTGTTGATGAAATTACTAGCGGGATTAGGCAATGAATCAATGAGAAAAACTACCATACCAAAAGATTTGATAATATTAACGATGATACACTTATTTAGCAAGTTTGCTAAGTTACATGTGAAGTTTTGATTTGCTAAGTAAAACTAGGAACTGAAGACCTAATGGGGGAAAACAGGGCCATCTCTGTGAGTGCTTTGATCAACTGTATTCATGGAAAATTGGAGGAGCTGATAAAGTATGACGTGGAAGTAATCAGTAAATTTCTTCATATTAATGGTTGGATTAGAATGAAGGACAGAAAGACGACAGGGTCAATGCATGCTTAGATAGCAAACAATAGTGTCCTATGAATCTTTTGCTAGTGAATGCGTTTATGAGAGGGAGATCGAATTTGGACAAGATTGAGAAGAATAGAAGCTCACTTGAATATTCACGAGGGAAGTTATTTAATATTTGATGATCAGAAAACATCCAAGAAAGGATGAAGGAAAGTAAAGAATATTGTGGAATATTTACAAGAGTTAAAAGGACGTCGATACAATTTCGAAGACTTGGATATATTAAGGAGACAGAAATTTGTTCATATATTTAAGTCCATTAAATTGATAATACAGATTTCCTTTTTATAACACCAAAACACAATGTTATAAGTATCATGACCTTATTGCCTCTATTTTTGGAACGCCCCCTTGTAACGTCAAAGGAAAATAAGACCATTTTAAATGCGTCAGTGGAAAGGTCATGGATTAAACAATGTAATTAGAATTTCCAGTTCCATTAATTATTCTTCGCGAAGAACTTTAGCAGAAGTAAAATCTTATATACGTCACGTACGAAGCACTGAGCCTACTGCAATAGTTTGTTATGCAATATATATATATATATATATATATATATATATATATATATATATATATATATATATATATATATATATCAAAATTAAAAACAGAGCTTGAATGAGGGCCATCTTTATTAGCTGCGACTAGTTTCGGAGATTTACATTCCTCCGTTATCGGGCAATCTATATTGGAATATAAGTTTCATTTAAAGTCAATGAAGTTATAATGGGATATAAGTTAAATAAAAAACAATGGTATAATAGAGCGAAATGAAAATTTACAATTACAAATTACAATAACCTAGACCTGCAGGAAAATCTTAAAATATAGAAAAACAATCAATGTTTATTGTCAAAGAGAGCAGATAAAAGTCTAAAAACACAGCAATTCAACAGAACTTTCATTATTAAAAAGATAGGGTTTATCATTTAGGTTATATAGAGATTCCATTTCGTTGGTTCTGCCAGTAAGGACTTAAAACGAATCCAAATTTATAGAAAGGTCATATTCTTCAGAGTTTTGACGAAAAGCAAACCACCATTTAGTGCTGTTCGTCAACACTGAAGAATATGGCCATCCTGATGAAATTTGATCCTTCAGGGCATCTATAATGAACAGAACCAACACTCAATTAAAAACAGAATTCATTCATAAACATTTCCCATACACTGAAAAGAAATCCAAGACAAACACCACGAGGTTAAACAAAACCTAGAAGTGAAACACTTCGAAAAGTTAGTTATTTTCTGAGGTCACTTACCTTTACACCAAAAAGGGCGTTCCAATCCCCACGCGTTTTAGCACCTCTTTCTGCTTTGGCTCTTCACCAACAAATGTGCAACCGTTCTTCATAATAGCCCTTTGCACTTAGCGAATTTCACAATGTACACTTCCTTTGACACACATACATATATATACATGCTAACCCATGCACAATACATAGGCAAATACATACGAATTAAAGCACTCTCGTTTAAAGATACGACTAGTGCTGAATTATCAGCATCCCAGGTCGCATATCTTCCACCTGCGAAACTATTTGATATTGCAAGAGCCCTTATGTAGCAGGCAAGTACACAAACACCCTTGCACCCATGAAACACGCCGGCGCGCGCAAACACACACACACACATATATATATATGTATATATATATATATATATATATAAATATATTATATATATATATATATATATATATATATACATATATATATATAGTAAATAGGTGGATAAATCGATAGATAGATGTGAGCATGTATGTGTTTATGCCTCATTTGTGCGTCCTGTTGCTTGTAACCCCTTACCACCAATAACGAATTGCAAGTGTTACCCTAATTTGCTCCTCTCTGCAGTATTTCCTCCAACACTGGGGTGTTCATCTGACCTGTCCTCGATCGAAGACAATAACTTCCGTGATCAATGACCCCACCACTCACGCTTCCTCGGTCTCCTCACTTTCAACCGAGAATGTCTGAGCTTGGGAGCATGTCTGTGTGTGTGTGTGTGTGTGTGTGTGTGTGTTTGTTTTGAGATGAAAAGATTTCTAACTGCACCTTTTAGATCATATATATAAAGGTATGCAACAAGAAGAAGAGAATCGTGTGCGCTATTCTTCTGGAGGCTTTGTCTTTACGAATGAAAAATTCAGTCAAGCTCGTAAAGGGTTCGGCTTAAGAATTCCGCCGCTGGTTCATTCACAGCTTTTGTCTCAGAGCAGAGAAAGAGCAAAGGGGAAAAGAGAGATGCCATTTGGTGGACCTTATTGGTTTGTTATCTTTTTAGTTTGCTCTTTGTGTTGTTTTAAAGGAGGTTTATGTGTTCATATTCGGTTTTCTTAGATAAATTATATCTGGTGAAAATATTTTCGCTTTATACTGATGCCTTTTTTTCTATTTTTAAATCTGATTATTTATTCCATTTTCTGCTTTAAAGTGAGACATGTCTGTAGTTTCAGTTTCATGTGAGACTCGATTTCTTTCTTTTTATAATTACGACTTCGAGCCTTTGCTTTCATCGTGTTGCTTTCTTAAAACCTTGAATTCCAACTAGCACACCTCTAACCAATCACCCACCCCTCTTGCTTGGTGAGACGTACCCGCGTGAAGTCACAATAATCAACAGATATCACAAGTT
Source organism: Macrobrachium nipponense (assembly GCF_015104395.2). Classification (NCBI taxonomy): domain Eukaryota; kingdom Metazoa; phylum Arthropoda; class Malacostraca; order Decapoda; family Palaemonidae; genus Macrobrachium; species Macrobrachium nipponense. Next base: position 69,321,019 of record NC_061092.1, read on the forward strand.
TAACATACGACTAGAATTTGAGAAATATCTAGAAGTGTTCGTGAACTATCGGTGATAAGATTAGTGTGAAAATAGTAGGATAAAGCGTCTTCTAAGTTAGTTTATCAAGTGTAATACTATAAATCAGAACAAGATGGCAGTAAGTTCCAACTGCGGGAAAAGGTGGCGTAATTTGGCGTGTCTAGCAGATTTGCAATACGATGAGGTAGCAGGAAGGGAACTGGCATTTCTCATCTATGAAATCAGCAACAGTCCTAACCAAAAAGATACAAAAGCATTCATAGATATATTAGAAGGATATAATCCTTCAAACTGGAACAAATCTAATGAAAACATCTTGAAAATAATTGAAGAAGTTCCAAATAAAATCCAAGTGGTCAAGAGACTCATAAAGAAAATATACATAAAACCAACCATATTCCGACAAAGAAAATGAATAAGGTGAATCTTGTGAATATACTAATTGATGCATTAAAAAGGGAAAAAGAATGCCAAAAGCATGCAAACTGTGGTAAGGTTTGGTATAGCATAGTCAATCCACAAAACCTAATCAGAAAATGTGCTGCATGCAACATTCCGACCCATCCACAGTGTGCTGAGGTTACACAAGATTTGAGAAAAGATACAAGAATTTTTTGTTCACATGTCTATCATGGATAGACAATGTTATTAAATCAAGATTGAATGTACAAATAGTTGAGGATGAAGAAGAAGAGGAACAGGAAGAAGAAGAAGAAAAAGAAGAAGAGGAAAACGGAAGAAGAAAAAACAAAAATGAGAAGTAAAAAAATGAAATGAGAAAAAAATAAGGAAAACAAAGAACAAGATAAAAGTATGGATGCAGAGATACTCATTGATACTACATATGAGGCAATAAAGCAGCATACCTATCGAAGAAATAAATTACGATATGGACAACAGAAAAGCAAATCCCGAAGAGGCTCACCCAGATCTATACAATGACGGGAAAGAGGAAAAAATAGACAAGAAAGACAAAATCTGCAACCTTTTGAAAAGAGGGAATTGCAGATTTGGAGAAAGATGTTACTACAAACATCCTAAGATATGTCAAAACTATGAAATATATGGTAAATGTGCATACTTAGATGGATATGGGGATGATTGCAGAGATCTGCATCCAAAAATATGTAAAAACCTAAAAGAAGGAAAAGGATGTAAGTTCGACAAAAAATGCAAAAATATATGCAACCCATGTAGCCATGAATCATAATTCAAATAAATAACCAACCAAGTAATAAAATCCAAAATAAGAAAGAAACAAATAAAACAGAGAAATCAAGAATATCAGGTAAAAGAGAAAAGCAAACCACCAATGAGATATGCAGAGGTGTCAGCAAAGAATTTCAAAGCATCAGCTCCGAAATTCTACTCAAAGAAGATAATAACTGTATTTATTATGCAAGAGGATATTGCAGAAACGAGAAAATTGCAGATTCAGACACAAAAATGAATAATTATGATGAAGGAAGATCAAATATTATGGAAAAGTTGATTTTTTAATGTCAGAATTTCTGGAAATGAAAAAAAAAGAACAACATACCAGAACAGGAAAGAGACATGGGAAAATCCTTATTACTATCAGTATTAAATGAAGGAGAAAACACGCAAAACCATCATAGTGATGAATGCGCAGGGTTTAGTTACGAGTAACTCAAAAGAAAAATAGAGTACTTAGAAGAACTAACCCAAAATGAAAAGAAAATAGATATAAGAAATATAAGTGAAAACCTGTATTCCCCAAGAGACTGGGAAACAATGATGATCAAATAAAAGGGTTCAAATTCTTATATCAGATAGAAAAAAATAGGAATCAAGGGGGAACCGCAATATATGGGAAAGACAAAAAACAAGGAAAAATATATGAGAAATATAGTAACTCAAGAATGTGAACTAATAGCGGTAGAATTTGAATCTGAAAAATTGATGAACATAGTAATATATAGACCTCCTAATACTAAAGAGTTTGACTTAATAATTGAAAAATTGGATGATATATGTAGAAAATCACAAGGACTGGACTATTCTCCTATCTGGTGACTTCAACTTTCCTTTCGTAGAATGGAAAGAACGAATAGGAGATTGTGGTTTTGTACTTATACATATAAAAAAGAGAGTAATAGTAGTGCAGAAGATAAGAGGCAATTTGAAAAGCTATTAGATATGCTACTAGAATACAACATTCAACAAATAAATCACCTGCCAACAAGAAAGGAAAATACTTTAGACCTAGTATTTGTGAACGAGATGAATTATGTTAAAGAAATAATAGTTTATAATGCGAGTATTTCAGACCATAATGTCATAGAATTAACAGTTCATTCCAAAGCAAGTGAAAATAGAGATAAACAAGAAATGAAAAAAGTGGGAAGGATATGGAAAATACAACTTCTACAGTAAAAATATAAAATGGTCAGAAATTAATGAAGAATTAAACAAAGATTGGGATAACATTTTCGTAAGTGATGACATAAGGGTAAATACGGAGATATATAAATAAAAATAAAAATATTGGAGATAATAGTGGAAAAAATATATACCGACAGAAGAAAACGTAAACATCCATTCATGCATACCAAGAAGACAAGAAGAATTCTTGTTCCAGAAAATCAGAAAGTGGAAAAAAGGTCTTGCAAAAGAAAAAAATGCATGGAAAGTTATAGAACTAAAAAGTAAGATAGAAAATGCAGAAAAAAAGATTATACAATCAAAAGAAAAATGAAAAAACGGGACTTGGAAGAAAAAACCCTATTAAATATCAAGCAAAACACCCAAACTATTATACTCATATGCGAAGAAGATGAATAAAAGAAGAATAGAAATAGGCCCTCTGAGAATTGAAGGGAGATTAACGAATGAAAAAAAGGAAATTTGCAACATACTGGCAGAACGATATAAGAGAGAAATCACCCCTAGAATAGATAATGAAGATAATGATATAGAAGTAAGGGATGAAAATAGTGAATATTTAGCTGACATAGATTTAATGAAGCTGATATTGTGCAGGCTATTAATGAAATTAAAATGGAGCTGCTGCAGGGCCTGGAATGGAATTCCTGCTATTTTGTTAAGAAAGTAGTTCATTCTATCGCAAAGCCACTTGCAATATTATTAAGACAAAGTGTAGATACAGGCAAGATATATGATGAGCACAAATTAGCGTATATTACCCCTACTTTCAAAAGTGGATCAAGACTAGAGGCAAGTAATTATAGGCCTGTGAGTCTAACATCACATATAATGAAGTGTATGAAAGGGTAATGAAGAAAAATATTATGAAACATAATAAAAAATAAGTTTGTTTAATAAAGGACAACATGGTTTTCGTACCCGGAAAAAGTACCTACACAAACCCAACTGTTAGTCCACCGTGAAAACATATTCAAAAATATGAAAAGCGGAATGAAACAGATGTGGTTTATTTAGACTTTGCAAAAGCTTTTGATAAAGTAGACCATAATATATTAGCGAGAAAATTAGAAAACACATATCGTGGATAAAAGTAGGAAGATGGTTAAAAGAATTTTTACACAACAGAAACAGATAGTTATTGCAAACGACGAGAAATCGGATGAGCCAAGGTAATATCCGGTGTGCCGCAAGGTACGGTGTTAGCTGCAATACTGTTTGTTATTATGATGAAGACATAGACAATAATGTTAAGGATTCGGTAGTGAGTAGTTTCGCAGATGACACAAGAATAAGTAGAGAAATTACTTGTGATGAAGATAGGAACGCTCTACAAAGAGACCTTAACAAAGTATATGATTGGGCAGAGGTAAATAGGATGGTATTTAACTCTGATAAATTTGAATCAATAAACTTATGGAGACAGAGAAAGAAAGCTATATGCATATAAGGGACCTAATAATGAGACCATCACAAATAAGGAAGCAGTTAAAGACCTTGGTGTGATGATGAATAGGAACATGTTATGCAATGATCAAATAGCAACTCTGTTGGCAAAATGTAAAGCAAAAATGGGAATGTTGTTACGGCACTTCAAAACAAGAAAAGCTGAACACATGATTATGCTTTATAAAACATATGTTCGTAGTCCACTTGAATATTGCAATATGATATGGTACCACACTATCAAAAGGATATTGCACAAATAGAGAGTGTACAAAGGTCCTTTACAGCTAGAATAGAAGAAGTTAAGGACCTAGACTACTGGGAAAGACTACAATTCTTAAAATTATATAGTCTGGAAAGGAGAAGAGAAACGCTACATGATAATTCAGGCATGGAAACAGATAGAAGGAATAGCAGAAAATATCATGGAACTAAAAATATCAGAAAGAGCAAGCAGAGGTAGATTAATAGTGCCCAAAAATATACAGGAAAAATAAGGAAAGCACACAGGACATTAATCCACTACGCACCAGCATCGATAATGCAGCGTCTATTCAATGCGTTGCCAGCTCATCTGAGGAATATATCAGGGAGTGAGCGTAGATGTGTTTAAGAATAAGCTCGACAAATATCTAAACTGCATCCCAGACCATCCAAGATTGGAAGATGCAAAATATACCGGAAGATGTACTAGCAACTCTCTGGTAGACATTAGAGGTGCCTCACACTGAGGGACCTGGGGCAACCCGAACAAGATGTAAGGTCTGTAAGGTAAGGTAAGGTCTCTCTCTCTCTCTCTCTCTGTCTCTCTCTGCCATATTTCCTACTGTCATTAAATACCTACGTTCATAGCTAATGATATTTCATCTGTTTATCTGTTCATGACGGGAAACAAAGCTCAATAAATACGTTGTGATAACAGTATAACGATAGAGTCTGATGACTCTGGAAGTGAGTTTTCACAAACTTGTTATTGAAAAGGAAGTGTGTCCGGATGTACGGTTGACAAGTCGGATATTAAGCTACACTTGGTTAGTCACGGATTGGTGACGCGCTCTGTCTCTGGACCTCTTGGGTGCGGGTATTTGAGAGTGGCTGTTATCCGGGATTAAAGATCGTCCTCCTGTGTCCGTCCGTTGCTGGCTCTCTCTCTCTCTCTCTCTCTCTCTCGTCGTTGGTTTCTTAAATTTCGCCTATTATTATCATCTGTATCTATAGGGAAGCTACCCTACACGATGACCGTATATAAACAAGTATTTCATTCAACTGCAAATGCAAAACGTGTAAGCACATCTCTTATAAAAAAAGTAAAAACGCAAATAACTTTCTTCGGCACAAGCGTGGTTTCTGTACACCGTATAATCAAGGGCTCCGAAAATAGATCTATCTTTCGGTGGTCTCCGTATAATGCGGTATGAGCTGCAGACCATGAAACTTTAACCACGTTTGGTGGTGCCCTGGCCGAAATAGTTGCCAGACGCACGATCTAAGGCTAACCTTAACCTTTTTTCGGTTGGCAGTTTTCTGTCCGCCGTCAGAACTTAAAAACTACTGCGGCTAGAGAGCTGCAAATCGGTATGTTGATCAACCCCCCTCCAGTCATCAAATATTCCGAATTACAGCCCTTTAGTCTCAGTAGTTTTAAAGATCTGATGGCCAACAGAACACAGTGCGAACGGACAGACAAAGCAGACACAACATATCTATTTTCAGAAGGGTAAAAGGCGCAGTATTAACAATGAAATACTTTAAGGGTGTTTTTCTAAGCAAAAACAAAAACCTCAATCAGTCTTTCTACTCTTTAAACCTATGAGTTAACGATGAACCTTTTACTGAATATATTGAAATTAGTCCCTGAAAACTGTCAATTACTATCACCACAATGTTGATTCATTAGTGAACTTAAACGTTTGACAATAATTCGTCTTATAGTAGCTTGAAGGAGAACGCTTCTCCGCAAAGCTGTTCTGCGGTTGGCGAATAGATAACAGAGGTAAGTAAGAGTAAAATGAATTTAAAAAACAATTTTGTCACAATTCGTCATCTCAATGTGACGTACGAAGCTCTTAACAAACGATATTTGAAGCAAATAAATCCTATGAATATACTGCAAAAGCACAAAAATAAATTAACTCTACCTCCTCCTCCTCTAATATCAAATATTTCTTAGAGTCTAATCAAACGTCATTCATCCAGTTAAGTCAAAGACATTGAGAGTTAGAAAAGTATGACATTAATGCAATGTCTGCAGCTTAAATATGGGTGTTTTAGAGTTTATTGTATGGTTTTCATCTTACCAAGTTCTACTAAAAGAAGCCTACACTTCACTGAGGTACAAATGGCAAATCAACAGGAAAGGGCAACCAAAAAAGGAGTAAACTGAGACGTCTTGAGTCCTCACTTAGCTCTTCCCTGATATTAAAGGATGTTCTGCACATCTCCAACCCCAAACCCTTCAACACCCCTATGGAGCTCTACTGCTAATTCTAGTAGCAAATAACACCATTCCTCGCCTAGCCCACAAGCACCTCCCTGCCAGATCTGATAAGCTGTTAAGAGCTGAACCACTGGGGGTAAAAATAGCCTTGGGAGAAAGAGGCAGAGATCTCAGAAAGTGAGACCTGAGCGTGATATTATTTCCAATAGACGGTTTGATTCCAAGTAAAAAAGTTTACGCGACGTCGATTTGATCTCCGAGATATAAAACTCATCATGACAAAGATGATACCACTGGAATAACAATAAAATTAATTATCTTACTAGAACCTTCAGTAAAAAATGCTAAGAAAACATGAAACAAGCAGCAAATACATACTGAAAAAATAATAAAAAAAATTACCAAAAAATAGAAACAAAGGGAAACATAAAAATAAGATGAAATGCCAAACAAACTATCACACCCAAAGTAAAATGGCCTAACGACCCACTTGTGTACCTGCTATGGAATCACACGATAGCAATAGGAGTTTTCATTATTTTTTTTGTTTTATTCTCTTAATAAACAGCGACTCTGAAATGATATTAGAAGGTCCAGTATATTGGAATAAAAAGATAGTCAGATAGATAGATAGACATATTAGATAGCTGGAGAGATAGACCCACACCCAATGTAACACGAAGGAACACTTACTTCAGAATGCAGAAATAAACTACGAAAGTACTTGTTCAAAGTCCCGTGGATTTAAGGATTAAGGACATATAGTAGATTTTATATATATGTATATATATATATATATATATATATATATATATATTATATATATATATATATATATATATATATATATGTGTGTGTGTGTGTGTGTGTGTGTGTGTGTGTGTGTGCGTGCGTGTGTGTGTATTAAGACGGCAATGAATAGCCAGAACGAAGAATTAATTTAGCTTATGTCCTCCAGTGGAAAGGATTAGGATCAGTAAGAGGAAAAGGGAAGGAGAGAAAAACGGGAAAGAATGATGAGGGAAAAGGACTAGAGAATGTGGAATGATACGAGGAACAGAGAGAATGGATAGCGGCAAGGAAGAGGAATGGGAGGCTCAGACGAATGGTGGCGTTGGTCGGGCGTGTGGGGTTGGGCCACACGAGGAGCAGTAGGTGAAGAGACAAGTGGAAGTCAGGTGAAAGCGCAGACTGACTTGGCTGAATTAACTCGATTCCTTTACATCATTTAATAAAGTCTAATGGAACTTTCCTTCTATGGAATTTGAACAACCAAACCTCCTTCATAACTCTTCTTCAGCGAATAACTGAAGGGTCTACGTTGCTCATCTCTCTCTCTCTCTCTCTCTCTCTCCTCTCTCGTCTCTCTCGATAATCCTTATATCCTGACATTTGCTTACCCATAGCTTTTTGCTGTTTATACACAATAGTCTTTTTGTCGCTTTTATGCAAACAGGAACTTGCACTGAATCACACACATCCTCACAGACATAAGCGCAGTAGATATACCCAACGTAAAACTATTTTGACTTATTTTTAACCCGAATGACTCCAAGCTTTTTGTGAATGTGTGAATAACAGCTCTCAGTTTCAAGTAAATAGAGCCATATATACTCACGTGTACACATACATACACACACACACACACACGCACACACACACGTTCAGAGACACATGGGCAATAGATGTAACAACGTAATTTTATTTGATGAAGTATAATCATCTCGACATAGGTATGTCAATCTTACTGTGAGGATGATAACTATTTGTCATTCAAGGCTTTATGATAATTTCCCTATACACAAAAGGAAAGCACATGTTCAGCATACTAATACAAAATGACAACAATGACAAAAGATTAGTTTTCATGCCCTCTCCTTCATGAACAATACAAATGCTTCTTCTATGACGTTGCTTTCATTGACAAAGTTCAGTTTTCAGAAATGTCTGTTACCAAAAGTAGCGGAGATCCTGCCAAACAACTTCTTTAAGTAGTCTCCTTATTTACCTGAAACTGTATTTGAATTGCGTTTTTGGTATTGGAATTCCATTGACTGAACTTCTTGCCGACTAAGCATTACACCTACACTCCTTCCTTTAATTGCCTCTTCTGTGCTCCCCCAAACCTACCATCCAAATGCCTCGCTATTCCAACAACCTGAGACGTAATGCAATTTTCGCAAGATATAATTTATGCCTGAGACTTTTGTTTTAGTTACTGTACGCCTTATCCGAAGGGTATCTCCGGTAAAAATTTAGCGAAGATTTTCCAAATCAGAGCCAGAAAGAATCTTGATGATCCGATGCTTTGCTTTGTTCCAAGATTTCTTTTCATCATTATAAAATCCCCGGTTTACTTCGGAAAGAACTTTGTTCACAAATGACGATGGGCCAACCGTATTTTTCTCTATAATCATCCCAAGTAACTGATGTTATTTTGAAGGAGGTCGGGTTCCCAGCATTGAGGTGAACCGACAGAATTGTAGTTATTAAAATGAGCGTTCTTTCTGCGATTACTCCTTCTAAAAATACTATCTTTACGTCCTAAGATATAATTTTCTAACTTTGGCGGTTTTCCAGAATAAGAATTATGACAGCAGTGTAGCTTATAAGATAATTCAGTGAAAGGAGTAGCCTAATTTAGTGCGATGCAGTTTGTTTGAGACATAATTTGACCACTCAAAAGACCTTCGAATTCATGTCCAATTCAAATGACTAATCCATTACAGGATGATTCCAATAATAGATCGACTGGCAAGGGTCACCCATGCACACAGGTCACTCATTTGACTCTGGGTTCTCAAGGGAAGGAGATGATTGGTTTCTTCATAAAAGCAAGCCAGGATCTCCAGAACACCGTATATCAGAATCTTTGAAGATGGGACTTATTGATCACTAAATTCTAAGGATATTTAATCCAACGATACAATAGAACTAACTATTTAAACAAAGGTGTTTTTATTTGCAGGACTTTAAGTGGTAACAGTAGTTTCATGGTTAGCAAGAGGGAGTGACTAATCGTTAAGAGGAAGCACAATCCCTTTGCAAAGATGGAACACTTATATCGGTGTCTTCTCCACTTAAAGAAATAATACATTTTAGAAGCTGTAGATACTCATTTCCCTCATTATGCTTAGGGAATCCAAATACACTGCAGCCACTACTAGATGAACTTAGAGAAACCAAACTCAGAACTTAAAATCATTTCAAAATCGCTGACAACGTGTTCTGATTACCTAGTAATAATTACAAGAACTACTCATTATAATGATTTAATGATTCATAAACCTTACAGTTTTACAAGTTTATAAATTTATAGTGATTATAATCCTTAACTTTTACAATTCCGTTACAACACAGCAGCTTTATAGATCCTTCACTAGAACGTATGGGTTGCATAGACAAAGTCTCATACACTTATGCACTTTAGTCCAACATAATAACTGCCTGGAAAGTATGAAGAGGCGTCCCTGTTCCTTGATGTCATCAGACATTAGGCTGAGGCCTCTGGGTCATCCTAATTCTGTCATTTTACTGTCAATTACTGGGCTTCTACGTCCGGTAAGAATATGCTTCTTATCTTCTTTGATCTCTTTAAATGCGGGTGAAAATTAAGAACTAAAAATAGTTGCAAACTTCGAATTTTTTTTTTATTTATTTTGATATCTTCTCTCTTATTATTGTTTATCTAAGGGTTAATGTATTATTTTTTCCCTTTTTAATAAGTGATATGTGTTCTTACTGCTTTTCCTTTTACTTCGTCGTTCACCTTTTTCTAATGAACACCATATGTTTTGGAATCTTGAATTTCAAGTTAGTGGCCCCCTGGGCTTGTTCCGTATGAATGGATTTCAGCCTTTGAATAATAATGATAATAATAATAATAATTAATAAGAATAATAATAATAATAAAATAATAATAATAAAATAATAATAATAATAATAATAATAATAATAATAATAATAATAAGAGAACAAAGATCCCCTCCATGAAAGCCTACAACACCAAGAAATTAAGGCAGAAAACAATTGAGGTCAATGAAATAATGGGCATAATACACACCACCAGTATCACAGAAACAAATAACTTGACATATGCAGGAGCAAGATTAGTAGCAGAACTGATGGGATTCGAACACTAACACCACCAGCACAACCAACCCAACAGAAACCAAAACAGCAACCTCCTTGGAAAAGGCGCCTGGAAAAGCAAATCATGGTGATGAGATCTGACTGAGTAAAACTGAAAGAGATGGCAGAAAAAAGGCTAAGAAGCAAGAAAACAAGGGAGGAAACTCAACGAAGAACATACAAAGTACAAGAGAGGGGACTAAACAACACAATAGAAGATGTAAAACAGAGGCTTAAGGCCAAAGCACATAAGATCCAACGGTACATCAAACAGGAATAAGGGATACCAACAGAACAAACTATTCGGAACCAACCAAGAAAAGACTATACAGCCAACTAAGAGGGGAAGACAACACCAGAAATTCCTGAAGCCGAACCAAGTAAGAGACTCTGGGAAAACATATGGAGCAATCCGGTATCACACAACAAACATGCAACATGGCTCCAGGAAGTCAAGGAAGAAGAAACAGGAAGAATAAAACAAAGATTCACAGAGATCACGACAGACACAGTCAGACACCAACTAAAGAAAATGCCAAACTGGAAAGCCCCAGGTCCCGATGAAGTCCATGGATACTGGCTCAAAAAACTTCAAGGCCCTACACCCACGAATAGCAGAACAACTCCAGCATTGTATCTCAAATCACCAAGCACCCAAATGGATGACCACAGGAAGAACATTCTTAGTACAAAAAGACAAGAGTAAGGGAAATATAGCCAGTAAACTACAGGCCTTATCACCTGCCTACCAATTAATGTGGAAGTTACTAACAGGCATCATCAGTGAAAGGCATACAACTACCTAGAGGAGACAAACACCATCCCCCACCAACAGAAAGGCTGCAGAAGGAAGTGTAGGGGCACAAAAGACCAGCTCCTGATAGACAAAATGGTAATGAAGAACAGTAGGAGAAGGAAAACCAACCTAAGCATGGCATGGATAGACTATAAGAAAGCCTTCGACATGATACCACACACATGGCTTAATAAGCTTTTTTTTTTTTTTTTTTTTTAATCGCCTGAAAATAAAATAATGGGGCAGAGGAAAACACCATCAGCTTCCTCACGAAAAATTACAATGCGCAACTGGAATACAATACTTACAAGCTCGCAATAAGAACTAGCAGAGGTTAATATCAGGAGAGGGATCTTCCAGGGCGACTCACTGTCCCCACTACTCTTCGTAGTAGCCATGATTCCCATGACAAAAAAGTACTACAGAAGATGGATGCCGGGTACCAACTCAAGAAAAGAGGCAACAGAATCAACCATCTGATGTTCATGGACGACATCAAGCTGTATGGTAAGAGCATCAAGGAAATAGATACCCTAATCCGACTGTAAGGATTGTATCTGGGGGACATCAGGATGGAGTTTGGAATAGAAAAATGCGCCTTAGTCAACATACAAAAAGGCAAAGTAACGAGAACTGAAGGGATAAAGCTACCAGATGGGAGCAACATCAAACACATAGATGAGACAGGATACAAATACCTGGGAATAATGGAAGGAGGGGATATAAAACACCAAGAGATGGAGGACACGATCAGGAAAGAATATATGCAGAGACTCAAGGCGATACTCAAGTCAAAACTCAACGCCTGGAAATATGATAAAAGCCATAAAAACACATGGGGCAGTGCCAGTAATCACATACAGCGCAGGAATAGTGGAATGGACGAAGGCAGAACTCCGCAGCATAGATCAGAAAACCAGAAACATATGACAATACAAAGCAGCTACACCCAAGAGCAAATACGGACAGACTATACATACACGAAAGGAAAGGAGGAGAGGACTACAAGTATAGAGGACTGCGTCAACATTGAGAACAGAGCACTGGGACAATATCTGAAAACCAGTGAAGACGAGTGGCTAAAAAAGTGCATGGGAAGAAGGACTAATAAAAGTAGACGAAGACCCAGAAAATATACAGAGACAGGAGAAAGACAGACAGAACAGAGGACTGCACAACAAACCAATGCACGGACAATACATGAGAAAAGACTAAAGAACTAGCCAGCGATGACAATTGGCAATGGCTACAGAGGGAGAGCTAAAGAAGGAAACTGAAGGAATGATAACAGCGGCACAAGATCAGGCCCTAAGAACCAGATAGTTCATAGAACGATAGACGGAAATAACATCTCTCCCATAGTAGGAAGTGCAATACGAAAAATGAAACCATAAACCACATAGCAAGTGAATGCCCGGCACTTGCACAGAACCAGTACAAAAAGAGCATGATTCAGTGGCAAAAGCCCTCCACTGAGCCTGTGCAAGAAACATCAGCTACCTTGCAGTAATAAGTGGTACGAGCACCAACCTGAGGGAGTGATAGAAAATGATCACGCAAAGATCCTCTGGGACTATGGTATCAGAACGGATAGGGTGATACGTGCAAACAGCCAGACGTTGACGTTGATTGACAAAGTCAAGAAGAAAGTATCACTCATTGATGTCGCAATACCATGGGACACCAGAGTTGAAAGAGAAAGAGAGGGAAAAAATGGATAAGTATCAAGATCTGAAAATAGAAATAAGAAGGATCTGGGATATGCCAGTGGAAATCGTACCCATAATCATAGGAGCACTAGGTACGATCCCAAGATCCCTGAAAAGGAATCTAGAAAAACTAGAGGCTGAAGTAGATCCAGGACTCATGCAGAAGAGTGTGATCTAGAAACGGCACACATAGTAAGAAAAGTGATGGACTCCTAAGGAGGCAGGATGCAACCCGGAACCCCACACTATAAATACCACCCAGTCGAATTGGAGGACTGTGATAGAGTAAAAAAAAAAAAAAAAAAAAAAAAATAATAATAATAATAAACAATGGAAAAAAAAAAAATCACTGTGTAGCTTTTGACATCCCAAACATCTCTTGAAAATGGGTCACAGATAGGGCCTGAAAGTACCCGAGTGTGGAGTAAAATTAAATGTAAATACTTAGAATTAAACAAGTTACACAGTGATTTTGTGGGTTTCTTTTTCAATCTTCAGAAGAAAACTGAAAGAAGTTTTTTGTTTGGAACAACAATAATATAATAATAATATAGCTGCAATACTTAAATGTTTGGCTTATTTCAAACGACGTCGCCTTATCTATATAAAATGTCTCTCGCCAACTTCCATCGTATTAAGTGTTGTTCTTCAGCGTCTACTAAAAAAAATAAGATAAAATAAGATAAATAAGAAAAAGGGGGCAATTACTGGAGCTCTTCATCTTTAATAGGCGTTTTATGATAGCGTACATGAATAAATTATTACACTGTTCATTAGAACTCTAGTGGAAGTACTTTTTATAGCAAATTAATATTTCCCTTATTACTGCACCTCGGATGTATTGCCTATGGAACCATCTTTAACCCAAAATTTTCAAACACAATTCGATGTTCTTTATTCTATGAAGGTTTTTATGTCTGAGAAGTAACCTGAGTTCTCTCAGCAAAGGACACGTAAACATGTGTTCATATTCACTTCGTATATACGCATTTAATTATGTTATCATAAGATGTTATTCCTAAAGAAAAACTATTGAGATGGCTTTTCTCTGCCCGTCCACACTTTCTGTCTGAACTCAGATTTTAAAATCTACTGAGACTAGAAGGCTGCAAATTGGTTTGTTGCTCATCCACCATCAAATCATCAAACATACCAAATTGCAGCCCTCTAGCCTCAGTAGTATTTATTTTATTTTTTTAAGGGTAGAGTTAGCCATAATCGTTTCGCCTGGCACATCAATAGGTAGCAACAGCAAAACGGTCAGACCACTGGCCCGTGGCTAAAAGTTTCATGGGCCTTAGATGAGAGTTGGCTGAATGATCATATGGCGCTATATGCTGTACAGTTTCCCCGGCGCCTTTTTTCAGTATTATATTTTCTGGCAAAGAAATGATAAAATACGGAATGAATTGACTTCTGACACTCATTGGGGTAATTGAGGGACTTAAGAAGTTAGGACTTATATGTGTAGTGTGTGGTTTTGTTGAAAGCTGTTTTTTTAGTCTTTAAGGCTCTTTGCTCAAAGATGGAAAGGATGTCGAATAGATTAGAAAGTTTTGAGATGAGGACTTCTGAACTTTTCCCTTCCGCTTTTCAGAATTTAATCATGATGATTCAGTATATTGTACTTGACTGTAAAGGTGATTAACAGTATTTTCGAGTCTGGTAAACCAACAGGGATTACCACCAATTAATTTTCGTGTTTATATATGACGAAACAGACCAAAGACAAATTCATGCGAGTCTACTATTTATTTGGGTTGGAATTTATAAGTCATCTTTTCAATGTCTTCTTCTTACTGCTGCTATATTTGAAAAAAAGGTATATATACTAGTTAATGTCGACGTTATTAAAGTTTATACCCCACCACCCTCGCCCCCTTTAACTAGGAAAATGGACCTCTGCATCTTCCCCCATCATATCTTTAGATGGGGTCGATTCTAGTTTATCTTGGTCAGTGAGATGTCTTCGGTTCTAATATTCATCATCTTTAGAATTTAAATTACCTAATATTCCATTGTAATCTATAATAATTGGTGCGGCATGTATTAGAAACCTAAAGAATCTAAAATCATTTCGCTTCATATAGTGGCGCATATCTTAGTAGTTATCTACTGGATGCAAAATTACCGACGTTCGAGGCAAGTAAGAGTCCAGGTCAAAAAAAAAAAAAAAAAAAGTAAAAAGTGGCGCCGAGGAATCTTTTCTGTACAGCGCATAATTCCCTTGTATGGAAACTCTCGATGTGCCTGTAGTGTGGTCCGAGTTGAAGAAGAGTCGGTGGCTAACCATACCCTTAAATGAAATAGAAACTACTGAGGCTAGAGGGCTGCAACTTAATATGTTTACTGATTGGAGAGAGGATGATGAACATAGCAATTTCCAGCCCCTAGCCTCAGTAGTCTCTAAGATCTAAGGGCCAGAGAAAGCCGCAGAATAGTTTTCCTTTACAGAAAAAACTAACATGGCTGAATCTGCCCGACTCCTGTGAAGATTTGAGAAGTTCAGGAATTCCGTGACGGGAATGGAAGAACGGCTCTACGCGGAATTTGCCTTCTGCCTCTTTGTAAACGACAAAGTCCCCTGTATTCATCTTTTCTCAGGAGAATAAACCACCTTTTTGTTGCTCATCATTATACTTCTTTCATAAAAATGGCAATGATACTATCTATATTGAAAATAGTAGTAAAAATAATTATAAATGGTAACAATTAAAAAACAGATTGTATGCAGTTCATTTCCAACCAGGTACTTTAGGTGGTTACAGAAGTCAGGTCCCAAAGGGTAAATGAGAAAATGAAAATAGCAATACTCTATGAAATAGAGTAATAATAATTAAAAGAAATTCTAATGATAACAATACAATAAGCGTAGAAATAATAATAAATAATAATAATAATAATAATAATAATAATAATAATATAATAATAATAATAATAATAATAATAACAGGAACTCTAGTCACGATGCCAAGATCCCTGAAAAGGAACCTGGAAAAAGGACTCATACAGAAGAGTGTGCTACTAGAGACAGTGTAATTAATGAAAAATTGATGGACTCCTAAGGGGGTAGTATGCAACCCGGAACCCCCACACTATGAAAACCACCCAGTCGAATTGGATGACTGTGAAAGCATCATAATAAAAGACCATTGAGAATATCTTCCTCTTCCTCACATTTCACTTTGTTAAGCCAGATGCTTTGAACTCTGAGAAGTAGTAATGTGTGAAGCCCCATTGCTGTGACTGACCTGAGACGTTGAATATGTTCCCATAGAAACGGAGTCAGAAGAAGGTAACTAACTTTGATTTCTGCATATACAACCTATTTGCTGGTGACTGGAAGAGAAAGACAGAGGGAAGGATAGAAGGCTGATAGGCATACAAGCAGACACGGAGAAAGGAAATGAAAGAGGCAAGAGAGAGTGTAAAGGCTGCTAAGTATCTATATCAAACCCTTGGCTGTTTCGTGCAAGGGAAAGTTTCCCTGAGGTCGCTAATGAAGAGAAATGGTAGTATATATATATATATATATATATATATATATATATATATATATATATATATATATATATATTATATATATATATATATATATATATATATATATATATAATATATATATATATATATATATATATATATATATAGATATATATATACATATATATATATATATAGATATATATATATATATATATATATATATATATATATATATTATATATATATCTATATATAGATATATATATATATATATATAGATTATCTACTGTGTGTGTATGTGTGTGTGAGTATACAGACGAGGAGCTAGAAGGAAAAATAGCCTGATAAACCTGCCATATATCTCCCTAATTTATTCCTTCACATAAGTCTATCAGGATTTCACTCTTAAATCTTGTCTGTTCGTAACAAGATTCATGTCGTATCTTCACTAAGAAGCCGCCCACATAAAGGTTTGGGAGTTTGAGAAACAATAAATTTCTTTTATTCTGGTGACTTCACTGGAAGATTTCCTGTGTTGCAAATATCTTGTTGTTATAAAATATGTACATGTTGAGATTTGTCATTCAGCTGCTACTTCGAGAAGGACTCCTGCAAAGAATGTTTTCTCTCTCTCTCTCTCTCTCTCTCTCTCTCTCTCTCTCATCTCTCTCTCTCTCTCTCTCTCTTTCAAGATTCAGTCACTGCCGAATAGTCTAATTATAAAAATCAAAGTTTTTTATAGTCTCTTGCACTAATTTCTTTATTTCAATGTTCTTCTAGATTTGACAGGCCGTTTGCAAGAGAACCTTGATAAGGATTTCGAGTACAGAGTAATTCAGATAGATTTTAGTGCTGCTTTCGATTTAGTGAATCAAAAGGCTCTTATATCTATAATGCAGAATATTCGAGTGAGTGGATATGTTGTAGGTATGTTTCAAGATTTCCTTATAGGTAGGCAGCAGCGAGTTGCTGTTGATAGGATCGTTAGAGAACCAATATCTTATTGCACCTGAAGTTTCACAGGGTAGAGTTTTTGGTCCATTGTTATTTTTAGTGTATACTGAAGAAGAGAACTAGCCATAATTCAATGTAAGCTGAACAACATTTATTATTTTTGATGTATATATTTATGCGGGTCTGTATTAATTAATGGACTTTTTTGTGTTTAAACAAACAGAACTGCATCCTATTTACAGTCCTTATTTTCTTCATTTGGCTTAAAAAAACGCCATTTTTTTTTTGATTTATTTTATTTTTTTTTTTAAGTTGGAGTCCACATCACTAGCGTAGATTTTCTTTTGGTTCATTAGGTAACCCAGAAAGCCAAAAAATAAATATAGATTTTTTTTTTGTTTTTTTTTTTTTTGGACTTTCTGACAAAGAGCTGAAGTATAATCAACGATTTCCTTTTATGACCTCTTCCAAAGATAAAAGCATCTTATATTCCTTCGCACGAATCACTATGAATTTAATAAGGGCGAATGCAGAGCAGCATAATTATGAATTTTATTGATAATATCTTCAAACGAGCCGAAAATAAGAGGTCTAAGAACACATGTAGATATGTATCCCTGAAAGGCTATTTGTAAAACACATAAGCATTCATGTCTTTTTCGTATGACTGGTCTAAAAAACGTACCAACATACGTCTTACTTGTATGACTAAAAACACCTCAAACAACACTCTCTCTCTCTCTCTCTCCTCTCATCTCTCTCTTCTCTCTCCTCTCTCTCTCACAACACACATACATACAGACATAAAAGCCTTAGCAGCGAGATTTGTTCATTCCAGCGTCTACTCCACACTGGCAAAGCGAATAGAAATTTAGCTAAATATCGAACTTGCAAAACCGTTCCATTTGTCTTTTGGAATTGCCTCTTCTGCCACTTCTTGAAATGAAAAGGCAAGTAAAATTGTGAAAAGGACGATTGTAGTTTTCACTGTCAAAGGAAGGACGATTTGAATAACAAAACAGCGAAGGAAAATATCCAAGGAAAACTAGAGTATTGTTGTGGAACAAAGGGAGGAGGCAATAAAACAAAATATTTTACTTGTGTTATCTATAGATCTTCGTGTATTGGTTGTAGGAAGAGGATGTAAATAAGACCATTTGTTTTTCTCTGTTTTCTAAAGTAAAGAGTATTTATTGATTAATAATGTTTCTACCCCCAGACGTTACAAAGTCTTTTACTTCCTGAGTTAAGAGGTAAATTTAAAGAAGATACTTACGTGAATCATGTGTTTAAGTGACAGAATACTCTGATTCCAAATTCTTTTTCTTTGTTATTATATGAGACATTATCTTAAAGAAAATTAATGCTATAAAACGATGCTCACAACTATGATGTTGCTTACAACACCTCCTCTTTGCTTGACTTAATTGACCGGATAATTAAAGGCATAGCTGAATAATTATTAACAATTATAATAACACAACATGTGCACATCGCTATATATCCACATGTATACGTGGGTTACTTTTATCGCAATGGCTTCGGAAATTAGAATAAAGATGCAAATGGTTCGCTGAAATGAATTCCAAAAGGATTAAATATGATGGACGACGGCTGTGTGAAACAACAAGGAAAGTAACAGAGCCTTTCCTAAAAAAAATGAGAAGGCACTTTTTTTCGGGGTGGAGCCTAGTGACAGAATCTAATTGAAAAACAAAAGGCTGAAGCTTTAAAGATTTAATATGTGTAATGTAAGTGGTGTTCCAAGAAATGAAATTATGAGAAATGTAGCAACATGTTGTGGAAATAGTAAAAACACTGCTATTGTTGGTGAAATGAAGGATCAAGGTGACTTGAGACAGCGTGGGTGTCTAAATAGTAGATATACAGTAAAACACAAAAATCTAAAGTAAATGAAATATGCCAAGTTACGATATACATTGGAGGGCTGCGTCCTATTTATTGAAATATTTCTTTCCAGTCTTTTATAGTTGTTTTAGGTTGTTCTTTAGGCATCAGAAATTATTTGTTTCAAATGTCGCACAATTCTCTAGTTTTCGAAAAATGAGTAAAATAGGCGAATGAAGAAATAACGACTGAGCGTCAGTTCGAGCTCTGCTTTCATTAGCCCTGACTAAGGTGCTACCTGGAAAGGAAATGATTTAAAACAATAATGCGAATGTTTATACATGTATTTCATATGCTTTCTTTTTTATCCATAAGTTTAAACTCATTTATTTTCTGGTCCGTCTTTCCTTTCATTCTGCAGTATCTCCTGTAAAATTACAATTAGCATTATTTCATCGTCCTCACTGAACTGCCTTTTTTGTTCCTGGTCTGCACTTACCCCTCATGGCTTTATTATGTCTAATATTCCTCTTTAATTTCTTCCCTGTTAAAAGCAGATACTACTTTACAACAAATGTTACTCTACTCTCCCTACACAAATTCAAATACATACTAACTCTTCCCCCTTGTCTATTCAGTTTTATTCCTATCACCAGTCCGGGTAATTTCATATGCAAACATCAAACACCCAGTTTCCAGAACATTCCTTGCTTTAATGCCCACAAACTCCTGTTGAAATAATGGAGGACCTGAAGAGGTAAATTTCAGAAAATGTACAGAGACTACTTTACAACAAACCAGCCTCCTGTTCTCCCAATACACATTCCTAATCAGCCATCGACTTCGTCCTATAAACGATTTCCTGACGAATTAGTTTATAGGACGCATCTCAATTCGTTTCAAGGGGGAAGAAAAAAAAAACATTGACAGCGTGCAGCTGAGACTGGCAGTTCACTGACTAAAATTATTCTCTTCTCTCTACAAGATCCTTCTGTCTTCTGCATCCCTCTCTCAAGTGTACTTTTTATGAAAATTAGCAAAATCTCTCACATTTTCATGAAGCACCTTTCAAAATAGATTATTCGAATCTCTGCCAGATCCAAAGTCATTGCAATATTTGTAGGTGCCTCAATATGCCTTAGATTTACTACGAATCTGAAGAAAATGCTTCTAAGATTCATGCGAATGTTTAAATTAAACAATTGATGTAATTTAAATCACATATAATACACATGTATTTTTTTTTACCGTATCGGGAGCTAAACGAAGTTATAACTTATGATTTATTGACTATTATATCGTAATTATGTTTTAAATCATCATTAGCTTGTGTTAGAATTTAACAAGCAAATCTATAATTTTATTTAATTTACGTCCGGAGTCTTACTAAGTACGCTTATAGTTATACGTAAATCTTGATAAGTTTATTCATAGGTAAAAGCGGCCGACCACCAAGACAGCTTATGCAGTGCCTTGGAGGAAGGCCCCGATATCTAAATGTACTATATATTGTACACTGGTTGGACTGAAATCCCTCACAGGGCCGGTGATAACCGACATAAGCCAACTGATCGGATTTGCCTGTATTTCTTTCGACTCCTGTAATCATGTGATAATCCAAAAATAAGATATATTCATAGATGAAATATTTAATTTTGCTCATGAATAAATATCTCACCAAGCTATTGAAACAACTGCACCATTGTACATCAGTCTAATGACTAAATCCCTACTATAAACTATTGTGATTATAAAGAGAATAACTTCCCAAGACTGAGTAAAACTATAAGTTTCAAGTTATATTTATTATATATATAAATATATCAACAGCTGCTCTTGAATAAAATTCGGGATGAGTTCTAATTCATGGTTCGTGTTATCTATATGATGGAAAATTGCCAAACTATATTGTCCTTATCTAACTGATCGTTTATGTTAAGTTACTCTTTATGAAAGAGATTTCCCAGTAAAACCATAGTATGGTCAGACAATGACGGGAATGCCTTTGGATCCCGTCTTTCCGTAGGTTTTTGAGACTCCTCAGTTCTTATTTACCTGTAGTTTGCTTTTGAGCTAAATTACACACTGAGAGGTTGGGTTAGGTTCGAAAAAGATAGACTGAAAGGTATGTATTCCCTTTTCCACTTTTTAATTTTCAGGATTCATTTGGCGTATTACGGCTCGGATCCGGCACATAAGGTCTGCTGGTGGTTTCTGTAAATATTGCATTAAATTCTCACATAGGGAGGGACTTTGATATAATTATGATTACGTTTCCTCTCTCCACAGCACCTGGGAACCGCCGGAGGAATTGCCTCCCTTGCCTGATCCCTCCACCCTACACCTGGCAATCCATTGAGGTACAATGAAAGCAAATAGGGATTTTAGGGTTTCATTTTGAATTATGAAAATGTCGAGATAATAATATCCTTCTTCAAAAAGATTTAAAACTTCTTTCGTTATCCTGTTTATTGTTATTTGTTTATTTATTTAGTTAGTCATCCTATTCGACTGGTTGGTATTTATAGTGTGGTGTTGCATCCTACCTCCTTAGGAGTCCATCACTTTTCTTACAATATGCGCTGTTTCTAAGAGCACACTTTTCTGCATGAGTCCTGGAGGTACCTTCGCATCTATTTTTTCCAGGTTCCTTTTCAAGGATCTTGGGATCGCGCCTACTGTCCTTGTGAATTTGGGGAAAATTTTAACTGGCATATTCCATATCCTTCTTGTTTCTATTTTCAGGCCTTGAAACTTATCAGTTTTTTTCCTTTGTCTCTTTCTTTCTCTTTTTTCTGGTGTCCCATAGTATTGCAACATCAATGAGTGATACTCCCCGCTTGTTTTTATCAAACAACGTCACGTCTGGTTTATTTGTACGTATCACCCTATCTATTTTGATACCATAGTTCCAGAGGATTTTTGCCTGATCGTTCTCTATCACTCCCTCATGTTGATGTTCGTACCACTTATTACTCCAAGCTAGCTGGCGTTGCTATTTTATTATTATTATATTATTATTATTATTATTATTATTATTATTATTATTATTATTATTATTAATTATTATTATTATCATTTTTTTTTTTTTTTTTTTCTTTTTTTTTTTTTTTTTTTTGCTCTATCACAGTCCTCCAATTCGACTGGGTGGTATTTATAGTGTGGGGTTCCGGGTTTTGCATCCTGCCTCCTTAGGAGTCCATCACTCTTCTTACTATGTGTGCCGTTTCTAGGATCACACTCTTCTGCATGAGTCCTGGAGCTACTTCAGCCTCTAGTTTTTCTAGATTCCTTTTCAGGGATCTTGGGATCGTGCCTAGTGCTCCTATGATTATGGGTACGATTTCCACTGGCATATCCCATATCCTTCTTATTTCTATTTTCAGATCTTGATACTTATCCATTTTTTTCCCTCATCTTTCTCTTCAACTCTGGTGTCCCATGGTATTGCGACATCAATGAGTGATACTTTCTTCTTGACTTTGTCAATCAACGTCACGTCTGGTCTGTTTGCACGTATCACCCTATCCGTTCTGATACCATATTTTTATTATTATTATTATTGTCTTTTGCAGTGGGTTTAAAGAGTCTTAGTCACGTTTTATCTCTTATTTCGTAATTATAAAAATGAAAATAAAAAACCCTTTCAAAATATTAGGAGATAAAAAATACTGAAAGATTTAAACTCCTGAGGTACGACAGAAATTTTGTCGTTCAAAACGAATGTTATCTAGCATGTTATTAAGTATTAAAAAAAACTTATTTCTGGAAAGCAGTTATTTTTGGGATATGAAAAAAACGTTAATTTCCTCATTAATGTAAACAAATTAGAGGTATGGGTGAAGGCCTTGTGGAAGAGAGTTCATGTAGTTTTGAGTTTAAAATTATTATAAAATCAAGAACCATAAAAGTTGATACTAATGCAGTTAAAGTAATTTTTTTTAAACACCATAATTTAATTGCAGTAAATTTACTGTTAAATTTAACGTTTCTTTTCATCTACTTATTCTGTATAAAACTTCTAGTAAGTATTGAAATATATTCATTTCATCTTCTTTGATATTTTTGTTTTGTAAATTTCATTAGTAGTGAATTTTTTTTCTATTTTATTTATTTTTATTCATATAATTTATTTGTTTATTTTTTATTTAGTTGCACCGCTTGTTTAATTTTTGTATTTATTAATTTGTATTACCATATTTATTTATTATATTTTAATTCATTATCTTTATCAGATTAACCTATTTTATTTTCATGCATGTATTTCATCTTCATTTTTATAATTAATATCTTTATTTTAGTTTTGTACTCTAATTTTTTTTTGTATTGCAAATATTTTCATTTTATATACGCATTCCCCTTTTTAAAGTTTGGTTTTACTTAGCTTTGTCTCTTATATTAAATACAAAATATTCATTAATTTTCATATTAATTGTTGATTTTTGTTTGTTTAATTTATATTCTTTATTATATTAGTTATCATATTTATCATTATTTATCATGCTTTTAGATTTTATTAATTATTACCTCTTTATTATATAGTTGTACATTTTACTCTCGTTTATAAAACCATTTAGGTCTAATTCTCTTATTAGTTTTCATTTTCCTCAAAGTCGGCGAGGGGGAAATCTTACTTGGCTTCTGTCTAAAGTTTGCGGGAAAACTACTTATAGGAAAAGTCACGAACCTTTTGGACTGTTTATGACAGAATCTACTGGGATGCTTTTCACAAAGCTTCTTTGCTTTTTCCAACTTTCAAAATTTCTAAGTTATTCAATGAGAGGAAAATGGAGTTAAAAGAAGACCCACTCCGAATATGAAGCAATATTTTATGAGCACTTATCAACATGCCTAGCCAGTAAGCTTTAACAGACAGAATGGAGAGAACGAATTGCTTATATATTATTATAATTATATATATATATAATATTATTAATATTATATATATATATATATATATATCATATAATAATATATAAATATATATTTATTATATATATATATATTTTTATATATATATATATATTATATATTATATATAATAATATATAATATATATATATTTTATTAATAATTTAATATATTTATTAAAAAAAAATTTATATATATAAATAATATATATATATATATATAATATATATATATATATATATATATATATATATATATATATATATATATATATATATATATATAGATATACTATTATATAAATTATATTTATTATAATTATATTATATATATTATATATATATATATATATATATATATATAGTATATATATATATATATATATATATATATATATATATATATACAGATATATATATATATACCATATATTATATATATATATAATAATATATTATTATTAATATATATATATATATATATTATATATATATGTATATAAGCAATTCGTTCTCTCCATTCTGTCTGTTAAAGCTTCTGCTAGGCATGTTGATAAGTGCTCATAAAAAATATTGCTTCATATTCGGAGTGGCTCTTCTTTTAACCCCATTTTCGATGCTACTAAATCACCAGCAATTCGTTTGATCAATAACACCACCTCCTCATGTTTGATAGATATCTTTCCGAGTGGCAAACTTATGAAATTTTCCCATTTTTAGAGTTTTCATTTCATCTTTACCTCTTCCACTATTTAAGGGACTGTAGTACAATCCCTTGCTCTCAAGTGTTATGACTGTAACTACGATTTGGTGATTTTATCTGAGACTGTTATAAGTAGTAACCTTTATCGCCGTAACATCGCCCAATGGCAAAGTATGGCTGTAGAAACTAAGTCCGGACGAGCTATTTATCGTCAGAAGTTACCATGAAGTTCTTTGTTTTAAAACTTTCAGTAAGTTCTACAATGATTACGTATTAGCTGTTTACCACAATCCAAATATCGATAATTCTATATATGACTGTCTTTTGCAATTTATTAGTATGGTTCAATCATAGGATTCAAAAGCTTCACAAAATGTTGGTGGAGATTGTAATGCAAAGCACAGAGAGTAGCTAAATTTAAATTTCATAGACCATCGGGACGGGTTGCTCTTGAGTTCTGTGTATCCTCCGATTTTGTCCACCTAACTGAGGAACCCATGCACATCTCAAGTAATAGATTAAACCTTATATTCGCACATGTTCCAGCTATTGTCAAGTCCAAGGTCTGTGAATATATTGGCACTTGTGACCATTGCGTCATTGAGATGGATGTATCTTTCAGTCACTATGTTCCTAATACCACCATTAGAAAAATGGTCTGACCGAAATGCAGAGCTAATTAGGCTGGCACTATTGAAAGTTGTCCGGCGCTTTATATTTCAGACGCTATATTAGATTCTGATCCCAAGAAGTTCAATAAATGCTGATAGCTATTTTAATACGATATATCCCAGGAAAGGTCATTACATTCAGGACAAATGACAAGCCATGAAACTTACAGGCAAAACATTATTTTTACCCTTTTTTTTTTTTTATTAAGTAGAATACTAGGTGTTCGTAATAACTTCCTTGCTACAGAAAGGTCAATCCCATAAATTATGAATTAATTTTCCTTTTCAATGGTGACCTTCTACTGCCAGAAAATGCATCAAAGCTTTAAACTCATAACAGACAAGTTTCAAAATACGGTGTTTTGCCAAAGCAGTGGATTTCTACTGTTTCCTGAGCTATTTATAGGGAAAGGGTGAACTTATTAGTAACTAATAACTCTGTCTATCAGTTATTTGCCTTTTGTCAGTCCTTAAAAGAATTAGGATGAGGGGAATAGTTTATTATCATTATGAATAATTCACCGCGTTTCATATGACTCCAACGACAGTGAATATTCAAGTCAAATTTGTCCAGATAAACATACACAAAATTTAATTACTTATCTGTGTATCTATGTATCAGACGCAGATGTGCAATTAACGCGACGTCTGATGAGAGAAGATCTAAGTAACTCCTTTATCCCAAATCAGGTTTCGTTCCCTAATCTCTCTCTCTCTCTCTCTCTCTCTCTCTCTCTCTCTCTCTCTCTCTCTCTCTCCTCTCTCTCTCTCTCTCTGTAATAAAAGAAGCTTTCCTCCCAACGTCTACTCCCACTAACAAAGTTAATATAAACTCTACTAAATATCGAAACAGATGTTCAGTTTGTCTTTGAGAACAGCCACTCTCCCCAGTTCTTGAAATGAATGGGCGACCTGAATGAAGAAGAGGATGATTGCCTTTCCCTTGCCAAGGGTTGGACGAAATTAACGAGTAGAACACAAAGGAAATCTTTCGATGTTTGGGAAACAGATCTCGAACACAGAAACCTTTCTCATATTTTCTTTGTGGAATGACTTACGGCAATTTTCATTCAGTATGTCGTATGCAATGTAGGTACTTTATATAATTATCATTTTCTTGGGAAATATGCAATAAACAAAATGCATTTCTTATCCTTCGTAGAAGTCATTGATGGGGTTTAACATATAACGTTGAATAGAAGATTCTCTCCAGTTCACAAATATATGAATTCTATGTTTCCTTTCATTTCCCACAAAAATATACCATAAGAAGAGGGCTTGAAACAAATGTTTATAAAGACGATGAAAATAATAATTGTTTTGATGACTAAAAAACAAAAATCCTTTCGATATGCAACTTCCAAAAAGTAATGGACTGGAATTAAAGGTATAATGCATTCCAAAAAATTTATACTACACACAATAAAAAATGCTATTGTAAATTAATTTACAAATTTGTCCGAGCCAATATATAATATATATATATATATATATATATATATATATATATATATATATATATATATATATATATATATATATATATATACGCACATATATACAGATGTATAGATAGATAGATACAAAGGTGGATAGATAGATAGAAGGATCATGAAACACTATTTGAACGTTCCAACCATACCTTTCGAGTATACTTCCTCCTGTGCTCCTCATCACTCGTAAAACAGGATGTTTTACAAGAGTTTTTATACAAATAATATGTAGGTATGGCAATAAGTCTCTATTGGTGACCCAGGAAGGATGGGAATTAAACTACTCCCTGGTGACTTCTGGCCTCAATAACTCCCGTCAGGTGGTCGGATGTTCTTGGACACCTGCTTGAGGAGCGGCCTAAGGATTAGTTCGTCGATGTCATCTGATTTCCAATGTCCTCCTGATAGGTTCATATTGTTTGTTTGATTGATGATTGAAGATTCCAGAATCTTCCTTTTGTACGGACAGCTACTTTCGAAAACCAGCTCTGCCCCACTACAGTTCATAGTATGGCGTATGTCCCTAATATGAAGGAAAATCCCCGAGTTCTCTGATGAATATCGCAGTAATCTTTTGTGCGCTGCTAATCTTTGCGAGATGGATCTACCGGTTTCCCCAACGTAAATCTCATCACAATTGCTATACGGTATCTTGTAAACTCCAGCTTCTTCTCCTCGTTGTTTTCGTTTTTTTTTTTTTTTTTTTTTTTTTTTTTTTTTTTTTTTTTTAGGTATGCGTTAATGAGCGAACACCCGATGGATTTGGGATAATGGAAAATAAATGGATTTTTAGACCTGAGGTGTTTTGTGGATTTTTGGATGTTTTTCTCATATGGAATTTTTATTTTATTGCTGAAGTGTATTTGTCTATTTTGGGTGGGACCTCTATAGTATATAGTATTTGCTTTATTAATAATGTATGGTGGGTAAAGCAGTTACATTAGGTGTTGGCGGATCATGTTGAATTCTTTATCTACGTACCCATTTGAACATATTCTAAGCCCCCTGAGGAACACGTTGCACCCGACCATGATCTTTACGGATACATCGCGGTAACTTCGGAAATGAATATATGAACGTATATCTATTCTGTTCTCTTATGATTAGTACGTCTAGGAGAGGCAATTTTCCGTCCTTTTCCCATGCTGTTTTAAATTTTATAGTCGGAACTAGCGAATTCAGTTGATGGAAAAATTGATTGAAATCTCCCCAGCTATCATCCCAGTAAGTAAAAACATCGTCTACGTATCTGAGCCAGACCATATTACGGGGTTTGATAGAGGACAAAATTTTTGTTTCGAAATATTCCATGTAGCCTATAGTTGTTAGTTACACAGATGTTGCTTAGTTTTATTGTTTTGTCAATACCAAGAGGCTCTTCATATGGTTGTAACTTACTCTTTAGATATGACAACACGTCGGCGATCGGGACTTTGGTAAATAATGATTAGACGTCAAGGCTGAGCAATTTGATGTTATTTGCTGGGACATTTAAACTGTTAAATTTTCATATAAAATCCTCTGCATGTTTAACTTGGGAGGATGAGAATGTTCCTAGAAAGGGTGATAACAGGTCTGCAAGCCATTTGAATATATTATACTTGAAAGAGCCCCGCCTAGATATTATGGGGCGTAGAGGAATCCCATTTTTATGAGTTTTTGGGAGGCCACAAAAATGAATGACTAATAATTCTACGTTTTTCTTATTACCCCCTATGGATCTGGCTCATTTGTTAAATTAGGCAGCAATGTTTTTAGTGGGATCTTTCGTTAATCTATCATAGGTCTCCGTGTCATTTTAAAGTTCATGAACTTTACTGATGTAAGTCTCCTTTTCTAATAGACATATTTTCCCGTCTTTGTCCGACTTTGTGATAATGATATCCTCCTCTTTCTTAATCCAACTAACGCATTTTGATTTCCTTTTCTGGAGTGATTTTTTTTTTTCTTTTTTTGCTCCAAGACATTTAACATAATTCCTTTGAGACATGCACCTTTTTTGTCATAGTCTCTTTTGCATAAGAAATTAAGGTACATTTCGGGACCTGGTTTTAGAGCGAATGAAATGTCAAGATTAAAGACCGTCTGTTCTTCTGCGGCGAGGGGATGGTTAGAGAGGTTCAGCACATTTTTGGGTAAGCATTTCTGGAGTGGGTTTCACTGTTTTCAATAGCACCTGGTAGCACAAAATAGGAAAGATATCTGTACATACCATTATTCCGGCACAAGAGGCGAAGCGATGTGGCTGACTCGCTATTTTTCTTCTTATCACATGGATGTATTGATGTGTGGCATGTATTCTGTCTTCAAGAAGTGTGCGGAGGGAGTCCGGGAATGGGTCTGAAGTCAATGTCCATCGTGTGAAGCTGTACATTTTGGGAAAAACTTGTTCTTGTAGGCATTCTTGAAGAAAACATTTCTGGTTCTTCCTCTTGTGTAACCCATTCAAAAGTCGTACATACCATCTAGAGGAAGAATCAGAAACTGGTAAACGAAATAACATTAAACACAACAAGAACTGCCAGGCAACAAAAGGTCCTCGAGAAAAACTTAGGGCATCACTGGAGTAATTAGGAAAATCATTTCCTTCTTAGGTTCGCTCCGTGCGTCATTGATCTGTGTCTAGAGTACTCTCTCTTGATGGATAGTAATTTTCTCCGTGACAGAGAGAGAGAGTTTTGACACAATTAGAATTAGCTCCGTTTGATGTGAAAGTGAAGTCAGAAAGAAGAGGTTGCCCGTAAGTCGAATTATTATTAATATTCCTAAGAAATTCTAAACATGGTAATAATTCCACAATTATATAAGTAACAGCATTAATATTCAAAAGATAGATAAAGACTTTTAGATTTGTATCTTAACAATAAACATTATAGGAATATCTCAAAAACTTGTGTTGGAGACAGAGTTATTTTTCCTGAGAAATGAGAAAGACGAGAAAAACGGACTTTACGTGACCCACCCAAAGACATCCCATCATTAGCAAGGGTAGACCTTACAGGGTGGGAATACCTTGAAAAAGGTTTACTTTATGTTTATTGATTGATTGTTGGGGTTGCCTAGCGTCGTCACAGACATTAGGCGGCATCAGAGAGCCTTTGCTCTCTGATGCCTACGGTTTTGGGAGCTTTCAAAATAATATTGTATAATATAAATAACCATCATAATTAAATATGATCATTATAAATATTCTTAAGAAACTCATTTCCTACACGAGAACTAATTTGGGTGATAGTTATTAACAACTCTGATCAGAGATAATTATGCTAATTTATGATAAACTGTTTAACAATTATATTTTCCCTACTTTTATTAGAAAGATGTGTTATTTATGCTTCAAATAAAACTGAACATTCCTTTAATACACCACTAATTGATTTTAAAACGAATATCCAAAGACCCCTTCAACCCACTGTCTTGAGGAAAATCGGATGAATGAGAAAGAAATTTCTCCCGCAGCTCCGGAGGCATTGTAAGTCTCTTTGGCAACATGATGACGTCATCGAGGCTTCAAGAATCCTTAAAAGTATATGATTATCGATATGGATATATTTGGTTCATAAAAATCCTCTAAAACGCTTTTACATTTATTATAATATCTGGTTGAAAAGAAAGGTTGTATATTAAACAAAAAACAAATGAACAGTTAACAGAGTTACTTGAAAGTTGTCATAAATATTACATAAAATGATGCTGTCTTTCAAACACAAAGCAGATATTCCTTAGTCATCCAAAGGAAGATGCTCACTCCGACTCCTGGATTGTCCGAAGTAAAGAACTTTTGGGCCTTCCATTTGTTATGGAACAGATTTCTGACTCTGTAACATTTGGTGTCCGTTGAGTCTTTATTCAACTCAATAAGTGTGGTGGTTCAAACCCCATCTTATCAATCCTGAATTAGGACTACATCTCGGGGTGGGGTTCCTAGACAGGACAAGTTTTCTCACGTCCCCCGACAATCCAGGAGCCCAAACCTCCTTATCTTTCATATTCTTTTCAGCTTAATCCTTACTCTGTGTAGCAATT